>NW_028270140.1:147909739-148239739 GCF_037043375.1 Chiloscyllium plagiosum
ACGTCCAGTCTTCCTGCACCTCACCTGTGACAATCAATGATACAAATATCTTAACAAGAGGCCCAGCAATCACTTCTCTAGCTTCCCACAGAGTTCTAGGGAACACTTGATCAGGTCCTGCGGATTTATCTACCTTTACCCATTTCAAGACATCCAGCACCTCCTCCTGTGTAATATGGATATTTTGCAACATTCTATACCTTCCAAATTCTTTTCCACGGTAAATACTGATGCAAAATACTCCCGTCTTTTCCCCATGAAAGAAGGTCCAAAACTACAGTACATAGGTTTCAGGTGAGAGTGGAAAGATATAAAAGGGACGTAAGAGGCAAGTTTTTCATGCAGAGGGTGGAGCGTGTATGGAATGAGCTGCCAGAGGAAGTGGAGGAGGATAGTACAATTACAACATTTAAAAAAGCGTCTGGATGGGTATATAAATAGGAAAGGTTTGTAGGGATATGGGCCAAATTTTGGCAAATGTGGGATATCTGGTCTGCATGGACGAGTTGGACAGAAGGGTCTATTTCTGTGCTGTACATCTTTATGACTTTAATGATTCTTAACTGTCTGTTGAAATGCCTCAAAGAGCCAATCATTCAAGGGAAATTAGGAATGGCTAGCATTGTACCTTTGTCCCACAACATAGCTCATAAACCTCCCCTCACCCAACCCAAGAATCAGGACCATATTGGATGAAATTGACAGCTCATGCAGTAGACATGGAGTCACTGGAAAGGTCCAGAAAGGGAGCTGGACAAGGTCCATAATGCAAGTTGGTTTCACTGCACATGAAAGAACAGATGAGATGATATGCAAAATACCTCATTAGGAATTTATTTTGATTGCCGATTGATTTCAATCCAATTGCATAAGTGGGATAGGACCAGAGCTGAATAGCCTACTCCTAAACTTGTACAGATAGTTCTAGACTGTTCTGGAGTTGGCCTAAGCATTTGTTTTGAATTCATTAGGTTATTTTGTACCTCCTGGGACTTCGGACGTGGAGAATTTTGAAATCAAGATGGGAGTATCATGTCCGAAAGGAACGGACTCTGTCTGACCCAGAGATCCTCCGATACCAGGAAAAGTCTGAACTGCCTGCCAACCTCTCTAACTGCTTAGAAAGTAGCGCAGGCAGTGCACATACACGCGGTATACATATACGCACGCAGACGCAAGATGGCACCAAACTCCACTCCCCAACCAACAAGTCTACAAATTCTAATTGAATCCAGAAGCACAACAATGTCACATTTGGAAACAAAATTACAGAATACTGAACACATGGCAATGCAATCAAACACAGGCCACACTAAACCTCCTGCATCTCCCACATAAATCCTGCCACTACCAACAAATAATTATCTCGATACAATTCACTTACAGTATGAACAGCTCAATGCTCTCAAAACAAAGTGAAACACAGTTGTACAAGTGGACGATTTGACAAAGGAGTTAACATTTTACTTGGTACTTGAATGAGGTCTCTGTCTCTCACATACACATGCACCCAACCAACCACCAGTAATTGTTCTTGTTCCATCAGCAATATGGTGGAAACAATGCTGGATTAATTAATTAACAATCGCTTTTTGGCTTTTATCTCTGGCCTTTAAGAGTCTTTAAGATTACCCAAGGTAGACCGAAAGAGGATGCTTCCATTCAATAGGGAAATCAGAACTAGGTAACTGTAAATTTAAGTGACTAACCAAATCCCACAGGGAATTCAGGATCAACCTCTTTGGTGGTTTGCTGGAGCAAGTTTGAGATGTTGAATGGCCTACTCCTGTTCCCAGTTCGCTATTTACAAGTTTGGAAAGTGGGGAACATGTTACTATAATAAGTAATCAAGTAAAATGGGATTATAATAGATGGTGGTTTCTAATGGTACAGACTCATAGAACATAGAACGTTACAGCGCAGTACAGGCCCTTCGGTCCTCGATGTTGCACCGACCTGCAAAATTGATCTGATGCGTATCTAACCTACACCATTACTATCCATATGCATGTCCGATGCCCATTTAAATGCCCTTAACGTCGGAGAGTCTACTACTGCTGCAGGCAGGCCATTCCACACCCCTACTATTCTGAGTGAAGAAACAATCCCTAATATCTGTCCAAAATCTATCACCCCTCAATTTAAAGCTATGTCCCCTTGTGTTGCCTTCACCATCCAAGGAAAAAGGCTCTCACTGTCCACCCTATCTAACCTTCCGGTTATCTTACATGTCTCGATTAAGTCACCTCTCAATCATCTTCTCTCCAACGAAAACAGCCTCAGTTCCCTCAGCCTATCCTCGTAAGACCTTCCTTCCATACCAGGCACCATCCTAGTAAATCTCCTCTGAACCCTTTGTGAAGCTTCCACATCCTTCCTATAATGCAGTGACTAGAACCGCACGCAATACCCCAGATGCAGCCGCACCAGTGTCTTGTACAGCTGAAGCATGAGCTCGTGGCTCCAAAACTCAATACCCCTACCAATAAACACCAACACACCACATGCCTTCTTAACAACCCTATCAACCTGGGTGGCAACTTTCAGGGATTTAGGCACCTGGACACAGATCTCTCTGTTCATCTACACTGCCAAGAATTTTACCATTAGCCCAGTACTCTGCATTCCTGTTACTTTTTCTAAAGTGAACTACCTCACACTTTTCTGCATTAAACTCCATTTGCCATTTCTCAGCCCAGCTGAGGGTTGGAGGAGGTTTCCAGGGTTGGAGGATTTGAGCTACAGGAGAGGCTGAACAGGCTGGGGCTGTTTCCCCTGGAGCATCAGAGGCTGAGGGGTGACCTTATAGAGGTTTACAAAATTATGAGGGGTATAGAGTCAGAGTGGATAGGGTAAATAGGCAAAGTCTTTTCCCTGGGGTCGGGAAGTCCAGAACTAGAGGGCATAAGTCGAGGGTGAGAGGGGAAAGATATAAAAGAGACCTACGGGGCAACTGTTTCCACAAAGAGGGTGGTACGTGTATGGAATGAGCTGCCAGAGGAAGTGGTGGAGGCTGGTACAATTGCAACATTTAAGAGGCATTTGGATGGGTATATGAATAGGAAGGGTTTGGAGGGATATGGGCCGGGTGCTAGCAGGTGGGACTAGATTGGGTTGGGATATCTGGTCGGTATGGACGGGTTAGACCGAAGGGTCTGTTTCCACGCTGTACATCTCTATGACTCTGCATCTTATCTACGTCCCTCTGTAACCCACAACATCCTTCGGCAATATCCATACCTCTGCCTACCTTAGTTTCAACTGTAAATCTACTAACCAATCCTTCTATACCCACCTCCAGATAGTTTATAAAAATGACAAACAGCAGTGGCCCCAAAACAGATCCATGTGTCACACCACTGGTAACTGAGCTCCAGGATGAACATTTCCCATCAACCACCACCCTCTGTCTTCTTTCAGCAAGCCAATTTCTGATTCAAACCACTAAATCACCTTCAATCCCAAAATTCCTTATTTTGTGAAATAGCCTACTGTGTGGAACCTTATCAAACACCTTACTGAAGTCCATATACACCACATCAGCCGCCTTACCTTCATCCACCTGTTTTGTCACCTTCTTGAAGAACTCACTAAAGTTAGTAAGGCATGACCTAGACTTCTCAAAACTGTGTTGACTACCCCTAATCAAATTATTCCTTTCCAGGTGATTATAAATCCTCTCTTGTAACCTTTTCCAATACCTTACCCACAACCGAAGTAAGGCTCACTGGCCTATAATTACCAGGGTTGGCCTGACTCCCTTTCTTAAACAAGGGAAAATTTGCTCTCCTCCAGTCTTCTGACACTAGTCCTGTCGACAATGATGACAAAGATTGATGCCAAAGGCTATGCAATCGCCTCCCAAGCTTCCCAGAGAATCAGAGGATAAATCCCATCCAGCTCCAGGGTCTTATCTATTTTCAGATCTTCCAAAATTGGGAAATCTTCCTCTTTGTCACCCTCGACCCCATCTAATCTTGTAGCCTGCATCTCTGTATTCTCACTAACATTGCCCTTTTCCAGTGTGAATACTGACAAAAAGTATTCATTAAGCGCTTCCCCATGTCCTCAGATTCCTTCCACAACTTTCCACTACTATTTTTGTTAGGCCCTAAACCTTCTCTAGTATCTTACTCAATGGGCCAAAAGACCTTTTACTGTGCTGTCAACCTGAGTTAAAAGTGTAACTACACTTTAAACCTAGCTCAATCATTGTAAATCAGTTTGGCAGACACTGAAAGGCACAATATAGAAAAACAAGTCTTTCTTTACTCCTCTTCCAAAGCTATTAGTACCTCACAAATCTCCTTTCCCTTCAGCAAGAACTCTTAATGACATTAATCAACTTTTGTCTATTCAGTCACTTGAGATTACCTAGAAATTATACCCAGCTGGATCCTTCTGGTGTCAAAACTCTCTAGAGTGTATATCACACATACTGGATGTTGGCATCTTGTTTTCAAAACAACATCCAAGCAGCATTACATCATGTGTTGACTATCCCTCCTGGAGTAGGAGTATACAATTCAGCCTCTCGGGCCTGCTCCAATTAATACAATTATGACTGATCTCCTCTTGGCCTCAACTCTATTTTTCTGCCTGTTCCCCATAACCCTTCAACTCTAATTGAAAATTGGTCTATCTCCTCAAATTTCTTCAGTGTCCTAGCATCCACACACTCTAAGGCAGTGAAATCACAGAGTAATTTCTCCTCACTGATGTGTTTTAAATTTGCCACTTTCGTCCTAAAACTATGCCCTTTCATTCTAGATTGCCTCACAAGGCAAAATATCCTTTCTACATCTAGGTTACCAATCTCCTTTAACATCTTGTATATGTCAATTAGATCTCCTCTCATCCTTCTAAACACCACAGTACAGGCTTAATCTGTTCAATCTCTCATCATAAAACAAGCCTTTCACTTCTAGACTTAATCAAATGAATCATATCTGATATATGATTGATTCGCAAAAACAGGAAGGCAGATTATTATCTGAATGGTGGCGGTTTAGGAAAGGGTGAGGTGCAACGAGATCTGGGTGTCATGGTGGAACAGTTGCTGGAGGCTATGAAGAAAGCGAATGGCATGCTGGCCTTCATTGCAAGAGGATTTGAGTATTAAAGCATGTCTTGCTGCAGTTATACAGGGCCTTGGTGAGGCTACATCTTGAGTTTTGTTTGGACTTTTGGTTTCCTACTTTGGGGAAGGACATTCTTGCTACTGAGGGAATCCAGCAAACGCTCACCAGACTGCATATATATGTATATGTGTGTGCGTGCGCGTGCGTGCGTGCATGTGTATGCATGCGTGTGTGTAGAATGGTCTTGAACTTGGCAAAGTCCAGAACTAGGGATCACAGTCTCAGAATAGAGGGTAAGCCATTCAGGACTGAGATGAGGAAGAACTTCTTCACTCAGTTGTGAGCCTGTGGAATTCTCTCCCACAGGAAGCTGTTGGGGTCAGTTTGTTAGATATATTCAAGAGGGAGCTGGACATGGCCCCTTGCGGCTGAAAGGATCAAGGACAATGAAGAGAAAGCAGGAGTTGGATACAGAGATTACACGATCAGCCATGATCATATAGAATGGTGGCACAGGCTCAAAGGGCCCAATGGCCTACTCCTGCACCTATTTTCTATGTCTCCAATGCAATAACATCCTTCCTATTCCACTGGTTAGAATCATAACTGGCAGAAAGGTAGTGGTTATTGAAGGTCAATCCTCTCAGCCAAAAGACATCACTGCAGGAGTTCCTTGAAGGTAATGTCCAAGTTCCAACCATCTTCAGATGTTTCAATGATCTTCCCTCCATCATAAGGTCAGAAGCGGGGATGTTCTTGATGATTATACAATGTTCAGCACAAAGAAACATAGAAAATAGCAGGACATTCACAGCCCTTTGAGCCTGCATTACTATTCAATATGATCATGGCTGATCACGTAATCTCAGTATCCCATTCCCACTTTCTCTCCATACCGCTGGATCCCTTTAGCCACAAGAGCCATGTCCAGCTCCCTCCTGAATATATCGAATGAACTAACCCCAACAGCTTCCTGTCAGAGAGAATTCCACAGGTTCACAGCTCTAAAGACATTCTTCCTCATCTCAGTCCTGAATAGCTTATCTCTTATTCTTAGACTGTGACCCCTTAGTTCTGGACTTCCCCAACATTGGGAACATTCTTCCCACATCTAGCCTGTCCAGTCCCATCAGGATTTCATATGGTTCAAGCGCAGTTGATCCAATCTTTTCTCATACGTTAGCACCATTTGTGACTCCACAGATACTGAAGTAGTCCACGTCATTTTGCAGTAAGGACTGAACAATATTCAGGTTGGGGTGATATGGCAACATCAGCATGATCCAAGTGCCAAGCATTGACAAGATCCAATATACCATCATCCCTTCTTCCAAAATGCACTGGAGTGTCAGCGTTGAAGTCTGTCCTCCAGCCCTAGAGTCGGACTTGATCCCAGAGGCTGTGGCTTAGTGTGTAAGGTTTCTGAACCATATGGCTGGCATCTTTGCCCATGATTACTGTAGTCTAATGATTTGATATAAATGGATCTCCAAATCTTTATACACCTTCACTATTCCCAGTTTTCACCATTTAAGTAATGAAACAAGTCTTAGTTTTACCTTGTATAATCGATTCATCAACACTGCCCTCCTGCACTGAGTGAACTCCATCTGCAACGTAACCAATAACCAACTCCTATCAAAGCTGCCATCTCTGTGGAGGTTTTAATAAAATGCCCTCCAACCTCAAACATCCTTATCCGTCCTCCCATACATCTTTATTTTATAACCAATAAACAAATGAATTCAATTAGAATAGTTTTAAACAGCTCTATAATTTTGCTGCCATTGGCCCAAAGATTCATCTTTAATTCTTGAAGGGTTAAATTAATACCAGGCAAAAGGAAAATCAAATCTAAGTTGTTATAACATCAAAACAATTCTGAAGTCCACACTCTCCGTTACCTTTAGTAGTACCGGAATCATGTTGCAGAAAAACATGGCACTCACCTTTCACTCAGTGACCAACTCCCAAACCCCCTCAACAGGAACAATATGAAATGATGAGTTAAATCACTTTTCCTTTGCTTATTGTCCCAGGGGTGCCTCAGCTTGACTTCGTACTGCCACGGAATCACAGAAACAGACCATTTGGCCGAAGGGTTCCATGCTGATAATTACACTTCACCCTCATGGCCTCTCCTCCCCACCCCCATCACTTCATCCTCTCTTCCCCTCACATAGGTAGCAAGCCTCCCTTTGACGGAACAGGGTCAAGGAGCAAAATGACTAACTCTGGCTCCTGAATGCATTTAACCCTCAATAATGACTAACAAAAACATCACAGTTGTTAGTAATGGAATCTTGCTGTGCAGAAAACTTGGCCCTCAGCTTCGGTTGTCAAACAAACTTTGCTTTCTTAGCTTGTGAAACAATGAGAGGCCCTGTTGGCATGCTTGGTGCTATTCAAATGCCAATATGTTCCTTCCTTCTATTGCTGCAATAGAAACTTTGATTAATAAAAGTCTGCCTTTCCACACTCTGTTAAATAATCCCTCCTGAAGTGATAACCTGCGCCGTGCAGCTATCCATCCAAAGCACTTCTGTTAATGACTGACGTATTTCCTATGTTTCAACTGTACTGCCAACCCCACAAGCACATAAAACAGCAGACAAACTTTTCCAAATAAAAATCAAGAGATTTGGCTTAAAGACTATAAATTTCTTTTCTTCTTCCCAAACAAAAGTCAATATACATTGACAATCAACTTAATGTTTGGTTCATTTAATCTCTAACCAGTTACAGATAATCCCACAGTTTATCTGTGTTTATAAAATTTTGCACACAATCTCCATGCCCCCCACTTAATTTTCTTTACCCTTCCATTCCAAATTAAAGTAAATTAACATTCCATTAAAAATGAAATCGCGTTCCAATTTTTTTGTGTTTGTTCATTCAGAACATTGGCTCCCTCAGCTAACATAGGTAAAAACGTTCTTCCCTTTCTCCCTCACCTTGTCAGATGTGTGGATAGATTTTGATTTGATTGCTGGGATACAGCGTAAAATTTACTAATGTAACGGCAGGAAGCCAAGGTACTGACGTCACTTCCTGTCATGGGAAACGACAATCACGTCAAATATAAAAGCAGATTTGGCTGCAACTGGAAGATTACACGCCAGCATCAAGACACAGTACAAACTGGGTGAAATCTGAAAGCGATCTGGATCTGGAACAGGCATGATGGTCAGAATGGCCTTCTCCAGTGCTGTAACCAATTATGAACAATAAGATCATATGAATTAGGAATAGTAGTAGACCATTCATTCCTACAAGCCAGCCCCTCCATTTGTTAAGATCAGAGTTGATCAGCCTATGCTCCAAATTACCACATTCCCATCCATCTCCCAGTGAAAATGTTGGGGTCTTGGGGTGCAAATGTGGTCCCCATTGGCTGTTCCTTGTGTCTGGATGAAGAACGGATTGTCGAAGGTGAAGACATTGTGGTCGAGGATGAAGTGATGAGTTCGAAGATGGTGCCTGGAGATTGGCAGTCATTGGCGTTAAGGACTGACGCTGTTGTAGCGATGCTGTCATCATGTGGGATGCTGGTGTAGAATGCCGAAATGTCCAGTGACGAGGAATATTCCTAGTTTACTGTCCGTGGGTGCTGAGTTTCTAAAAGAAATCTGGAGTGCCGGGAGACACAGGAATTCATCAGATGAATGAGACTCTAGGAATTCTTCCAAGATGCCACCAGCAAGCCTAGTGAGACAGCCAACAAACCAGGACAGTTGACAGAGAGATCTGTGGTGGAGTGACTAAAGGAGTCTTTAATTCAGACCTCTCCGGAGGGCTGCTGCCCTGGGCTTGACATATATGCTCCAACCATCAGGAAATGTGTAAACGCCAAATTCATCAGCCGCACTCAAGGTGGAGCAAACATCACCTGATCACAAGGCAGCGCCATCCATGCTCTCAAGACCAACCGCAACACTGTCATCAAACCAGCAGATAAAGAAATAGCCATCATCATACAGAATAGAATGGACTACTGCAAGGAAGTGTACCGACAACTGAACAGCCAGGAACACTACAGGCAACACTACTGGCCTAACCGACCAAAGAACACGCCCGTGAACTAAACAGATTGATCAAGACCTGTGATCCAGTCCTTCAGAGTGCTCTGTGCACTCTCATCCCACCTACTTCTCGTGTAGGAGACTTCCACTGCCTTCTGAAGATACACAAAGCCAACACACCTGGACATCTCATTGCATTAGGCAAAAGGACCCTGCATGAGAATCTCTCTGCCTATGTTGAGGACATCCTGAAACCCATTGTACAGGGAACCCCCAGCTTCCGGCATGACACTACAAAACTTCTTACAGGACCTCAGCACCCACGGCCCAGTCGAACCAGGAACATTCCTCATCACTATGGACGTTTCGGCACTCTACACCAGCATTGCCTATGATGACAGCATTGGTGCAACAACCTCAGCACAACCGCCAAATCTCTAGGCACCATCCTATAACTCATCCATTTTCATGCACAAGCTCAAAAAAGACTTCTTTGCTGCACAGGGCCTCCAACCAGACTATACACCAGATACATTGATGTACCCTCCCCCACTAGCTACCTGACAAAGAAGCAGCACTTCAAAAGTCTGTGCTTTCAAATAAACCTGTTGGACTATAACCTGATGTTGTATGATGCTTAGCTTTGTACATCCCAGTTCAATACCAGCACCTCCACATCACGGCAATAATCGACACAACCAACTGCTGGCTCAAAGTGGAGAGGATCTCCAAGAAAATTGCGCATATTGATACAGACATCAAGTTTCTGCAGAAATGCAAGAAAGTAAATAAGATCCCAAAAGGACTATGGATCAGAAACCCACTCAGTCAACCTACAATGCACACATACATCCTCTCACAGGAGTACTCGTCTAGACCAGGCCAGGCCACCTCAAAATATTTTAAGGTAACCCAGATTCTAACTGTTTCTTATTTTAAAGACAGACATGAAGTGGGTATTCTAGGTGTGATGCAGCTGGTCAAGCTATTCAGCTTTAAGCAAAACAGAATTTATTTAAAGACTACATTTGAAACACGAATAAAGAAAACAGAATTTAGAATAACTTAACTATTTGAAAACCCAACTCAATACATCAACTTAACTAAGGAGTTGTTCCCATTCCCGCAACATCCCATAGACATACCCCTTGGCAAAAGGTAAATTCAAACTCAGGATCTGACAGGCAGGAGAGATTTCAGAGAGAAAGCCAGTCAGAAACCATCGGAAGTTTAGAACCTTGCTCCAATGCAAGCAACTTCTCACAGTTACAACAAAAAAAACTATTAAAAAACCTGAACTGGAAGAACGATCACTCCCCTGCCATTGTTAAAACAGGCTCATGCCCAGACATTTCGGCACCTCTACCTTTACGACCTCTTTAAAAAAAAACAAAATAACTTTGACAAAGCGGCAGTATCGTCACAATGTACTCTGGCACACTCGTGCACACTCCCTCTCAAGCACACACACTGTCCCCCTCTCTCTCGCATGCACACACACAAATCTATGGAGTGAATTTGTAGTGCACATTTGCATTTGCGGATACATTCTATTTTGTTCAAAAAGCATCCAATCTGAAGGTAATATGATATTTTATAAATTCCTACTTTGTGTATCCCAACCTGGAGTCACACCAGACAGATTCTAACCTTACACCTTTGACACATAGTCTGAGCTGAGATGTCACTTTTTAAATACGATGATGAAGCCTTAAGTTATCCTGGGGCAGTGACTTGAAATTAATTCTGGAATTTACATATTAATCAAATGAAACCTGCATCCTCATTCGAAGTGATTAAAGACTTAACAGCCATCTAGATTTGTCTTCTAAAATGCATCAGTTATATGATAGTTAGAATTTATAAGTCCTATGTATCCTACCCCACTAGCGACCTGGGGAAGGAGCAGCACTCAAAGCTTGTACTTCCAAATAAACCTGTTGGACTATAACCTGGTCTTAAAACATGTTTGAGTAAGTCCAGCAATAGCAACAGTTTGGAGGGATATGGGCCAAGTGCAGGCAGGAGAGACTGGTTTAGTTTGGAAACATGGTCGGCATGGACTAGTCAGACAGAAGGGTCCATTTCCGGGCTGTGTAACTCTTACGATAGCCTTTTTTTCTAAATCACATCTCTCACAATTTCAGCATGTCTGCTACACGCCAGATGTACTGCACTGGCTGTGGGGTGTACATTGTGATGTCTTGATGAACTGCAATTCTCTACTTTTAAATGTCTTTTTTAACTTGTGTTAGTTCCTTTTCTGTTGCTAGCACGTTCTCCCCGGGCCTGCATCAGTTTCCTCCCACAGTCCAAAGATGTGCAAGTCAGATGGTTTGGCCATACTAAATTACCCCAGACATGCACAGGCTAGGTGTTCTCTAGACATGGCAGGTAATTTATTTGGAACTCCGAGTACACAAGATTATGCAACAATCCAACAGGAGAGATATAGCTGTAGCATTAACAGAAAGAGAAAGAGAGAATTACATTGTCCATCAAAGCAAGTTATTCTTGTGCCATTAGAATTTCCAAAACAAAAATAGCAGCAACCTTCCCTTTGGGAAATATTAATAGAACGTATTCTCACATAGTCGGAGAGATGCCAACTTGCCAAATTACAGGGGGTAAGCTGCTACCACTTGCAATTCATTTGAGTGAGGGTTTCACCTTATCCAAAGACCAGAGACCATAATATCTGTAACTCTTGCAGGACCCTGCACAGACCATGTGGCGCTGGTGGGGGGTGGTTAATGTCCCGGCGGCAGTTGGAAATGAAGAGGTCGAGGGCAGGTAATAGGCCAGCGCGGG
Organism: Chiloscyllium plagiosum; assembly: GCF_037043375.1. NCBI lineage: Eukaryota > Metazoa > Chordata > Chondrichthyes > Orectolobiformes > Hemiscylliidae > Chiloscyllium > Chiloscyllium plagiosum. Next base: position 147,921,654 of record NW_028270140.1, read on the forward strand.
GTGTCCAGGTGGATGCAGTGTGTTGGAGGTGGGCAAAGGGGTCCTCAGAAGGTGGGCGGGAGTCCTGATTGTGAAAGTAAGCTCGGAGGCAGAGGCGACAGAAGAATTGTTCGACGTCACGGCGTGTATTAAATTCATTGATGCGTGGACGGAGGGGGATGAAGGTGAATCCTTTGCTGAGGACCGATCGTTCGTCCTCAGTGAGTGGGAGTTCTGAGAGGGATGGTGAAAACTTGGCAGGGCTGGGAGTTGGGATCTGGTGTGGGTGTAGAGCTGGGAGTGGGGGCGGAACCTGTAACTGGAGTGGGTGTGATGGTGGGCGGAATGGGGGTGGAGTCATGAGCAGGGGTAGTGTTCCCCTCAGGGTTCTGGGGGGTGGGGATAGTGACAGTGGGGTCTGTGGGGGGGGCGTGTCAGCAGAATGCAGGTGAGTGGCGCTGGTGGGGTGGCGGTTAATGTCCCGGCGGCAGTTGGAAATGAAGAGGTCGAGGGCAGGTAATAGGCCAGCGCAGGGTGTCCAGGTGGATGCAGTGTGTTGGAGGTGGGCGAAGGGGTCCTTGGAAGGTGGGCGGAGTCCTGATTGTGAAAGTAAGCTCGGAGGCGGAGGCAACGGAAGAATTGTTCGACGTCACGGCGTGTTTTTACCTGCACAGACCAGCCTCAGCATTCCAGATCACCTCAGTAAATTTCATCTGAATAAAACCCCTCGCGTAAAAAAATCTGAAAAAGCAATCAACCACTCAGTGCCTGAAATTGAACGGTCTTTGCTTCGAATCCCTTCTCAATTATCCTGACTTAAAAGTTTCAACTGACCCTGCAGTCCCCAAAGCTTTTACAAGCAATGTCATGAAGTGATAAGAAAAGATGTATCTGGATCTCACTCCTAAAGGGGTGTGCGTGCAGATTTAGGACTTTATCATTCTGTTGTGGATTTCCTCAACAGTAGCTGGATTCTCTGGATTATTCTTACTGAATCCCGATTCGTTTTCAAGTCCTTGTTTAGATCACCCCACAATCTCCCCAAGTCTGGTGATTAAATTCAACATCCCTCAGAATTGTACCCTTTAAGTCCTGATATAATTCTGGCACAATGTGCTGTGCTTCTTGCCAAGTCAATATATTCTTCCTGAAGCGCAGGACACAGTACTAAATGGCTGACCATGGTTCTATTGTACTCAAGCATCACATCCTCCCTTTGTAACTCAGCCCCTATGGAGATAAAAACAAATATTCCAGGAATCTTTTCGATCACATTTTGCACCTGTACACTTCCCTTTAGTGACCTATATTCTGCAAATTCAAAACTCTCTCCAGTGAGAAAATATTTTAACTCTGCCTTTATCAGATTCAAAGTAAGCGACTGAACACTTCCCCCAATTGAACTCAGTGACATATTTTGTCATATATCCCTTTGTAACTTCCGACTACTGTTGACGCAACTTACTATCCCCTCCTAACATAAACCACAGCAAGATCCTGACTCTTAGCCATACAACCACACCCATAACTCAATAGCATAGATGGACTCTGTGGAGCCTCTTGGGTGGATGCAGTCCATCACTTTTCAGGCAACATCTGTTAAACGTCCTTGACTAATTATCAAGCATAAACCTCTGCTGTTGTTGTCGTGAGTTCAGGCAGTCTTCCGGCCCACTCAAACCGAGCTTATTGGGAGGATTTCTAGTCTTCACCACACCTTCCTATTTGATTAGCATTAAACTCCCAGGGACTTGCTGGTTTGCTTCCATTCCACAGATGAGAGAAACAAAATCTAGACCAATGTTACAAATCACACAATGCCAGGCTATAGTCCAACAGGTTTATTTGGAACCACTAGCTTTTGGAGCGCTACTCCTTCATCAGGTGGTTGTGGAGTATAAGATCGTTAAGACACAGAATTTATAGCAAAAGATTACAGTGCCATGCAGTGATACATTGAACAAACCTGGATTGTTAAGGCTTTCATCTTTTAGAATGCGGGTTTCAATTCATTAATATATAAATCCCAGAACTTCTTTTAAGTCACCTTCTCAAGACAATTTAAGGTTTTATAGCAAAAGGTGACAGCTCAGACAGTGCATTAAAGGTGTGAGGTCAGAGTCTGTATCCCAATCTTGAGTCAGACTGGTTCTATTTCCAAAGTGAAATTTACAAAATATTACATGGATTGCCTGCCTGCAGATGTGCATCTTTTGAGCAAAATAGAATGCATCTATAAATACAAATTCACCCCATAGACTTGTGTGTGTGCATGAGAGGGGGAGGGGGAAGGGGGAAGGGGGAAGGGGGAAGGGGGAAGGGGGAAGGGGGAGGAGAGGGAGGAGAGGGAGAGGGAGGAGAGGGAGGAGAGGGAGGAGAGGGAGGGGGAGGAGAGGGAGAGGGAGGAGAGGGAGAGGGAGGAGAGGGAGAGGGAGGAGAGGGAGAGGGAGGAGAGGGAGAGGGAGGAGAGGGAGAGGGAGGAGAGGGAGAGGGAGGAGAGGGAGAGGGAGGAGAGGGAGAGGGAGGAGAGGGAGAGGGAGGAGAGGGAGAGGGAGAGGGAGAGGGAGAGATTGCGTGTGTGCATGCTTGGTAAAGTGTATGTAGGTGTGATGGAGTATAAGGCTGTGTGCGTGAGCATGTGTGCACAAGTGTGACAGTATGCACGACTGTATGCGTGCAAGACAGAGTGGAGAGTATAGTGGAGTCTAGTGCAACATGAACCCAAGATCCCACTTGAGGCCTCATAAGTACCAAACCTAGCTATCGGCCTCTGCTCAGCCACTTTGTGTTGTTGCCTATCCTTAAGTCCACCTTTGAGGATGGTCACCCAAAGATCCGAGGCTGAATGTCCCTGACCACTAAAGTGCCCCCAAGTGGAAGGGAGCACCCCTGCCTGGGATTGGTGCGTGATGCCCATTCATCAGTTTTCATAGCGTCTGCTCGGTCTCATCAATGTACCATGTCTCGGGGCATCCTTGCCTGCAGTGCATGAGATAGACAATGGTCGGCCGAGTCACAAGTACCTGCGCGCACACGGTGGCTGGTGTTCCCACGGATAATGATGGTCGCCGTGTCGATGCTCTGACGCACCTTGCAGTGGTTGCCATGACAGGGTTGTACGGTGTTGTGGTCGATTTTGTCCTGAAGGCTGGGCATTTTGCTGCGAACAACTGTCTGTTTACGGTTTGGTGGTTCTTTAAAGGCGAGAAGTGGAAGCAGAGGGAAGGTCTTGGCAAGATGCTCATCCTCATCGATAATGTGCTGCAGGCTGCGAGAAACATGGCACAGTGTTTTGGCTCCCGTAAAATATTGGACAACAAAGAGACGACGATGGAGAGGTCGCCGAAATGGTCCAGATGACTTTGAGGTCGGGGTGGAAACTGTTGGGACAGATGAACTGTTCAACCTCCTCGTGGGAGCACAAGGCGGCACTGATACAGTCAGCGATGTAGCAGAGGAACACGTGGGGGGTGGGGCCGGTGTACTGCACATATCCGACAGACAGGCAGGCATAGCTGGGTCCCACGCGGGTGCCCATGGCTACCCCTTTGGAAGAAGTGAGAGAGTTGGAAGGAGAAGGTGTTGAGGGAGAGGACCAGTTCAGCCAGGCGGATGAGTGTGTCGGTGAAAGGATATCCTACCTCCTGTAAAAACGCCATCCCTTATTCCCAATTCCTCCGCTGCATCTGTTCGCAGGATGACCAATTCCACTTCAAAGTCCCAGATGGCCTTCTGCTTCCATGGTCGCAACTTCCCTTCCCACGTGGTTGACATTGCCCTCTAGCGCATCTCCTCCACTTCACGCACCACCCCCCTTGAACCCCATCTCTCCCAACGCAACAAGGACAGACCGCCCAGGTCCTCACCTTCCACCCCACCAACCTCCACACACAACGCATCATCCTCCAAACAGTCAAGATGTATTTCCCTCCCTACCCCTATCAGTGCTCCGGAGAGACCATTCCCTCCGCAACTCCCTCATCAGGTCCACCCCCCTCTCCCCCTTTCCCCTCCCCCCCCCCCCCCCCCCCACACCTGGCACCTTTCCCTGCCACCGCACGAAGTGCAAAATCTGTGCCCACACCACTCCCCTCACCTCCTCCAAATTTACCTGTACCTCTACTGCATCTGTTGCATCCAGTGTGGTCTCCTCTACATCGGGGAGACAGGATGCCTTCTTGTGGGTCATTTCAGAGAACATCTCTGGGACACCTGCACCCACCATCCCCACCACCCCCTGGCTGAACACTTCAAATCCCCCTCCCACTCCATCAAGGACATGCAGGTCCTGGGTCTCCACCACCACCAGAAGGAAGAATGCTTCATGCCACCTTGTGATCCTGCAACCACAAAGGATAGATGAGCTTCCTCATTTCCCCTCTCCCCAAATTATCCCAGTCCCAAGTCTCCAACTTGGCACTGCCTCTGGACTGTCCAACACTTTCATCTACCTATCACTTTCTCAGCTACCTTTCTGAAAACCCCACCCCTCCCATTTATATCTCAGCCCTGGCCCACAAGCCTCATTCCTGAAGGACTTATGCCAAAAACGTCAATTCTCCTGCTCCTCGGATGCTGTATGACCTGCTGTGCTTTCCCAGCAACATATACTCTTAACAATGCAAATTTTCTGAGCAGAGGCTGATAGCCACGTTTGGTACCCATGGGGATGGCCTTAACTGGGATCTTGGGTTCATGTTGCACTACGGGTGAGCCCACTACACTATACACACACTCTCACACACACCCCGCGCGCGGGCCCCCGCCCCACACACTCTCACAGGCTTATACTCAATCACACCCACACACAAACTTTACCAAATATGCACACATGCAAACACACACACTCACGTGCACTCATACACTCTCATGCACGCACACACACATACAAATCTATGGAGGTGAATTTGTATTTGCAGAATGCAATTTGCAGATACATTCTATTTTACTCAAAAAATGCACAATCTGCAGGCAGTCAATCCATATAATATTTTGTAAATTCTACTTTGAAAATAGAACCACTCTGACTCAAGATTGGGATATAGACAGACACCTTTAATGCACTGTCTGAGCGGAGATGTCACCTTTTGCTAAGTTGTCTCGAGAAGGTGACTTAAAAGTATTTCTGGGATTTACATATTAATGAACAGAAACCAGCATTCTAAAAAGATGCAAGACTTAATCCAGATTTGTTCAATTCATCACTGTATCACACTGTAATCATTTGCTACAAGTTCTGTGCCTTATCATCTTATACTTCACAACCACCTAAAGAAGGAGCAGCGCTCCAAAAGCTAGTGCTTCCAAATAAACCTGTTGAACTATAACCTGGTGTTGAACTATAACCTGGTAACTTTGTCCACCCCAGTCCAACACCGGCTCCTCAAAATCTGGATTAACGCAGCGTGTAGTACTGAAGGAATGCTGCACTGTCAGAACTGCCATCTTTTGAATGAGACATTAAACTGAAGCCACAGCGGATCTCTCAAGATCACAGAGTGAAATATTTCAAACTGCAGCAGAAAAGTCCTGCTCAATAGTTTTATTTTAAGATTAGATTCCCTACAGGATGGAAACAGGCCCTTTGGCCCAACAAGTCCACACTGACCCTCCAAAGAGTAACCCACGCGACCCATTCCCCTACCCTATACTTTGGGCGGCATGGTGGCACATGGGCAGCACGGTGGCACAGTGGCTAGCACTGCTGCCTCACAGCGCCAGAGACCCGGGTTCAATTCCCGACTCAGGCGACTCTCTGTGTGGAGTTTGCACGTTCTCCCAGTGACTGCGTGGGTTTCCTCCGGGTGCTCCGGTTTCCTCCCACAGTCCAAAGATGTGCAGGTCAAGTGAATTGGCCATACTAAATTGCCCGTAGTGTTAGGTAAGGGGTAAATGTAGGGGTATGGGTGGGTTGCACTTCGGCGGGTCGGTGTGGACTTGTTGGGCCGAAGGGCCTGTTTCCACACTGTAATGTAATCTAATCTAAAATCTAATCTACCCCTGACTAATGCACCTAACACTATGGGCAATTAAGAATGGCCAACTCACCTGATCTGCACATCTTTGGACTGTGGGAGGAAACCGGAACGTCCATTATCACTAAAAAACAGATGAGCTGGTCATATCTCCTAGCTGTTTACAAGACGCTGCTGTACGCAGATTGGCCATCACTTTCAGCACTACATCAGTGACGTTTTTTTATGCAGTCACGGGATATTGCTGTCACTGGCTGGATCAGCATTTATTGCCCATTCCTAATTGCTCACAGAGTCAACCATATTGTTATGGATCACGACCAGGTAAGGATGTGAGATTTTGTTCCCAAAAGGACATTAGTGGAGCAGGTACATTTTTATGACAAACACCATCCACAAGTACTCACTCACCATTAAGCAAACTTTTTATTCCAAATCCTTATTGGATACAAATATCACCATTTGGTGTTTCAAAAACAAAATCTTTATTTTTGGTCATGATGTCGAGGAGCCGGTGTTGGACTGGGGTGGACAAAGTTAAAAAATGACAATGCCAGGTTATAGTCCAACAGATTTATTTGGAAGCAATAGCTGATAAGTGACTCTGAAAGTTAGTGCTTCCAAGTAAACTTGTTGGGCTATAACCTGGTGTTGTGTGATTTTTAACTTTAGTTTTGGTGCTGCTGGCAATGCCAGCAATCATTGCCCATAGGGCAATTTTGAGTCAACCATATTGCTATGGATTTGAAACCACGTGTAGTGCCAGATAAAGAATACCTAGGAGATGTCGGTGTTGGACTGGGGTGTACAAAGTTAAAAATCACACAACACCAGGTTATAGTCCAACAGGTTTAATTGGAAGCACACTAGCTTTCGGAGCGACGCTCCTTCATCAGGTGATTGTACAGGATGATGAAGGAGCGTCGCTCCGAAAGCTAGTGTGCTTCCAATTAAACCTGTTGGACTATAACCCGGTGTTGTGTGATTTTTAAACTTTAAACTAGATGGGTTTTTATAAATAACCAACAACAGTTACGCAGTCACAACTAGACTAATACATTTCAGATTTTTTTAAAAACTAAATTCAAATATCACCACGATGGGATTTGAACCCATGTCCCTGGAACTGGCGAGGGCACTGGATTACTTGGTCCAGTGACATCACCACTGCATTACTGCCTCATTGACTATAAAAAGTGTTTGGGAGCTCCTGAGGTTGTGGAAGAAAAATACATTCCTTCAGGATTTGGGGAATGTTTTTCCCCCCCAAAGTGGTTTTGTTGAAATAGGCAGAGGTATCCCTCTCCTCAACCCACAACCCCCCCCACCCCCCCCACCCCCCAGACCTCTTCTTGGGCTCCTTAAGGGAGTGGTACTACCAGTTAGTTATGGAAGGTGCAACATTCATGACTATTTTAAAAAGGACCAAACCTTCCTTGCACATTTTGTTTCATACAACATAGCATTTTCCATGACCTGGCTACTCTCAATTCAGCTCCTAATTGGTTCACTCCTGTACAAACATTACAAGTCAGGAGGCAGGCTACCTCTTCCTGCCAAGAACTCTGCTTATCAATTCTTATGCTGTATCAGAAAGTCTGAACAGAATATCTCCTTTGTTCACCCTTCAGTACGTTGGAATGTATCCATTGTAGTCAACAAGTTTCAGTTAAGCTAACCTGCCAGCATCATTGGCTAGCCATCCTCCAGTCTGAGTCAATGAACTAATTTCTGATTGATCATGATAACTATTGTTTGTTCAAATCGCGTCGAGATTTGTCACATAGGTTAAATCTAATTCCTTCGATAGAAATCCAATCAAACATTGATGTACTGGTTTGAAAGCTTTGGCTGAACTTCTGTTTGACGATCCAAATTGAGTTAGCTGATCTGAGTCAGTTAAAAGAAAATAATTTATGTAGCACCTTCCATGTCCTTAAGGCATCCCAAACACTTTACAGCTAAATAAGTGCTTTTCAAGTGTAGTCACTGTTTTAACACAGATAACACAACAGGCAGTATATGCATGATCTCAGTGTGATGTAAACTGCACGAGATATATATCATAAATGTTATAAACATTTCATAAATTTGGGGTTTTGGTTCGAGTTAGTAACCTGTGTGTGCATATGTCCAAAGCTAATAATTAACTTGTAAGAATTTCTCTAGCCGTGGTAATTTCTTGTAAGTCAGTTCAATGAATGATGTTTTTGTTAAATGCTTCTCTCATTGTTTTGCAATCTAGCAAGCGAAATAAAGGGGCCTCAAAGTTTGTTAGAGACTGTGGAACATCACAGAGAGGAGGGCTTCTAATTTCAGTTCTCTTTTGAATGAGGCAATCCTGTGAAGTCCTTAGAATGGGATGGCTATACAGGGAAGGACATTAGTGAAATGGGTCACCTTAATCTGAAGAACTGATATTAGCCTCAGACCAGAAGTGCGGAATTAAAAATACTGAAGGGGTTAATTAAAGCAGAGTACATTCAAGCTTAAGTTTGTGACTAAAAGTTAAAATCACAGTGATTTAAACTTATCAAGGTGTTAGACACAGGGGCTTTAATATCGTACAGTTGATGTTTTAGTTACGGTATAAGGCATGTGTTTTGGATACTATTCAAAAGCCGGCTCTTCCTTTTCAATTTACAGGGGAGTGTTTTGGGATTGCATTTTTTGGTTTGAAACTCTGAACTTGTTGTCTAATTGGATGGCTTGCTCTATTCTATTTCACCTTAATTTATTTTGTTAATAAACTTTCATTTTATTGTTAAAGCAAAATTGCAGCACTGTGAGCTTACATTTCAGCGAGAGACTATTTCACTATAAACCAAAACAAAGCAAGATATCATCTATCGAGCCATGTTTCTTTCTGAACTCTAATTGATGTCCAGGTATGTCCTGTACACAAAAAAAACAGGACAAATCCGACCTGGCCAATTACAGCCCCAGTAGGTCACTCTCAAGCATCAGTAAAGCTATTAAGCAGGAGCTGCTCAGTGATACCCAGTTTGGGTTCCACCACAGCCTCTCAGCTCTTGACCTCATTAAAACTTGGATTCAAACATAGACAATCTGATTTCCAGATTGAGATGAGAATGACAGCCCTTGACATCAAAGCCACATTCAACTGAACATGGCATCAAGAAGCCTTAATAAAACTGGAATCAAAGGAATACCTGGTGCATAGGAAGATGGTTGTTGCAGATCAGTCATCTCAGCTCCAGGATACTTCTGCAGGGTAGTGTCCGAGGTCTAATCATCTTCAGCTGCTTCAATGATCTTCCCTTCATAAGCAGGTCAGGAGCAGGGATGTTCACCAATGATTGTACAATGCTCAGCACCATTTGTGACTCAAATATCGAAGCAGTCCATGCTCAAATGCAATACTTGGGCCAACAAGTAGCAAGTAACTAGGCAAAAGCGAGGACTGCAGATGTTGTAAACTAGAATTTAGATCAGAGTGGCGCTGGAAAAGCACAGGTCAGGCAGCATCTGAGAAGCAGGAAAATCGATGTTTCGGGCAAAAGCCCTTCATCAGAAATAGAGGCAGGAAGTCAATTTTCCTGCTCCTCAGATGCTGCCTGACCTGCTGTGCTTTTCCAGCATCAAGTAGCAAGTAACGGTCATGCCATGACAATATCAGGCAATGACCACTGAACCAGTGCCTCTTGACATTCAATGGTGTTACCATCACTGAACTCCCCATCATCAACAATCCTTAGGGCTACCATTGAGCAGAAACCCATTGGGCTCACCACATAAACAAAATGGCTACAAGACCAGGTCAGAGACGAGCCGAGTGTGGTGAATAACAACTCCCGAGTCCCCCAAACAAGTCCTCCATCTATAAAGGCTGATGTCAGAAATGTGATAGAATACTCCCCATTGCCTTGATGGCAGCTTCCAATAAACACTGAAGAAGCTTGACACCATCCAGGACAGCTTGATTGACACCACAGCCACAAGCTTCCACGCCCTGTGATCAGAAGCAACAGTGTGTATTTTCTACAAGATACACTGCAGAGATTCACCCACGATCCTTATACACCTCCCTCCAAATACATGACCACTTCCATCTAGAGGGACAAGAGCAGCAGATACAGGGGAACGCCACCACCATCAAGTTTCCCTCCAAGCCACTCACCATCCTGACTTGGAAATATATCACTGTTCCTTCACTATTGATGGGCCAAAATCCTGGAATTCCCTCCCCAAGGACACTGTTGGTCAACCCATAGCACACAGATTACAGCAATTCAAGGCAGCAGCTCACAGCACCTTCTTAAGGACAACTACAGACATGCAATAAATGCTGGCCAGCTAGTGGCCTTCCATGTTCCCCAAGTGAATTTTTGAAACAAAAGCACCCACATCTGTCTGTACCACCAAGTGCTGGAATGTCCCTATATTTAAATATTTAAAGTGTAGCAGGTTTCTATTTTTGCTACTAAAATAGACAAGTTCACAATTCCCCATCTGCCAATTTTCACTTAACCCATCTATATCCTTTTGCAGGATGCTCACCTCCCCTTGACAACTTACTTTTCTATTTAGCTCAGTGTCATTGACAAGCTTAGCTACGAATATGTCGCCTACCTTAAAGAAGTTCTCCTCCTCTCTCGACAAAAATCTGAGTCTCACTCTCACTGCAACCCCCAGGTCATTTCCTCTACCCGGAAGCTCTTCAGCACCATTACCCCTACCTCCATCCACCTACTGCACTTTCAGCTACCTTCCCATCAGCACCCCTCCCCCGCCTCCCATTTGTCTCTCCACCCTCGAAGCTCCCAGCCTCATTCCTGAGGGAGGGCTTTTGCCCGAAATGTCGATTCTCCTGCTCCTCAGATGCTGCCTGACCAGCTGTGCTTTTCTAGCACCACACTCTCGACTCTAATCTCCAGCATCTGCAGTCCTCACTTTTGCCTACTAATGTGTTTGGTCAACACAAAATTATTGCTACAGATTGCACGTAGTTGAGAACCCAGCACTGATCCTTGTGACACTACAATGAAATCCCTTTCCTGTGTATCTGATTTCCTTACCAAAGAAGCCAGAATTGTTTAAGAATTGAGGCATTCGGAGCACACTCCATTTCAAACACTGTTAGGCAGTGACAGTCAATTCTGCCCAACAAAAGAGGCAGGGCTTTTTCTGAGATTGGAGTCATTTGATTTATTTTCACTATATTTGTAATAAACGTGACAAGTGTGGATGCTGTAAATCAGAAACAAAAACAGAAACTGCTGTAAAAGCTCAGCAGGTCTGGCAGCATTTGTGAAGAGAAATCAGAGTTAACGTTTCAGGCCCAGTGACCCTTCCTCAGAACTGCAGTGTTAAGTGAAAACTGTTGCTTAGCGTCACCACTCTCTGGCGCCATCTTAAAACACAGTAAATGAACCAAAACACAGCATACAGCCAGAAAAATACAGCAATAAAGTTAATCTTTTAGCCTAACCACAATAAAGTTCAGTGGCCTTTGGAACAGCTCCCGATTCTAGCTCAGCCACGGGCCTGTACCCGGGCTCCCTCCACTCCGATCCTCAAGTCCCTGCTGATATAACTGTCTATACTGCCACGACCACATTTCACCATGCTGCTGCCGCTGGAACAAAGCGTCACCACACTCCAGTGTCATCTTGCCAATGTAGCCCCCGGTGCTGCAGAGTCCTGCACTGCAACCAAACTCATCGCCGTCAGGGGCTCGGGCCTAGCCACCGACCTGTAGCCTCGGCTCAGCCTGCGAGTCTGCATCAGGGGATTAGGCTTGGGACCTTCTCCTCACTCACTATATTAAATGCGCTGACCTTCAGCTATACTGTAGGGAGGGCAACTGTGTAGTGTACAATTGTGTAGGCTTAAATTATGTGGTTGGAAACTCATTGAGAAGTCAAGAGCAGTTACTCGCTCTATATAGCTGGGATTCGAGAAATCTGGGGGCAGGGCAAGGGAAGTACTCCCCCAAGTACAAGAAAGAGGAAGAGGAGAGAGAAAGAAAGGATGGACCAGGAGGAGGTGGTGGTGGTGGTGGTGGTGGTGGTTGGGGGGGTTACAGGTGTAGATGCTAAGAAAATCAAGCTTGAGGTGGTGAGGCCCGAGGTAGACCTGCCAACATTTCATCAATTAGTGGGGCTGGCTTGAAGCTGATCCTACTCCTACTTGTGTTTTAATGCAGACATTAGCTCTCACATTGTGCCGCTGAAAAGGCAACTAAAGTATTGAAGAGATGACCATTAGCATTAAAAAAGCTAAAGTTGTATAGCCGTCCAATAGTCTGTAACTTTTAGAGTTCTCCTCCAGGTTCATAATGTAAATTCGACAGTTTAATGTAGAATCATAGCACATTCCATTAATGAGCCATTTACTATTATCCTAGCTCCTTGTTAGCTAATCAATCCTCTCTCACGCCAACAGTTACCAGCACTCTGCTGCAACTCAGTGGGACACCTCAAAATGCCTTCTGGAACTTGAAGTGCATTATATCTACTGGATCCACCCTATTATCAAAAATGCTACTTTGTCAAATAATTCTAAAAAAGTTAGTTAAACACAACTTCTCCTTCACAAAGCCATAATGGTTCGCGCGATAACACATGATTTCTAGATGCCTGTACATAAATATCTTAATAATGGATTCCAACATCTTCTCAATGAGACACGTTAGGATAACTAGCCCATAGCTTTCTATCTTCCTCTTGAACAGAGTTTGGATCGAGTTACATCAGCTTTTTTCCAATCTGCTGGGGTCAGTCCAAAATGTAATGCATTTGGAACAGTGTAACTAATACATCTACATACAAGCAAGAATAGGTCATTCACCACTTCAACATCATGGCTAATCTGACTCTAACCTTAATTCTATGTTCCTGCATTTCCCAGTACTCTTTCTTTTCCAGTGGTGATTAAGAACCTGTCTACATCTGCCTTAGAAATACTTAAAAAGATTCTGCCCTTTGAGAAAGGGCATTCCAAAGATACACCCTCAGAAAAATTGTTCTCTAAACTCAGTCTTAATGAGTGTCTTACTTTTAATCAATGAATCCTAGTTTTAGATTTTCCCACAAGGAGGAAACCTCCTTTCAACATCCGCCTATTCAAATCCTCTCAGGATCTTGTATGTTTCAATTAAGTTATCTCGGATTCTTCTAAACTCCAGAGGCTACAGACCTTACCTTTCCAGCCTTTCTTCTAAAGGTAATCCACTTGTTTCAGGTATTAGTCTAGTAAATCTTTTCTGAACTGCTTCCAATGCATTAATGTCCTTCCATTGGTACAGTGACCAATACTGTACACAGTATTCTAAGTGTGGTCTCACTAATATCTTGTATAACTAAAACATCACCTCCTTACTCTTGCATTCAATTTCCTCACACTAGTTTAGTTATTCTTTGCCTCTTTCATTACGTATCAAAATTCTTATGATCGAGTTTTATAGATCTAGCTAGCTTTCTCTCATACGCTACCTCTATCATTTTAGACATTCATTACTGGTTCTTAAGGTCTTCCCAATCCTCTGGCCTACGATAGTCTTTGCAAATTTTTAAGATGAAAAAGGAGTGGAAATCAAAGCTTGCTAATTAGTACCTTTACCCAAATACATAGTTAATGCCTTTCATGTTTCCATGGAGAGAATGGGCAAAGGAAGCCATTTTGAAGTCGGATTATAGGCTTTCCCTATAATCAGTGAATATCACAGATCAGCAGTTCTCAAGGGTCAGCAGAACATGACGTCAGTGGTAGTGTCCCTACCTCTGGACCAAGAGGCCCAATTTCAAATCCTACCTGCTCCAGAGGTGTGCGCACATCTGAACAAGTAGATTATGGGCAGGGTGATAGATTTAAGAAACTCCCTGAAAACAGAGTAGCATTTGAAGGCGATCACTTGAAGTTACAACCTGGCAAGACAGGTGTGTAGGAATCAATTACAATCTGGGAGTAACAGAGAAACATTAGCTCTGTTTCTCTTTGCACAGATGCTGCCAGACCTGCTGAGCTTCTCCAGCATTCCCTGCATGTTTCAGATTTCCAGCACCCACAGAATTTTATTTTTATTACAGTAGACTGTTTGCTAAAAGAACCTGAATTCTGTGGAAGACATGATGGGCCAGAAGTATATAAAGTGAATGTTGCATTTAAATATGGAAATACAAGTTGGGGAGATGGCAGTGTAGCTGCTGGGCTAATAATTCACAGGCCCAGATGAATACTGGGGAGGCAAGTTCAAATCCTACCACAGCAATAGGTACATTTTAGATTCCATTAATAAAACTAATTAAAAGCTAACCTCAGCAACAATAACCATGAAACTATCATCGATTGCTGTTTGAAAAGAAAATTTGGACCTTTAGGGAAGAAATTCTACCAAGCTTACCCTGACCTACATGATGCCCTAGACCCACAGCAATGTGGTCAACTCTCAATTACACTCTGAAATGGCAGAGTGAAACTTAGTTCAATGGTAATTAAATGCTGGTCTTATCAGCTTTGCCAGATTCCATGAATTTGTTTTCTTTTAAAAGATCATTGTGTCAATTGTATGAGTTTAAAAATATTAATTATTGCCAGATTTCAGCTAACATGTAGAAATTTGAAACTCCAATGTTAACAGACTCTACAGAGATCATGCTGCCTAAGGTGAATCAGTAACGGAGTGCAGAGCAGAGAGAACCAAAGCCCTTGCGTCGGCAGCAATTACGTAATGGACATGACTGCAGAACACTAACTCAAAGCGGATGTGTAAACAAGCCTTTAGCCAAAACTCCCAAACCAGTTAATCTTAATGAAGTGAATTAGAAACTAAAACTCCAGCCAGCGTGCAGCCAGGCTGAACTTCTGCGTCGTCCAAACAGGCTTGACGCCATCTGTTTCGTGCCAATGGAATCAGCCCAACAGTGGCTGATTCCTTGACGTACAGAGGATGATCTTGGATGCTAGAAACCCCTGCAACACCAGACAGTGGAAAAAGCCTTTTTGTCTTTCACAATGGGGTGTTTTTCTTAAAAACTTATTAAGAGGGTGTGGGTGTTGCTGGCGAGGACAGAATTTGTGATCCACCCTCAATTGCCCTCAGGAAAGTGCTGGTGACACACGTGAGACTCCGGACCTACAGAAATGGGACTGGTCATGCCTGACAAATTTGCTAGAATTCTTTTGAGGAAGTAACAAGCAGAATAGATAATTGGGAAGCAGTCAATGTAACATGCTTGAATTTTCAGAAGGCTTTTGATAAGGTACCACACAGGTGACTTAGTAAGAGCCCATGATATTGGGGTAGTATATTAGTGAGGATAGCTGATTGGCTAATTAATAGAAGACAGTTCAGTGAATGTGGGCATTTTCAGGATAACAACTGTAACTCGTGGAGTGCCACTATGTTTGAGCCACAATTAATTAGAACATGTTATTAATGACTAACGAGAACTGATCTACCATGGCCAAGTTTGCAGCTGACAAAAATAGGTGGGAAGGCATTGGTGAGGATGACAGCAGAGATAGAGAGATACAGACAGGTTAAGCATGTGGTGAAACATTTGCTATATAAAACTAAAAGTTACTGAGTTATGCACTTTGGTAGGAAGAATAAAAAGAGCTGTTTTGCAGTTGGATTCAAACAATTTACAAGATAATGCATGGCTTAGAAAGGGTGGATGCTGGGAATTTGTTTCCTTTAGGTGGGAATACTAGGACCCGTGGGCACAGCCTTAGAATTAGAGGGGGTCAATTTAGAATGGAAATGAGGAGACATTTCTTCAGCCAGAGAGTGGTGGGCGGTTGGAATTCATTGCCACAGAGCGCAGTGGAGGCCGGGACGTTGGGTGTCTTCAAGGCAGAGATTGATAAATTCTTGATCTCGCTAGAAATTAAAGAGATACGGGAAGAGTGCGTGTAAGTGGCGTTGAAATGTCCATCAGCCATGATTAAATGGCGGAGTGGACAGGATGGGCCGAATGGCCCTACTTCCACTCCTACATCTTATGGTCTAATTGTGGCCACCCTGAGTGGTGTGACGTCTCTAACTATACCTTCAGTGTGTAATGTCATTTGACCAATTTTGTGGTTGTATGTTTGCAAGATATGGGCATCGCTGGCTAGGCCAATAGTTATTTTCTGAGAGGGTGATGGTATAAGCAGATTCACCCACTGCAAAGGCGGGTGTGATTGCAACATTGCGACCCAGTGACAGTGATGAAAGGACGATATATCGTTCCAAGTCAGGACACGGTTTGGCTCGGGGGGAGATTTACAGGTAACCTTATTCCTACATCTAGTGCCCTTGACCTTCCAGATGATCCAGGTTTCTGGTTTGGAAGATGCTGTTGGAGAAGCCTGAGCTAGAATGTGCAGTCCCTCCCTGTGACATCTAAATATTCCTTTAATGATATCCAGATTTTTTTAACCTCCTAAAACCCGGTTCTGAATATTGACAATTGAGTGTGAAAGTGAACTAGTCTAAAAATTCCTGATTTAAATCCTAAACCTTATCTTTTAACTTCCTTCCCTTTTGAAACAGCTTAATACAACATTTCAGCTTCAATTTTTTTTGAATTCCTGTAAGTAACCTGTACCTTTGAAACCTGTCTGGCAGAGAAACATCTGACATGCCAATAAAGTCCAAGTTTCTCTTGAAGTCTTGCCTCACAACCTTTGACGCAAGGTTTCATCTTGTAGCTCCGCTCCAGTGCGAGAGTTTTTCTTGGCTCGGAGCTCTGGGTACAGTGCTCTAGGTGTGGCCTGACCACAGACTGTACAGTTTGTTCACCACTCCTGGAACTGTGAAATTTCTGCATTTCTTTAATTCTGACCTCTTAAGCATTCCCGGTTAAGATTGCTTCATTGTTGGCAGCCTTGCCTTTAACTGACTAGGTCCCAGGCTTCGGAATTTCTTTCAGTCTGCTTCTTTTCAGAGGTGACTGTTTTGACTGTTTTCACTCACCATGTCGACTTCACTTTGCACAATTCACTGTGAAACTTATTTCTGACAATGCATCTATGAGCTGCTTTGGGATGGTTTACCACTGAAAGCTTCTCTATAAAAGGCATGTTATTGTTCAGGTAGTTCAGCACTGAGTTAGATTTATTGGTTCTGCTCTGTATTTGCTGGGCATGTTGAGTTTGTAAAATTTTTTGGGGTGCCTTTTTTTGGTCACTTCCTCAGCTAATTCAGCAGCAAGCCCAGTGTATATGTCGTCTTTTCCTTTCTCCTTCATGTTATGGTCCTTCAGTCAGTAGCAGATATATTTTAGTTGGTGGTATTATCATCAAAGTCAGTGGTTGTGGGGGTCAAACCCTGTTCGAGACTCATGCCTTAAACCAAGGCTGACAGCTCCAGTGCATTACAGGGGGAAGTGCTACACCACTGGTGTGACTTCACCTGACGGAGGAGCAGTGCTCTGAAAGCTTGCAATTTCAAATAAACCTGTTGGACTATAACCTGGTGGTGTGTGATTTCTGACTTCATCTTAATATACTTCGCCAACATCATGTATTAACAACTTTAGTAGTCTGTGTGGTACCTTATCAAATTTGAAAAATTCAAATATTATGACACCCCCTTTAAAAATGCTCCTCGTTACCTCAAAAGAGTCCAGTCAGGCAGGATATCCCCTTCTCAAAGCCACACTAACTCTGCTTTGATCTGCTCTCCTATTACATCCTTTATACTCAACTTTAACATTTTCCCAATGACAGACATTAAGCTAACTGGCCTACAGTTAGCTTTTCGAGTCTCTGTCCCTTTTCAAAGAAAAGGTGCTATCATTGGCAGTTTCGCAATCTTAAGGGATTTTCCCAGAATCTAAAAGATTCTTAGAAGGTCACTACCAGTTCATTCACTATCTCTGTAGTGGTTTGCTTTCCAATATCCTAGGAGGCAAGCCATCAGGTTTAGGCCTTTAGACCTATAGATTCACTAGCCATTTTTCTCTAGTGATAGTTATTGTGTTTCTCTCCTCCAGAGTCAAAAGCCTGGAATTTGCTTCCTAACAGCATTGTGGGTCAACCGAGAGCAGGTGGACTCCAGCAATTGAAGGAGGCAGCTCACCACCACCTTCTCAAAGACAACTAGGGACAGGTAATAAATGCTCGCCCAGCCAGCGACGCCCACATCCTAAAAAGAAATTTGATTATTTGTTTATTTAATATTTCAGAATGTTAGTACTGTCCTCTACTTTGAAGATTGATATCAAGTGTTTATTCAACTCCCGTGCCATTTCCTGGTTCTCCAATATTTCCCCAACCCCATTTTCTAGTGAGGTTCTGTTTCCTGTGGGGCCTATGTGCACGTAGCCTTTCTTTATATATATTTAAAAGGAGCTCTTCACGTCCATTTTTGTCCACTAAATGCCATTACTACTTTGTCATTAGGTTACCTTTTCCCTCTATTATTATTTTAGTCATCTTTTGCTCACTTTTAAAGCTTTTGCAATCCTCATGTTAAAAGATTAAATTGGAATATCTCTCTGGATATTAATGTAATATTAAAGGGTTAAACTGCACTGACTGAACATTCTGAAGTGGGTGGAGAGGACATTCATGCAGGAACGCGGATGACTCCCACTCCATTTAGACAGTCATTTGCTGCTACTCCCCTACTATTATCAAATCAGTCAGTCAGTCAGTGCCTTCCATTCAGAAATGCTTTCATAGCCATCCCCCAAAACTAGGGCATATCACACCTACATTGTCTTGGGGAATCACTGAGTCAGGAAATCATCTGCAAAACAATTCCCCAGAATTAGTGCATTTACATTATCTCAGAGGATGACTCATCCTACCATTGTGCCTGGGGTAACATGTGACAGAGTGGCTGGGGGTTGCCTTGAGTGGCATGTGACTGTGGGGGAGTGGCCACAGTATCTGAGAGCATTACCGACTGACCTGTATAAAGGGGATGCATTTGCTTTGTTCGGGGCCTCACTTTGACTCGACTTTGCACGCTTGCGGGGGGTCACCCAGCTTGTACAAGCTTTAATAAACCTTAACTGTTTGCAGAGGTTGGTGTGTGCAAATTGCATCTTGTGTATGAAATCTCAGGAAAAGAACCTGACACTCAGGTTCAGCACTAATCTTTACCACATTGTAGACACTTTCTCTTAGAATCGTGACAGTGTGGAAACAGGCCATTCGGCGCAACAAATCCACACCAACCCTCCAAACAGTAACCCACCCAGACCCATTTTCCTACCTTATTATTCTACATTTACCCCTGACTAATGCACCTAACCTACACATCCCTGAATATTACAGGCAATTTAACATGGCCAATTCACTTAATCTGCACATCTTTGGATTTTGGGAGGAAACTGGAGCACTCAAAATATGCAAACTCCACACAGGCTAGAATCGAACCCAAGTCCCTGGTGCTGTGAGGCAGCAGTGCTAAACACTGAGCAACTGTACCACCCACCATGTTTTCTTTCAATGTGATACCATCCTTAACTTCCTTATTTAACCCTGGTTGTTTCATCCCCTTCTTAGAATTGTTCTTCCTCGCTGGGATATATCTTGGCTATGAGTGTTAACCTATTTTCTTAAATGTCCATCATTATTCCTCAATTGTCTTTCCTGCTAAACTCCTTTCCTACGACATTCCAGCCAACTCTGCCCTCCTCCCTGTAGAATTACACTTAAGTTTAGCATAGTTGTCACCAACCCAAGTTTCTCACTTTTAAACTGAATGTTGATATGGTCACTGTTCCCTTGGAGATCATTAAATCCACCACAGTACCCAAACAGCCTGATTCCTGGTTGGATCTACCATATGGTATTCTAGCAACCCCAAATCCGCTTCTTTGCGGCTACCTTTGCCAATTTGATTTTCCCAAATCTACAAGATTAAAGTCATCCTGATTGATATACTGCCTCTTTCATGTGGCCCCCCAGTATTGCTTGATTTAGTCTCTACCCTGCAGAACAGGTATCGTTTGGGGAGCATATAGATTGCTCCCTCCAGTGCCTTCTTCCCCTTGTTAGTTCTTATCTCTACATATTCTTATTCTAAATCTTCAAATCAGAGTCACAGCATGGAAACAGACCCTTCAGTCCACTCCATCCATGCCAACCAGATATCCCAACCCAATCTAGTCCCACCTGTCAGCACCCGGCCCATATCCCTCCAAACCCTTTCTATTCATATACCCATCCAAATGCCTCTTAAATGTTGCAATTGTACCAGCCTCCACCACTTCCTCTGGCAGCTCATTCCATACACGTACCACACTCTGCATGAAAAAGTTGCCCCTTAGGTCTCTTTTATATCTGTCCCCTCTCATCCTAAACCTATGCCCTCTAGTTCTGGACTCCCCGACCCCAGGGAAAAGACTTTCGTCTATTTATCCTATCCATGTCCCTCATAATTTTGTAAACTGCTAAGGTCAACCCTCAGCCTCCGACGCTCCAGAACATCCTAGAGCCTTTCTTAACATTCTTCTATTTTACAGACTCTATTTAGCTGGGAATTGTTGCTTTGTATTTTAACAAATTGGAAATGGCTTTGTGCATGGGAGATCGTGTCTCACAAACTCGATTGAGTTTTTTGAAGAAATAACAAAGAGAATTGATGAGGGCAGAGCAGTAGATGTGATCTATATGGACTTCAGTAAGGCGTTCGACAAGGTTTCCCATGGGAGACCGATTAGCAAGGTTAGATCTCATGGAATACAGGGAGAACTAGCCATTTGGATACAGAACTGGCTCAAAGGTAGAAGACAGAGGGTGGTGGTGGAGGGTTGTTTTTCAGACTGGAGGCCTGTGACCAGTGGAGTGCCACAAGGATCGGTACTGGGCCCTCTACCTTTTGTCATTTACGTAAATGATTTGATGCGAGCATAAGAGGTACAGTTAGTAAGTTTGCAGATGACACCAAAATTGGAGGTGTAGTGGACAGCGAAGAGGGTTACCTCAGATTACAACAGGATCTGGACCAGATGGGCCAATGGGCTGAGAAGTGGCAGATGGAGTTTAATTCCAATAAATGCGAGGTGCTGCATTTTGGGAAAGCAAATCTTAGCAGGACTTATACACTTAATGGTAAGGTCCTAGGGAGTGTTGCTGAACAAAGAGACCTTGGAGTGCAAATTCATAGCTCCTTGAAAGTGGAGTCGCAGGTATATACGATAGTGAAGGCAGCATTTGGTATGCTTTCCTTTATCGGTCAGAGTATTGAGTACAGGAGTTGGGAGGTCATAATGCGGCTGTACAGGACATTGGTTAGGCCACTGTTGGAATATTGCGTGCAATTCTGGTCTCCTTCCTATTGGAAAGATGTTGTGAAACTTGAAAGGGTTCAGAAAAGATTTACAAGGATCTTGCCAGGGTTGGAGGATTTGAGCTATAGGGAGAGGTTGAACAGGCTGGGGCTGTTTTCCCTGGAGCGTCGGACGCTGAGGGGTGACCTTCCAGAGGATTACAAAGTTATTAGGGGCATCGATAGGATAAATAGACAAAATTTTTTCCCTGGGGTCAGGGAGTCCAGAACTAATAAGTTTAGGGTGAGAGGGGAAAGATATAAAAAAGGCCTAAGGGGCAACTTCTTCATGCAGAGGGTGGTACGTGTATGGAATGAGCTGCCAGAGGAAGTGGTGGAGGCTGGTACAATTGCAACATTTAAGAGGCGTTTGGATGGGTATATGAATAGGAAGGGTTTGGAGGGATATGGGCCGGGTGCCGGCAAGTGGGACTAGATTGAGTTGGGATATCTGGTTGGCATGGACAGGTTGGACCGAAGGGTCTGTTTCCATGCTGTACATCTCTATGACTAACTATCACTGCAGTCAAAAACTGTACATAATAATTAAATTCAAAAATTGTTCAATGATAGAAAGTTAATTATATTACGCAAGGAAGAGAGATAAGTTCTTTCTTTTAAGCCCAATTAAATAAATGCTTTAAAACGATGACAGAATCTGTTTCTCACAGCTCCTACAGAATGGATAGCTTTGATATGCTAATTAGTCTGACACAGCTGAGTCACAGATATCTGCGCCCCAAAATGAAGTAAAACATAAATTTGTGACCTTCTTGACGCAGAATGAAACTTTGAACACAAGCCAAAATCCATAATAGTTCAGGTGACCACAGTCAAAGTTCAACCCAGTTCATGATTCAGACATACCAACATGAAACAACAGTAAACCACTCGGTTCTTCAAGTCTGCTCTCGCCATTATCTTATTGAATGTTGATCAGATTTTAACCTTAACTCCACCTTCCTCCGCTCCAACGCTTATTGTACTGTCCCATTCCACATTCCTATTCATCTACTGCAAGCACTACTACATTGTTTGGACTGACCATGATGTTCCTGTCTCCATGTAACATTGCTGGGGATTCAATGATGCACCAACTTAACAGGTAACCATTTAGCAGTGACCAGGGAAGTGAACCATCTGTGACACTGAGGAAACATTTGGACTGGCTGCTTACAGCTCACCATTTTACCAAAGATGGACAATTTTCAAGTTTGAATGTGCCTGGTCAGTGAGTATTGAGATCTCATAACACATTTTTAAAAGATGGAGGACAATTAAACACACACTAATATAAACAAAATACTGCTTTAAACACAGAACCAGAGGAGGCCATTTGATCCATCCTAACCATGCTATAAATTATTACATCTCTCCTCCTCTTTCCCCAGGTGGCCTCAATCACTTTCCCCTTCCAACTATTCACCAATGTTTTGTTTTGTAAGTTATTACTAAAACTGGCTTTCACCATCCTTTCAAGCAATGCATTCCAGACAATCTTAATTCAACACATTGAAAAATATTCTAACTGCCCTTTTCTTTGCCAAATATCTTAAATCTGTGCCTCTGATTCCCAGACCACCTGTCAGTGGAAATGTTTCTCCCCTTCCCCATCCATTCTGCCAGAATGCTTCTTCATTTTAAACACAATCTTTCTTCCCCTCTCTGGGCAGCTGTTTGAAGTCATAAAACATACACTTAAAATGTGAAAGTTTGTTTGACAACCTTAATGAACAGCCCGAGTGCAGTTCCTTGCAAACATACAAGTACCTGGCACTTGAATACACAATCAAAATACAGAGGTGGGATAGGGACAAAGCGTCATTAAATTAACAAGTTGGATTTTAAAAATTTACTGAGTGACATGCAATCCTTAACTTCACAAAAGCTAGATGGCAATTTATTTGAGGAGGGGGAAGTAAAAAGTTGAGTTGTAAGAACAGTGTGGAAGAATTTCTCCCTGCCTCTTGCAGAAAATGAAACAGACCTGTCCTTCTTCGGCTTTCCACGGTCAAGGAAGAAAAATATCCCTCCCCATTAGATCCTGATTCAAATCCATGCTTAAAAACTACCATCAGGAAAAAATGTTTCAAAGTTTGTCAGCACAAAAGAAAATTCAAATTTGTTACAGATGCCAAAAAAGTCCTTGAACAAGGGGAAGGAGATGATATGTGGCAAAATAGAGGGTGACCAGAGATAAAGATGACAAGAAAAGCCAAAGGGGAAAAAAAAACCACAGGAAGAGGAAATAAAGGAGAAATGGAAGAGACAGAAAATAAAAGGGAGACGTGAGACAGAAAGACAAGAAGAACACAAATGCGAACAGAATAATTATTTAACTACGACAGACTTTCAATGTTTGCGATGCAGAGTGTTACCAACAACGTGGGTTCAAATCCTGCACCAACCATGGTGACTGTGAAGGATTCTCCTTCTCAACCAATCGCCTTACCTGAGGCATAGGGAGTCTCAAACCACCACCAGTCACCTTTCTCCAGGGAGACAGCACTCTATAGTCCACAAGGCCTAGAGATGTACATCATGGAAACAGACCCTTTGGTCCAACTCGCCCATGCTGTCCAGATATCCTAACCTAATCTAGTACTATTTGCCAGCACCTGGCCCATATCCCACCAAACTCTTCCTATTCATATACCCCTCCAGATGCCTTTTTAATGTTGCAATTGTACCAGACTCCACCACTTCCTCTGGCTCATTCCATACAGGCACCACCCTCTGTATGAAAACATTGCCCTTGGGTCTCTTCCATATCTTTCCCCCCCCCTCACTCTAAAACTATGCTCTCTAGCTCTGGACTCCCCCACCCCAGGAAAAAAATCTTCACCTATTTATCCTATCCATGCCCCTCATGATTTTATAAACCTCTATAAGGTCACCCCTCAGCCTCCGACACTCCAGCCCCAGCCTATTCAGCCTCTCCCTATAGCTCAAATCCTCCAACCCCGGCAAATCCTTGTAAATCTTTTCTGAACCCTTTCAAGTTTCACAACATCCTTCCGATAGGACAGAGACCAGAACTGCACGCAATATTCCAAAAGTGGCTGAACGAACCAATGTCCTGTACAGCCACAACATGATCTCCCAACTCCTATACTCAATGCTCTGACCAATAAAAGAAAGTATACCAAAAGCATTCTTCACTATCCTATCTACCTGTGTCTACTTTCAAGGAACTGTGAACCTGCACTCCAAGGTCTCTTTGTTCAGCAACACTCCTGAGGACCTTACCATTAAGTGTATAAGTCCTACTGATTTGCTTTGCCAAAATGCTGCAACTCATTCATCTAAATTAAACTCCATCTGCCACTCCTCAGCCCATTGGGCCATCTGATCAAGATCTCGATGTAATCTGAGGTAACCTTTGCTGTCCACTACACCTCCAATTTTGGTGTCATCTGCAAACTTGCTAACTATACCTCCTACGTTCACATCCAAATCATTTATATAAATGATGAAAATAGTGGACCCAACACCAATCCTTGTGGCATTCCACTGGTCACAGGCCTCCAGTCTGAAAAGCAACCTTCCATCTTCTACCTTCGAGCCAGATGGCTAGTTCTCCCTGTATTCCATGAGATCTAACCTTGCTAACCAGTCTCCCATGGGGAACCTCGTTGAACGCCTTACTGAAATCCATAGAAATTACATTACTGCAAAATGCAGTAGATACTGGAAAAGAGGGAGGACAGAAACATTAACAACCTCCACCAAAAGAACCAAAAACAAAACCTTCTATTCTTTCATGAGTGGAGTGTTGCTAAAAACACCAGCATTTGACGTCTGTCCCAAACTGCCCTTTAACTGAGCAGCTTGTGAAAAACCATAGTGCCGTGGGTCTGGAGATGGATGTCAGCTAGACCTGGTAGATTGTTGTCCTTAAACAACAACTTGGACAATTGTCATGGCTTTGCCCTTCAGACTTATATGAACTCAACTGAAATCCCAAGTGGTCATGGTGGGATTCAAACCAGTGCCCTCACAACATAGTCTAGATTATGGATTACTAATCCAGCAACATTACCACTATATCAAAGCCTTCCCTAGCGCTTGTAGAGAGAGGGAAAATAATGGAGAAGGATGGGATTTGAACGAGATTGGAGAAATATTATTTTTAAACAGGACTTTGTTTTCCCTTCTTTGTGTTGAGCTTCATTGACTGGGTTGATCAGAGTTTCTAGTTTCTGTGTTTCCACTCGTCTGATACGTTTTAAATTGAAATAGTTCAATTGGTCTAGATAAAAGGCAAGAGTGGAAAATGTAATCTCTGAAGGCTTGCAATCTCAGTTCAATGAAATGAAAACTGTCTTTTTCTTGCCAAGTGCAAAACTGGCTGGTGTAAGAGTCGCTGTGGCACAGCGAGAGACTTATAACCAGAGAAGATTTCAACAATACAAAAGCAGCAAGGACTGCAGGTCACTAAAATAAATTTCATCATAGTCCTGTGAACCACTGAGCAAATCTACCAGAAAGAAATGACTGCTGGTGAGCTTAATCTGAAGGTCACCACATCTCAGGCAAGGGGAGTGGTTGAGAAGGAGAATTCTTCTTGGTAATCTCAGCCAGCACAGAAACTGAGCCACTGCTGTATCCCTCTGCATCACAAACCAGCCATCAAGCAAGATGATTGTTTTTAAGCCATTCAAAACACCAACCAGCCAAGGAACAGATCTAGTCTTCATTTTAAAGAATGAATCTGGGTAGATGGAGAAAGAGTTTAGTTGGAGAGAGCTAGTGATTGTAGGAATGGTTTTGGACAAGTCTGGGGAGGCAATGATCTAGTGGTATTATCACCACACTGTTAACCCAGAGACCCAGGTTTGATTCAACTGTGCAGATGGTAGAATTTTTTGTTCCATGAAAGAAAAATCTAGAGTTATGAAACGGTTGTCAATTGTCGTAAAAACCCACGTGGTTCACGAATGTCCTTTAGGGAAAGAAGCTGCCATTCCTTACCTATTCTGGCCTACATGTGACAAACCCTTTAGACAATTAGGGAAATACAATAATTTAGCCAGCAACGCCCACATCCCATGAATGAACAATTTTAAAAAGTCTAGAGTTAGACCAATAGTAAAAAGATTTAAACTGAGGAAAGGCCAGTTTTACAAAGGAGGTGTGATATGTCAAAAATGGACTGGAAACAGCTTGAAGTTAAACACCAGAGCAATGGGAGATATCAAAGAGGTGAAAGTTAGCGATTTGAATAAATACATTCGCACAAAGTGGAAAAAGTGGACTCTCAAATGTAGACACCAGTCCCATGAATGTCAAAGAGCATACTGGGAGTTGGAGAACACAGGGATAAAAAAAGCATACATCAGACATCAAAATACTTCCATTAAGCCCAGGGTATGGAAAATACAGAGGTGAGATTAAGAAGGAAATTAGAAAGACAGGAAGAGGGTGGGAGAAAACGTGCAGCAAGTGCAATCCTAAAAAACAGAGGCTCTGACCATCATTTTGCAACCTTGCCTGGTTCCATTTCTGGTGCTGGTGAGCTTACAGGAACTGAAACCTTGTTCAAAGCAAGAAATGGCTATCTGGGGCAGTCAGCCTCACCTCAGCAGTGGGCAAATCACTGGAGAAAAATTCTGAAAGACAGTATAAAAAACACTTAGTGAGAGACAGATGGAAATGTGGTGGAAGAACATTCAATGGAGACATTCAAAGGCATTGGTCAGTGTTTTGGATTGAAATGTTGTGCAGAACTATGGGGGAAAAGGCAGGAGTTTGCCATTAGAAACTACAGCCAGTGCAGCGCATGAACACTAGTACGGCACTTCTTCAGAATAAATCCTTCAAGAGGGAATTGGATCATTATCTGCAGAGGGGAGATTCAGCAAGGCTACAGAGAAAAGGCAGGAGTGTGGCACCATGTGAATTACTCCTGTGGTGAGCCAGCAGACACAACTGGCTTCATGGTCTCCATTCTTGCAGTAACTATTCTGTGACAAACATCAAACTCAGTAACGAGGGGCACATTTAAAGCAATTGGTAAAAGAATTAAAGTGGAAACTGCAACTTTTCTCACCCAATGGTGGGCACAGCAAGGGGATATGGCTAGGTCAGTATTTATTACCCATCCCGAGGCAAAAATACTCACTGCATTTGAAAAGCATCCAGATCAGCACTCTAGGTGCCCTAACCCACATGGCTACAGATTAAGAGCAGGAAAGTGGTCTTAGACCAGGCAGTTGTTTGACAGCTAGCATGTACAACCCTGTATCATAAAATCTTTCCACACATGAATGGGGAAACATTCATGGCAATCACAGGTTGCTCAGTTAACTGAAACTGCAGCTTAGTAAGTGGGCAGAAGGTTCATTGATGCCCACATCCAAACAGAACATAGAACAATGCAATGCAGAACAGGCCCTTTGGCCCTCGATGTTGCACTGACCTGTGAACTATTCTAAGTTCATCCCTCCATACTATTCCATCAGCATCCATGTGCTTAGCCAAGGATTGTTTAAATCTCCCTAATGTGGCTGAGTTAACTACGTTGGCAGGTAGGGCATTCCAAATCCATGCCACTGAGTAAAGAACCTGCCTTTGACATTTGTCTTAAATCTATCACCCCTCAAACAAGCCAACGACATCATCCTAGGAAAAGGTCTTTCACTGTCCACCCTATCTAATCCTCTGATCATCTTGTATCTCGCTATCAAATCTTCTCTTAGCCGCCTTCTTTCCAATGAGAACAGACCCAAGTCTCTCAGCCTTTCCTCATAAGAGCTTCCCTCCAGACCTGGCGACATCCTGGTAAATCTCCTCTGCACCTTTTCCAATGCTTCCACAGGAGTTAAATAAAAATATTTCAAGGGAAAGAGGGTGGAGGGCACTGAAATGGAAGAGGGCTTTGGCATACAAATACCCTGTTTGTTAACCTTTAGCATGGTGACATGCTTAGCATTGATGAAAATGGCCATATCTTCAGCCTGCTGAGTGTCAGCCAAAGCTGAGTGGGTAACATTCCCACATCTGAATCAGGAGTTGTCAGTTCAAGTCCCATTCTTGCCGGAGACTTGTGCACAGGGATCCAGGCTAACAGGCCAGTGTGCTGCTGAGTGAGGCAGTGATCAGAGGCACAATCTTGCTTCCCAGGTAGATAAAGGGTCTCACTATTTCAAAAGTAGTCCATTTCTCTCTAATGCCCTGACCCATCTTAATCTCTCAACCAGCATCACTCAAAATTGCTTGTAGCTGTCCCTCAAGCTGTTGTTTTTGGGAGCTCTCTGTGGATAATTTGGTTGCCATATTTCCTGATAACACATTCCAAGCACTACACAAACTCAATTTTGTTTAAAATTAAGATTACAAACTAACCGGAATCTTCACTGAAACATGGAAGCAGAGATCTGCAATGCCTTTCAAACACTTAACAGAACCTAGGTTTTGCCGTTGAAAAGCATCCTGCCTGATACATCCGCTCCCACGAGGTGAAGCTTTTAGCTGTTATCAATGCCTCACCACAAACCACTGTGCATCCTGTCATTTGCAATTAATAAAAGATACAATTTTCTCAACATATGTGGCCTTGATTATGGATCACACATACAGGTGATCCATTGGGGTGGAGGTTGGGAGTGTAAGAATTACAAACTACGTCAAAGGGAAAGCTAAATAAGTTAAGCCCTGGAGTTCAAATGATAAATCATTCTAAGAGTGAGTGCTCTCAGAACATTTATGGTGGTGATAGCAGAATAGACCTTTAACCTAGTAATCTTGTCATGGGAACGGATGTAACAGACAAACCACTTAAAGGCAAAGTTTAGCTTCTGTTAAGTGCTTAGCAACAGAAGTAGGCCGTTCTGTGCTCCCAACCCTGCTCGGTCATTTTTGGTTCATCACTGATCATCAATACAATGCCATATTCCCACATTGTCCCCAAATGCCTTGAGGCGATTTACGAATGTCTCTCGAACATGCTCAATGATTGAGGTTCCAGTATTTGATGATGTTGGAGATCTCTGCTTCAATGAAGATCCTGCTAAGTCTGTAACCTCAATCCCAGCAGCATTAAAAGAACAAACTTGCATTTATATAGCACCTTTTATGATTTAGGAAATCCCAAAGTATGCTACTGAAAACTAAATACTGTTGTCATAAAGAGAGAAACCAATTTGTGCACCGAAAACTCCCAGAAACGGTAGTGCCAGACAGAAGCATGTTTTAGTTGATTGTTAATATAGATCGAGACATGGGGAAGAAATGATCTTCTTTGAAACAGAAACTAGGAGGGGTGGACCACTCAGCCTTTCGAGCCTCCTTTACTATTCAAAATGGCTGATCCTCCACCTATTCTTTCTTTCCATATCCCTTGACACCATTAATATCTAAAAATTGAAATAGATCTTTTTATAACCAGCTGAGACTAAACTATCTTTGCCTCATCTAAACCGATATCTAGCATACATTTCCTCAGCAGCTCGCAGCCTGTTAGCCTAGATTTGTGCGCACTAACCTCTGGAAGCACAGAAACAGAGAAAGTATGAGCAGCAGTCGGCCATTTGACCCTTTGAGCCTGCTCCACCAATCAATACAATCATGGCTGATCAGTCAACGCAGCCCCCATTCCCCCTTCTCACCATGCTCTTTGATCTCTTTGGCTCAAAGAATTATATCCAACTCCATCTTGGAAAGAAATGTTTTGGCCTCAGCTGCTTTCTATGGCAGACAATTCCTCTGAGTGAAGACATTTTCTTTTTCATCTCAGTCCTCAATGGCCTCCCCTGTGCCCTTAGACTGTGATCCCTGGTTCTAGACTCATCGGTCATCAGGAATGTCCTTCCTACATTTGCCCTGTCTCATCCTTTTAGAATTTCACAGGTTTAAGATCCCTCTTGTTCTTCTAAACCTCACAAACAAAAAAAAAACAAATTGCAGGAGAAACCCAGCAGATCTGACAGCGTCTGTGGAGTGAAAGTGGAGTTAACATTTCAAGTTTAGTGACCCTTCTTCAGAACCTAACCAATCCAGTCTCTCTTATGTAAATCCTGCCACCTCAGGAATCAGTCTGTAGTGGGACTCAAATTGACAGCCTCCTGACTCAAGGCTGCCCACATAAGTGTCTATGACTGAAACTCCATAGACTGAAGAGATGACCACTCTCAGCATTGCAAAGTACATCACCGTGACTTAGTGGGAGCTCGAATCTTGTAGGGTTAGAAAATGTGGATCGACAGCCAGTCCGCTACTGAAAATCCAAACAATCTTCTGGGTTCTCCATAAAACCGTCCTACCCTTCAAGGCCAATCCTACCCAAGCTGGTTGATATAAATATGGTTTATAACTGTGAAAGATGGATTCACATGTCAGTTTGAAAACAAAAAAAAAATGCTGGAGATCACAGCGGGTGAGGGAACATCCATGGAGAGAGCAAGCTAATGTTTCGAGTCTAGATCACAAAGCTCTGATGAAAAGTCACTGTGACTCAAAACGATGGCATGCTTTCTCTCCATGGATGCTGCCTGACCAGCTGTGACCTCTAGCATTTTTTGTTTTCAGTGCAGGTCCAGCATCTGGTGTAATTTGCTCCTACATGAGTCAGTTTGTCAGTCCAACCAGCAAATCCTTCCATTAACTCCACACAATTCGCAAAAAAGAGAAGATGCAAAGAAATGCAGACAAGCTCAGACATAAAAATTGAGAACAATAGTTTCTAAGCTTTTCAGTATCGAGGTTCACCTCAATGAGGCAAACAATTCCACTTTTTTAATATAATAGCTGAAGTGATGCAAATATTCTCTCATGCTCAATAGCATAAGTATTCATATACATGCTCAATATGCAGAAGTGTTCAGTAGAGGACTGATGTTAGCAGGTCACTGCCTTTGATAATCAACTTCTCACCTTGTCACGGAACAAGCCAATTGAAAACCATTGGTCTAGAAACTGAAAAAACACAACCAAGATACTTACTGCAAGAAGGAGAAAGTGAGGTCTGCAGATGCTGGAGATCAGAGCTGAAAATGTGTTGCTGGAAAAGCGCAGCAGGTCAGGCAGCATCCAGGGAACAGGAGAATCGACGTTTCGGGCATAAGCCCTTCTTCAGGAATCAAGAAGAAGGAGAATTCAAACATTACTTTCTCCACCAACAGGGCAAAAAAAGTGTTGAAGGGGAAGAAAAAGAACTAGAGTCTAATTTATTCCATCAAGTTTCCACAAAGAAAAGTTTAGAGGCTCCCCAAGGATGTAACTGCAACACAGTAGGACTGATGCACTCCCCCGAGGAGGAGGACTGGTGTAACATGGCAAGGGTTAGCTTAAATAAGGAGCTGCTGAGCCCAATATGAAGAATCCTATGAGCATTCTCTCAGAACCAGACAAGTTCTGCAAAAATCACTTTGGGACAAGCTTACGAATTTTGCACTTTAGCAACTCAGCTTGACTTGTGCCAGAGGGAACTCACAATCTAAATACCTCTTTGTGTCGGATCAATCAGCACCTGCAATGTGAAATTCAATATCCTTCTTTCCGTTGGCGCTTTCTCCTGCACAGTACTTCAGCAAAACTGGAATGTTGCAATTCAGGTCTATCACTTGGGGTACCATAATAGGTTTATCGCATATACTTTTACAAAGAATCAGTGGATTATTACAGCACAGGAGCCAATTCGGCCAAATCATGTTTGCATCTCTTCATGTGAAAATTTCACATGATGCCATTCTCCTGCCTCTTTCCCATAACCCGACTTAATAGCCTAGTTTCCTTTAGAATGCCTCAATTGAATTGGTCTGCACCACGCACTTTCAGGAACGTGTTCTCGTGGTTCAAGCCTATTAGTAATTACAGTGGTTCAAAATTAGTGCTCTGTCTGGAAAATGAGACGAGTGTAGGTTTAGCACAATTTTGGCAATACTACTCGATAGGCAGGGGCATGGGGTTAAGAAACATAATAAAATGGCAAAACAGACTCAATGGGCTGAATGGCCTAAGTCAGCTCCTATATCCTATTCCTCAGGGTGCATCAGTTTCTTCCCACAATCCAAAGGTTAGGTTAATTGACCATGCTAAATTGCCCATAGTGTTCAAGGATGTGTAGGTTAGGTGCATTAGTCAGGAGTAAATATAGGATAATAGGGTAAGGAAACGGGTGTAGTTGGGTTACTATTCGGAGGGTCGGGATGGACTTGTTGGGCCTAATGGGATTCTATAGATGATATCTTACAGTTTTATTTGTGCACAGACTCAGGTCACATTATTTATAATGTATTACATTACAGATGGCATGTGTCAATGTAGGGAGTATGGTCTGCATCAAAAAAGTCTGGGTTCAAATTCTACCTGCCTTGGAAGACGTCCTGACACATCCAAACACACAGACATTTTTTATTTGTCAGCGTGGTAGCTGCTGACCAGTTAAAGTGACTAAGTGACTGGGTGGATCGGGTGATGCTTGACACATGTGACTGAGTAGTCAATAAACTCTACCCAAAAGGAAAGGTTGCCTTAAGTTCTGTTTGACCAACAGGCTTCGATCAGAGTGAACAGCACATGCACAGTCAGGAGGGCCATGCCATTGACAAACCCTGAAGTTGTGGAAAATCCAAAAGTGCTTGGCGCACAGTAATATCCTTTTCTCTTGGTGTTTGCTCAAGTTTCCACTAAGTACTCCAGTTTCTTCCCACAGTCCAAAGATGTGCAGGTTAGGTGGATTGGCCATGGGAAATTGTCCGTATTCCAGGGATATATAGGCTAGGTGGATTAGCTATGGGGAATATGGAGTTAGGGGGATTTGGGAGGGGGAATGCTCTTCGGGGGATTGGTGCAGATTTGATGGGCCGAGTGGCTTCTTTCCAAGCCTGAAATTACAATGCCTCACAATATTCACTTTTGGTGCTTTGTGGGTGGAGGGGCAGGAGAAAAATGTTGACCGGGAAGAATTCCTCTGCCTCTCTTCAAATTAGAGGATACGTGGTCCTTACAGATGTTTCCAATGGCCTGGATGACTCGGAAAGTCCAGAACCAGAAGAGGGTTCTGGGTGGGAAGAACACAGTAGGCCATTTAGGCCTGAGGTGAGGAGAAATTTCTTCATCCAGAGAAGAGTGAGCCTGTGGGTGAATTCTCTACCACAAAAAGTAGTCGAGGGCAAAATATTGAATGTTTTTAAGGAGTTAGATATAGTTCTTAGGATAAAAGGATCAACAGGGAGAAAGCAGGAATAGGGTATTGAGGTGGGTGAGCAGCCATGATCATACTGAATGACAGAGCAGACTTTAAAAAGGGCTGAATGGCCTGCTGCTATTTCTAGGTTTCTGTTTCACTCAGCACACCAAGTGGCTGCAGCTCTTCAGCGCTGCGCTGGAGTGTATGAGTGCAGGTCTATGTGCTTGTATCTTTGAAGTGTGGCTCAAAACCACAATCTTCTGACTCAGGAGGGAGAACGGTACCCAGAGGACTGACTCCACAATGTCAGAGTTACAGAGCAGAAAGCAGCCTTCTGTTTAACCAGTCACTCATCAACTATCTGGGGAACATAGTCACACACGTCACAACTTACAGAACGACTTCACCAAATTAACACAAGCAGAATATCATTTGGACTCAGAATATAAATTATAACTTGGATGCAGTGTTACTGTCCCTATCCCTGAACTGAGAGATCCAGGTTCAAGTCCTACCATCTCCAGAGCTGTGTAGTAACATCTCTGAACTGGTTGATTAGAAACATTAGCTAATTCTTTTAAAATTATAACTTGGTTAGATGAAGGAGTGAGATAATGGGATGGGGATCCTTCTGGTTTTTGTGGTTAGGTTGTTTATTTTATTAAGTTCTATACAGCGGGCGGTAATGAATAACTAAAAATAGGAATCATCTTCCAGATGTGAGGAATTTCTTTAGGTTTATTGTTTGGCACTGGACCCATTGGCATGATCAAGAATCCTTTTCTTCTGATTACATAATCACACTCGGAAGCAAGCGGAAAAAAAATAATATTTTTACAAGATAGCTCAGTAGTTAGCACTGCTGCCTCAGTACCAGGGTCCCAGGTTCGATTCCAGCCTCGGGTGATTGTGTGTGGAGTTTGCACATTCTCCCTGTGTCTGCGTGAGTTTCCTCTGGATGCTCCAGTTTCCTCCCACAGTCCAAAGATGTGCAGGTCAGGTGAATTGGCCATGCTAAATTGCCCATAGTGTTAGGTGCATTAGTCAGAGGGAAGTGGGTCTGGATGCGTTACTCTTCGAGGGATCGGTGTGGACTGGTTGGCCCGAAGGGCCTGTTTCCACACTGTAGGGAATCTAATCTAATCTAATTAGCAGTTAAGATAAAAATAGTCTCTTCCTCCACAGGTGACCAAAGTTAACACCGTAGATGTAGGAGAAGTAGGTCATTCAGCCCATTGAGTCTGCTCCACTACTCAGTGAGACCACGGCTGAGCTGATAATCTTCAACATCACTTTCCTTCCATTTTCCCCATAATCTTAGATTCCCTTACTAAATAAAAATGTCTTTCTCAGCAGCGAACATAGCTGACAATCCAACTTCTACAGCCCTCTGTGACCCTCTGGGAAGAAATTCCTCTTCATCACTATCTTAAATGGTTGAGGTTATACCCTCAGGTCCTAGACTCTCCCATGGAAGCAACCTTTCTGCATCTATCCTGCCAAGTATCCAAAAATATCCTGAGGTGCTTCACAGGAGCAGCACCCTCAGAACCAAACCAAAGGGAGAGGCGTAATATTAGGTCAGTTCACCTAAATTTTGGTCAAAAATAGAAATTTTAAAGAAGAATCTTGAAAAGGAGAGAAATACTTGTGAGTGATAATTCCAGAGCTGAGGACCAACATGGTTGAATGCATAGATATCATGGTGTGCTGGAAGTGCAGGAAATGGAGAATAGGATGTACAGTTCTACATCTACCTGCCACTGTGAAGGAGTCTCTAGTTAGTGGTCGAGCAATAAACAGATTTTGCAGTGGTGAATGCTGGAGGAGTTGCACTGTAAGTGAAGGGGTCTAAAGGGGAAATGAAAATGACACGCTATATTCCTCTAATTCGACATCTTCGCCTCTTGACGACTAAGAACAAGACATTTCGGATCAGGATACTCCCTTAAGTCATTCCATAACTCTCATAGTGAAAGTTTAAAAAATAGAATTACGTAGTCAGCATAAGGGCAGGAAGGAAGCAGGACTGGGTGCAAGAGAGAGATAAGGGAGAGGGAACTGAAAGTGCCCTTCCACTACTGGGCGGGGTGGAAGACATTTCAATGGTGCACTCTTACCAACACTGTCAGAGCAACATCACTGGGTTGATCCCGAATCTTTCGTGTCCAGCCAAACTTGCGTCAAAGGCTGCTAGCCAAGATTATTAAAACATCCTGATCCTGCAGCTTCAATCAGTGTGATTGCAATTCCTTATGCTCCCCTTCCCAAAAGGTTAACACACACATTTGCAAACACAGCTACGTAATCCTGCACGTTCTGTTCTGGATAGAGAAGCAAACTCTATTATTGCAAAGAAGGCCCTGGATTAGTCAGGATGGCAAGGGCTGCAGCATAAAGTCTCATACGAACCCAGATCCAACATTACACACACTTGGCTCCGTCATAAATTGGGGAGAGGGCCTTTATAGTAAACTTCATGGGATAATCTTAAAGGGACCGTCACAGGTTGCTCCCCTCACTGCTGCAGGTCTACAGGAAAAGAGCACAGGCGAGTAGGATTAACCAGATATTTTGAATGTTGAACAGCCCATTTTAGTGCTGTTACCTGGAATACAAAGCTAGCCTCAGGAATTGTGACCCACATCTAGCTTGCTGATTCCCACTCGAAGAAAATCTGCCTTCCCTACCTGATCTGACCTACATTTGACTCCAGACCCGCAGTAACACGGTGAACTCTCACCTGCTCTCTGCAATAGCCTAGACAGCCAATCAGGGATTGATAAGTTTCAACCCTCACCAGTGACACCCACAAGTTTTTTTTTTAAAAGGAAAAAAAATATAGCTCACGTTGGGAATCTGCAAAAGTGGAAAATGCTGAGAAACAGCCAGCAGGCCAGGCCACTTCTGCAGAGAGTGGGCACTTTAGCATGCTGCCTCTGTCTGATGATGGGTTATCAATATAAAACATTAATTTTGTTTCTTTTTCCAGGATGCTGCCTGGTCTACTGAGCATTTCCAGCATTCAAGTTTGGAGGGCAGCATGCTGACTCAGTGGTTAGCACTGATGCCTCACAGCGCAAGGGTCCAAGGTTCGATTCCAGCTTTGGGTGACTGTGGAGTTTGCACATTCTCCCTGTGTCTGCATGGGTTTCCTCCTGGTGCTCCGGTTTCCTCTCACATTCCAAAAAAAAATGTGCAGGTCAGGTCAATTGGCCATGCTAAATTGTCCATAGTGTTAGGTACATTAATCAGAGGGGGTGTGGATTACTCTTCAGAGGGTCAGTGTGGACTTGTTGGGTCGAAGGGCCTGTTGCACACTAATGGGAATCGAATCTAAAAGCACTCCATTAACTGTAAACGATTGCGAGACACTCTCAGGTCACAGAAGTTGCAACACAAATGCAAGTCTGCTCTTTTTACTACCATGGAATTCATTGCTATGTAAAAACTTACTTCTGGAGTTTATATTTTGTTGAGGTCACCAGCTTCAAGGGGAAGTGAAATTGCTCACATTATTGTCACATTTCAACCTTGCCCTTTTACAGAAAAGATAAATACATCATCTTTCCCCTTCAAATAATCTAGTACTGGTGGCTGCGTAACGCATCTGAAATGTCTCTTTCTGGAAAAGGGCCAGAAATTGTTAAATGCCCCAACACGGTGTAGCTGTTTCAGTCTCAACAGTTACTGAAACCTCAAATGTCTCCAACCCTCACGAGCAACAAAACAGAAACCAATCTGACAGCTGATACTGTAGGACTTTGGTGAAATTTCCTGTAAATCAGGAAATTTGTTGTGTACGAGTTACAGCTGACGAAGTTTGTGTGTTAACTAGCTTATTGTTGACAGCAAGGAGCTACGCAGGTTTTAGATACGCCATCGTGACTTTTTTTTAAATTGCCACTTTACCAAAACATGATGCACTGTGTGATCCTGAAGGTTTTAAAAAAAAAAGTGATGTTTCATTTGTAAAGCAAAACAAAAGGGCTTGAGAAAGTCCGATACAGTTCGTAGCATTTTGAAGATGGGTAATCCGCCCCTGATGCAATCGCAAACCGCAGAAGATTTTATCACAACTCCTCAAAGAGAACTTACAAAATCTGCCTATATAGGGAATAACAGCAGCCTCGCTCTCAGAGGGAGGCACAGACAAACTTGGCAGTTAGACCACTTGTTTCACAACTCCACAGTAACCCCAAAGTACTTTATGGCTACTGAAGCTAATCTAGGGGATAATTATTAGACAGGACAAAATTACCATGTCCACCGTGTCCACAGTCAATGCTGTGAATTACATGTTTTATCAAAGAAAATGGTACCTTCAACAGTACAGCACTCCCTTAACATAGCGTCCACCATTATCGTTGCAGTGGGACCAAAACGCTGGATTTTGACTCGAAAACAGAGCATGACTAACTGTGCTGTGGCTGAGTAAAACATTACAGGGCATCTGCAACATTGGGGTGTGGGGGGCTTTCAAAAATGCTCTTAATAGATTCTGATGTAGAGGTGCTAATGTTGGAATGGGATGGACAAGGTCAAAAGGCAAGAGGACAGCAGAGCCAGACATCTTATTGTGCACGTAGCAAAAACAAACTACAGAAGCCATGCATCTGGAGTATTACAAGTCAGAACCAGGGCACTCACTCTCAAGTCAAGGGTTGCTTACCAATGGTCTGTCGCAGCTCCTCACACTGACTGATGTGGGGTAACCTCAGCATCTCCCTCCATTTTTTACTGCGGCCTTTCCTCTTCCCTCCACCACCTTTAGGAAATAAATCATTAACAAAAGCTGACCATGACCATCTTTTCAAATAATTTAGTTATACAAAAGCAACAGCAACAAAAAAATTACAATTATTGTGTTTCTAAAAACAAATGCCCCCTGACTAGATTAAAATACACAACCTTGGGAGCCATCAGACTCTCTGGAGATGTCCTGTTCAAATACAAGGTATCAAAATAGAAAAAGATGGTTAATATTAGTCAAACTTCATTTAAAATTATACTTCACTTATTGATTAACCACAGGAGGCAAAGAGCACTGAAGACAAAGCCTATGGGTCCTGACCACATCATGGCCACAGAACTGAAGTCAGAATCAAACAGACCCCATCGCAGCTCCTGTCACCTATCCGACAATTCGGAAAATCGCTCAGGTTTGTCCTGCCTACAAAAAAGCAGGACAAATCTGATCTGAACAATTCCCACCCCAGTCTGCTTTCAATCACTAGCAATGTGTTGGAAACATGATTGTACTGTTAAGCAGCATTTACTCAGCA
The DNA here is from genome assembly GCF_037043375.1 of Chiloscyllium plagiosum. NCBI lineage: Eukaryota > Metazoa > Chordata > Chondrichthyes > Orectolobiformes > Hemiscylliidae > Chiloscyllium > Chiloscyllium plagiosum. The sequence goes on from NW_028270140.1 coordinate 147,960,261, forward strand.
AATTGCCTGTTGCGAGTGTCCCCTCAGCTCTAAACCACACCACAGCTCAGTGGTATGCATCAAAGAGCTGAATTCCAGAGGTAGTGTTTCACAGACTGTGGCACCAAGCAGCCTAACTCATTCTCAACTCCTCAGGGACTGAAGTCGTCCATGTCTCAGTCTTGCCACGTTTGGACAATATCAACATTTAGGTTGAAAGGTGGCAGGTAACGTTCACAAGTGCGAGGCAATAATCACCTCTCACAAGAGAGAATCTTGCCATCATCTCAACATTTAATGGCATCACTGAATCTCCCACTACCAACATCTAAGCGGTTACTACTCACCAGAAACTGAACTGGACTTGCCAAATAAATGGGGAGGGGGACGGGTCACAGATTTAAAGCGATGGGTAAAAGAATCAAATGTGATAAAAGAAAAACTTTCACACAGCAAGTAGTCAGGACATAAAAGGCACTGCCTTGAACCATAGTTCAATAGAGATATTAAAAAGGGTCTGTCTGATTATTTTGATTGAAATCGTGCGCAAGGGTATGGTTAGATAAGCAGGAGATTGGCATTAGGTAACAATATTTGTTTCCAGAGCCAATTTAAATTTGATGGGCTGAATGGCCTCCTAGACCATAACAGTTCTGTGATTCTGTATTCTGCTCATAAGAACGTGATTGTTAAGTTGCCCTAAAACCAGGGGTCAATTGAAGCAAGTGTCTCAGACAGGGACAGAGAGGAGGGAAATCACAATGCAGAAGGTGGCCAGTTAGTCACATCTGGTGGTGACTGGAGAAGTAATCCGACTATCCCATGCTCTAGCTCATTCACCAGAAATGCACACTTTCCCTTTCTTTCAAAAACAAACCCAATTTGCTTTCGAAAATTATTGAAACGGTTGCCCCCAGCGTTAAGACAGCACAGTCCAGATTGTAACAATTATTAAAAAAAGATTTCCTCCTTCCTTTTCTCATTTTGCCAACTGTGCTAAACCCATGCACCTCCCATGTGTGGGAACAGTGCCAGCCCAAAGTGACCAGGGATCCTGCCAAAAAAGACACTATCCCCAGTCACCTCTGATACCATCCACACAGATGATTGAAAAGATGACAAGGACGAGGACGAGGATGAGGACAGAGAAAAGACACCCAAAGCTCGCTGAATTCCCAGCAAGTTGTCAACACTATCAGGACAGGAGATGTACAGCATGCTCTCTGCTCCGGACACAGTCCGAGTCACTCGCTGTGAGATACTGATCAAAACTCTGCAAGCAAGATAGAACAGGACCCTGTGACTGATCCCCCAGTGTCAGGAAAGGGAGTTACTTAGAGGAAGTTGGTCTTGACGCCAACAAGATGGAGTGTTTTAATGTGTACGAACTTGGAATGCTTATTTTTCAAGGCAGCATGGTGGCTCAGTGGTTAGCACTGCTGCCTCACAGCACCAGGGTCCTAGGTTCGATTCCAGCCTCAGGCAACATGTTTATGTGGAGTTTGCACATTCTCCCCGCGTCTGTGTGGGTTTCCTCTGGGTGCTCTGGTTTCCTCCCACAGTCCAAAGATGTGCAGGTCAGGTGAATTGTCCATGCTAAATTGCCCATAGTGTTAGGTACATTAGTCAGAGGGAAATGGATCTGGGTGGGTTACTCTTCAGAGGGTCGGTGTGGACTGGTTGGGTTGAAGGGCCTGTTTCCACACTGTAGGGAATCTAATCTAATCTTTCAGAAAGAGAAGTGGGAGAAAAAAAAAGAGATTTTCGTAACAATGACTGGATAATGGAATTCTGTCCATAAAGCAATGAAGTGAAACTCTGCCTTCTTTGAGTTCATTTGTCTTTAAGACAATGCAGCTGCTGACAGATAATTTGGAACCTAACCTTTCGTTGATGGCTGACTTGGTGATTTCCCCCTCCCCAACCGAGCCCAGAGCCAATCCACATTATTAGAGAGAGAACTAGTTCACTAAACAAAAAGAAACTTTTCACTATCATTCCACTGGCAGGAGGGTCAGTAACCAGAGGAAACAGATAAGATAATTAACAAATCCCAGAGGACAGGAGGAGAACTTTTAAAAAAAAAAGGATCATAAGATTAACTCGAACACACTGCCCAAATAGGTGGTGGAAGCAGATTCAAAACTAAATCAGAGAAGTAAAGGGCCACAGAGATAGGGTAGTGGGTTGAATTGTCTGACATTCTTAAATAGCAACACATGCACATCGAATGGAATGGCCTCCTTCTGTGCTGGATCGTTACAATACTCCACTATTAACTGAAACTGGGAGAGGCAGACCAATTCAGAAGGTTACAATTTGTCAAGGGTGTTCCTGAAAATGATATTCCCTATAATTTAGGGTGGTTCTGTATGGGTGATCAATTGGAAGGTTCACTGTTGCTGCTGGGTGTACACCTGAACTTCTTCAAGTGCACACATTTGGTGTGGGGTGGGGGAGGACCGACACCTTGCCTCTTTATCAATCTGCCTTGGATGTACATCAAACCTCCATCCTCCAAGTCAATGTTCAGGAATTTCCTACCCAACACTACACTGGAGCATTATCACCATTAGGCTTATGATCGCACAACAGTACCTTCACCAGACAACAGGATGCCAGCGATGCACACAACTCAATCAAGTGAAACCCACGAAACCCATTTCATTTGGGATGATGGCAATGCTGACCAATTCAGCATTAATTGACTATCCTCAACTACCCCTGAGAGAGTGATAATGAGCTGCTTTTGGAACTACAGCAGTCCTTCAGTTACAGGGACATCCTCAGTGCTGTTATAGGATGGGATTTCCAGAATATTGACCCATTGACAGTGAAGGAACGGTGATTCCAGGTCCAAGGCAGGATGGTGAGACCAGGAGCTGAGTCTTCAGATGACGGAGCCCCCTTGCAGCCACTGCCTTTTTCTGTCTAATTGGTAGAGATCCTGCATTTGGAAGGTGATACTGAAGGAGTCTTGGTGATAATACTGCAGTGCATACTGTAGTCAGCACACACTGCTGCCCATGTACATCAAGGTTGAAGGCAGAGAAGGTGAAAGATAGTAAATAGGGTGCCAATTAGGAGAGACCGTGACATAGTGGGAATGTTGCGAGACTCGTAAACCAGAATCTCTAGTGTCCAGGGCCCATGGGTTTGAATCCCTTCATGGCAGATGGCGAAATTTGAATGCAATAAAGAAATACTTAGAATTAAAAGCTACTCTAAAGATTACTATGTAACCATTGTCATAAAACTTATCTGGTTCACTAATTCCCTTTGGGGAAGGAAATCTGTGATCTTTACCTGGTCTGACCTCCATGGGACTCCAGAACCCCAAATGTGGTGAAGGTCTTGACAGTCCTCCAAATGGCCTGGAAAGCCATTCAGATCAAGGGCAATATGGAATGGGCAATACTGTAAACGCTTGACTAGCCACTCATGTCCACGCCCCATGAAAATGTTTTTTTTAAATCATGTTACTTTGGTGGTGTCAAGCTTCTTGAGTGATGTTGGGGCTGCAGCCATCCAGGCAAGTGGGGAGTATTCCATCACACTCCTGACTCGTGACCTGTAGATGATGGACAGGCTTTGGGGAGTCAGGAGGGGAGTTACCTACTGCAGAATTCCCAACCTCTGGCCTGCTCTTAGAGTCTACAGCGATTAAGCATAGCAACGGGTCATTCGACTCACCATGTCCATGCCAACCAAAAAATCACTAACCTGCACTCAGTCATTATGCCCCAGTATTTTAAGTGCTCAACCAGATGCTTCTTAGAAGCAGGTACTCTTGCAGCATTTTAGTGGGCGGCACGGTGGCACAGTGGTTAGCACTGCTGCCTCAGCGCCAGAGACCCAGGTTCAATTCCCGCCTCAGGCAACTGACTGTGTGGAGTTTGCACATTCTCTCCGTGTCTGCGTGGGTTTCCTCCGGGTGCTCCGGTTTCCTCCCACAGTCCAAAGATGTGCAGGTCAGGTGAATTGGCCATGCTAAATTGCCCGTAGTGTTAGGTAAGGGGTAGATGTAGGAGTATGGGTGGGTTGTGCTTCGGCGGGGTGGTGTGGACTTGTTGGGCCGAAGGGCCTGTTTCCACACTGTAAATAATCTAATCTAATCTAATTTATGTAAATGGCTAGTACAGTTCAGTTTCAGGTGAATGCTGACCCCCAAGATAGTGGGGGATTCAATGACAATACTGCTATTGAATGGCAAAGGATGATAGGCATTCACATAGGGAATGTACCAATCTCCAACAAAGTTTGATAGCACCCAAGACAAAGCAGCCCACTTTATTGACATCACATCCATAAGCATCCAATCCCCACCCAGAAAGCAGCAGTGAGTACCATCTACAAAGTGACTGCAAAATCTCCCTGAGGTAACAGTGGCTGAAGGACCTGAACTTAAGGGAATTTATATTTGCCAGGAATTGGTGTTGGAGAGACTGTTAGGTCTGAAGGTTGATAAGTCCGCGGGGCCTGATGGTCTACATCCCAGGGTACTGAAGGAGGTGGCTCAAGAAATCGTGGATGCGTGATTATTTTCCAAAGTTCGATAAATTCAGGATCAGTTCCTGCGGATTGGAGGGTGGCTAATGTTATACCACTTTTTAAGAAAGGTGGGAGAGAGAAAACAGGAAATTATAGACCAGTTAGTCTGACCTCGGTGGTGGGAAAGATGCTGGAGTCTATTATAAAGGACGAAATTACGACACATCTGGATAGTAGTAACAGGATAGGTCAGAGTCAGCATGGATTTATGAAGGGGAAATCATGCTTGACTAATCTTCTTGAATTTTTTGAGGATGTAACTCTGAAGATGGATGAGAGAGATCCAGTAGGTGTAGTGTACCTGGACTTTCAGAAAGCTTTTGATAAAGTCCCACATAGGAGGTTAGTCAGCAAAATTAGGGCGCATGGTATTGGGGCAAAGTAGTAACTTGGATTGAAAGTTGGTTGGCTGACAGGAAACAAAGAAGTGATAAACGGCTCCATTTCGGAATGGCAGGCAGTGACCAGTGGGGTACCGCAGGGATCAGTACTTGGACCGCAGCTTTTTATAATATATGTTAATGATATAGAAGATGGTATTAGCAATAACATTAGCAAATTTGCTGATGATACTAAGCTGGGTGGCAGGGTGAAAAGTGATGAGGATGTTAGGAGATTACAGGGTGACCTGGACAAGTTGGGTGAGTGGTCAGATGCATGGCAGATGCAGTTTAATGTGGATAAATGTATGGTTATCCACTTTGGTGACAAGAACAGGAAGGCAGATTACTACCTAAATGGAATCAATTTAGGTAAAGGGGCAGTACAGAGGGATCTGGGTGTTCTTGTACACCAGTCAATGAAGGTAAGCATGCAGTTACAGCAGGTAGTGAAGAAGGCTAATAGCATGCTGGCCTTCATAACAAGAGGAATTGAGTATAGAAGCAAAGAAGTTCTTCTGCAGCTGTACAGGGCCCTGGTGAGACCACACCTGGAGTACTGTGTGCAGTTCTGGTCTCCAAATTTGAGGAAAGACATTCTGGCTATTGAGGGAGTGCAGTGTAGGTTCACGAGGTCAATTCCTGTAATGGCAGGATTACCTTACACTGAAAAACTGGAGCGACTGGCTTGTATACCCTTGAGTTTAGAATACTGAGAAGGGATCTGATTGAGACACAAGATTATTAAAGGATTGGAAACTCTGGAGGCAGGAAACATGTTTCCGCTGATGGGTGAGTGCCGAACCAGACGACACAGGTTAAAAATACAAGGTGGACCATTTAGGACAGAGATGAGGAGAAACTTCTTCACCCAGAGAGTGGTGGCCGTGTGGAATGCTCTGCCCCAGAGGGCAGTGGAGGCCCAGTCTCTGGATTCATTTAAGAAAGAGTTGGATAGAGCTCTCAAGGATAGTGGAATCAAGGGTTATGGAGTTAAGGCAGGAACAGGATACTGATTAAGGATGATCAGCCATGATCATATTGAATGGTGGTGCAGGCTCAAAGGGCAGAATGGCCTACTCTTGCACCTATTGTCTATGATCCATACCCACAACCACTTCCATCTCAAAGGACAAGGGCAACAGATACATATAAGCACAAATACTGTGCATATTTGCCTTCAAACCACTCACCATCCTGACTTGGAAATAGATTCAATGAATCTTCCTTTAATGTTGCTGTCAAAATCCTGGAATTCCCTCCTGAGGGCATTGTGGGTCTGCCTACAACATGTGGATGGCAGTAGCTCAAGAAGGCAGCTCACCACCATCTTCTCAAGGACTAGAGACAGGCAATAAATGCTGGCCCAGCCAGCCAGCGATGCCCATGACCCACAAGTCAATAAAATATCACTGACCACTTGTCAGCCCAAAATGTTGGCAGTGTGCATGTGGCAGCACACAGCCTGGTTTGAGTCTGCATTAAACGAACAGAAACTTCTATCAGCATAGTTCACTCAGTAACATGCACTTGAGATTTAGAACATAGAAAAGTACAGCACAGAACAGGCACTTTGGCCCACGATGTTGTGCCGAGGTTTAATCCTAATGTGAAATATAGTAACTTAACCTACACACCCCTCAACTCACTGCTATCCATGTGCATGCCCAGTCGCTTAAATGTCCCCCAGTGACTCTGCCTCCATCACCACAGCTGGCAACGCATTCCATGCATTCACTACTCTCTGCATAAAGAACCTACCTCTGACGTCTCCTTTACACCTTCCTCCTAATATCTTCAAACTAGGACCCACGTACCAGTCAAACCTGTCCTGGGAAAAGTCTCTGGCTAACATGTCAGGCAGCACAACTGCCCAAAAGGGGAGACACCTATTAGAACAGTTAGTTTTTCAGCAGTTTCACCACACTGGCTCTTACCATTTTAGAAGCAACTACACTAACAAATATCATTCATTGGAAAGAGCTGTGGGGATTTCCTGAAACAGTGAATGTTGCTGCAAAAATGCAAGTTCTCTTTTCCTAAATAAGACCTAGAGAGAATATAAATCAACTGCCCTCCCACTGATATTACTCTTTAGATCTTTTCATAACTGTTAGTACTGCACTTTCTCACGCCCAAAATCAATTAGGTGCTTCCCCCCCAACCCCAAACACAAACTTCAAAAGACTTAAATAGCACAAGGTTTCAGTTTTTTTGAAAGAAAAAAACATTTATATACAGACAGTCCCTAAAATCAACTATGCATCTCAAAATGATAATTAGGGTGAACAAATCCATTGAGAAAAATGCTCATTTTCTAGAGGAATAGATTCAAAAAGCAGGAAAGTCGTGTTACTTGGTAAGACCACACTTTGGGTGGTGACCACATCTCAGGTCACCATTGTACCAAAGATATTACTGCAGCATTAGAGACAGTACAAAAAAAGATCTGCAAAGATCACTCCATACCCGACGGTTTGCGAACCTCAAAAAAAAAGACCAAACTTGTAAAATTCTAACAGGACTCGGAGTAGGGCGCAGGAAGGATGTTGATTAGGTGATTAGATTCCCTACAGTGAGGAAATAGGTCCTTCGGCCCAACCAGTCCACACCGACCCTCCGAAGAGTATTCCACCCAGACCCATTTCCCTTTGACTAATGCACCTTACACTAGGGCAATTTAGCATGACCAATTCAAATCTTTGGAGGAAACTGGAGTACCCGGAGGAAGCCCCCGCAGACACAGGGAGAACGTGCAAACTCCATAGAGACAGACAGTCACCAGAGTCTGGAATCAAACCTGGGACCCTGACGCAGTGGGGCAGCAGTGCTAACCACTGAGCCACCGTGGTTCTGGACTCCCTGGTTATCAGGGGTCACAGTCTGAGGATACAGGACAGGCCATTTAGGACTGAGGTGAGGAGACATTTCTTCATGCAAACTGGCTGAAGGCAAAACATTGAATGTCTTCAAGGAAGAGTTAGATATAGTAATAATAGTTGAGGCAAATAATAGAAATACTCTTAAGGCTAAGGCAGGAAAGTGAGGGAGGGAAACAGAAACAGAAGGACATGTTGGTAGGATGACAGGGTGCAATGGTGAGATGAGACAAACTTTGCTTGATCCCAGTCAGAACAGACAGAATGTTCTGTGTTCATAGATAATCACGTCAGTGATTACCTCATGTTGCTGGGGAGTCAGCAGAGATCAACGAGGCTAAATGCTCCTAAACATCTGCTCATACTTCATCACCAGAAACCATGCCTGTGACATTCCCCCTTAGAGCAGCAGTCTAAGTACCTTGAACTCACTAAGTTGTAACAGGAACCATGAGCAAAATTGGTCATGCTGATGCAGCACTGATTACATTGATAATGCTTAGACTTGTCCTTTATTTTATGTACATAAGCAACATTTACTTCTACACTGCTGAAGCGAGGGCTCAGGGAAAATAAACATGGAGTTGGGGGGTGGGGGAGGCAATTGGGAAAGTGCAAGAGATTCAGCAATAGTTTGGGGGGGGGGGGCTGCGGTGAAAAAGAAGAGTTAACCAGAGCTATCACCTGCAGTAACCAAACTGGAAAGCTCCAGCTGTTGTATAAAAAAATGAGGTGAATTACTGTATGATTGCATCACAGCTCCGGCAAAGTTAGCAACCCGGCAATGGAAAATTAAGAACTCTGCAGACCTTACATCAAGGGAGCTTAGAAAGACATACAGAGTGGAGCTTGTAACAAATACTTCACAAGCCCACAAAGTGACAAATTGCCTTGCACCCAAAGTACTGGGTTTTTTTAAATTTAGATGTTGTTGCACTGCAGGAATTGCAGCAGCCAATTTGCACACAGGGAGCTCCCACAAACCAGTGATAAAAAGATGTTGATTGCGGGAACGTACTGGCACAGTAAATGGAGTCATAAAGATGTACAGCATGGAAACAGACCCTTCGGTCCAACCCGTCCATGCCGATTAGATATCCCAACCCAATCTAGTCCCACCTGCCAGCACCTGGCCCATATCCCTCCAAACCCTTCCTATTCATATACCCATCCAAATGCCTCTTAAATGTTATAATTTTACCAGCCTCCACCACTTCCTCTGGCAGCTCATTCCACACACGTAGCACCCTCTGTGTGAAAACGTTGCCCCTTAGGTCTCTTATATCTTTCCCCTCTCACTCAAAACCTATGCTCTCGAGTTCTGGACTCCCCGATCCCAGGGAAAGGACTTTGCCTATTTATCCTATCCATGCCCCTCATAATTTTGTAAACCTCTATAAGGTCACCCCTCAGCCTCCAACGCTCCAGGGAAAACAGCCCCAGCTTGTTCAGCCTCTCCCTGAAGCTCAGATCCTCCAACCCTGGCAACATCCTTCTAAATCTTTTCTAAACTCTTTCAAGTTTCACAACATCTTTCCGATAGGAAGGAGACCAGAATTGCACGCAATATTCCAACAGTGGCCTAACCAATGTCCTGTACAGCCACAACATGATCTCCCAACTCCTGTACTCAATACTCTGACCAATAAAGGAAAGCATACCAAACACCTTCTTCACTATCCTATCTACCTGCGACTCCACTCTCAAGGAGCTATGAACCTGCACTCCAAGGTCTCTTTGTTCAGCAACATTCCCTAGGACCTTACCATTAAGTGTATAAGTCCTGCTAAGATTTGCTTTCCCAAAATGCAGCACCTCACATTTAGCTGAATTAAACTCCATATGCCACTTCTCAGCCCATTGGCCCATCTGGTCAAGATCCTGTTGTAATCTGAGGTAACCCTCTTCGCTGTCCACTTCACCTCCAATTTTGGTGTCATTCGCAAACTTACTAACAAACATCTGCAAACATCCTCTTATGCTTGCATCCAAATCATTGATGTAAGTGACAAAATGTAGAGGGCCCAGCACTGATCCTTGTGGCACTCCGCTGGTCACAGGCCTCCAGTCTGAAAAAACCCTCCACCACCACCCTCTGTCTTCTACCTTTGAGCCAGTTCTGTATCCAAATGGCTAGTTCTCCCTGTATTCCATGAGGTCTAACCTTGCTAATCGGTCTCCCATGGGGAACCTTGTCGAACGCCTTACTGAAGTCCATATAGATCACATCTACTGCTCTACCCTCAATCTTCTTTGTTACTTCTTCAAAAAACTCAATCAAGTTTGTGAGACATGATTTCCCACGCACAAAGCCATGTTGACTATCCCGAATCAAATCAGGGAGAACTTCCCAGGTCATCTTCAATGCAAGATCCTGGAATCTCTTAGTCACCTGAGGGGGCAGGTGGGCCCTTTGTTTACACATTGCAGCTGAAAGGTAGCGCCTCTGATGACACTGCATCCTCAGTACAAACTAAGGAATGTTAGCTTGGGCTATGCTCAAGTCTCTGAAGTGGGGCACGGTGGCACAGTGGTTAGCACTGCTGCCTCACAGTGCCAGAGACCCGGGTTCAATTCCCGCCTCAGGCGACTGATTGTGTGGAGTTTGCACATTCTCCCCGTGTCTGCGTGGGTTTCCTCCAGGTGCTCCGGTTTCCTCCCACAGTCCAAAGATGTGCAAGTCAGGTGAATTGGCCATGCTAAATTGCCCGTAGTGTTAGGTGTAGGGGTATGGGTGGGTTGCGCATCGGCGGGTCGGTGTGGACTTGTTGGGCCTGTTTCCACACTGTAAGTAATCTAATCTAATCAGATAAACAGGAACACCACCTACACGCTTCCCTCCAAGCCACTCACTATCCTGACTTGGAAACATATCGCTGTTCCTTCAGTGTCGTTGGGTCACAATTCTGGAATTGCCTGACAGCACTGCAAACACGACACCACATGGATTGTAGTGGTTGAAGTTGGCAGCTTGGTTCGAGGTGAGGATCCCCACAATGAGTAACCCAATGCACTGACTCATAACTCAAGGTCCGACTCCCCGAAGTCTGTCCACCATCTACAAGGCACAAGGAGTGTGATGGATCATTCCCCACTTACTTGGATGGCCAAGAGACCATATGTATGCCTTGCCATTCAACGAGATCATGGCTGATCCACTTTCTTACCTTTCCCCAATCACCCTTGATCCCCTTACTAAGTAAAAATCTGTCTGTCTCAGCCTTGAATATAATAAATGTCCCAGCCTAGACAGTTCTCTGCAGTAAAGAATTTCACAGAGTCACTTCCGTCAGAGAAGAAATTCGTCCTGACTAGTCTTCAATTTTATGCCCCTTATAATGCCCTGTGGTCCTTGACTCTCCGTTAAGAGGAGACAACCTCTCCACATCTATCCTGTTTCTCCCCCCCCAGGAAACAGGTGTTTCATTAAGGTCACCTCTAAATTCTTCAAATCTTTGAGTACAGGCCCAACCTCTGCTCAAAAGGCAGTCACTCCACACTCAGGACCAACCCAGTAAACTTTCTCTGTAGGGACTCCAACGCTCTATACTTTGCCTTGACGAAGGGGCCCAAAACAGGTCACAGCATTCCACTTGCGGTCTGACTTGTGCCTTGTATAGTGTTAGACAGACTTCCCTATTTTATACTCCATTTCCTTTGAAATGAAAGGCCAACATTCTATTTGGCCTTCCCCATTACCGACTGAACTTGGATGCTTGCTTTTAATTCAAGCAATATCCCCCTTAAACCCGTGCTACAACTTTTGGCAGTCTTTCTTCATTTAAACAATATTCAGCTCCTCTTCTTCCTACAGACTCTCTTCTTTACTACTTGCCTCCTACTCATTTTTCTGTCATCTCGAACTTCGCTATAATACATTCACCTTCTAAATCCAACATTCTTAATAGATATTTCAACTAGCAATTCTGACAACACTCAAGAAGCTTGACACTATCCAGGATAAATCAGCCCACTTGATTGGCACCACATCACAAACATTCATTCCCTCCAACACCAATGCTCAATAGCAGCAAAATGCACTGCCGAAATTCAGCCTTTAGATAGCATCTTCCAAACCAAAGCCAAGAAAGGGAAGGACAGCGGAAGTATGGGCACAACACCATCTACAAGTTCCTCTCCAAATCACACCATCCTGATTTGGAACTATATTGCCATTCCTCCTGTGTCACTGGATCAAAATCCTGGAACTTGTTCCCTAATGGCACGGTGGCTCAGTGGTTAGCATGCTGCCTCAGCGCCAGGGATCTTGGCTTGACTCCAGCCTCAGGTGACTGTCAGTGTGGAATTTATACATTCTCCCCGTGTCTGCGTGAGTTTCCTCCAGTTTCCTCCACAATCCAAAAATGTGCAGGTCAGATGAATTGGCCATGCTAAATTGCCCCAGTGTTCAGGGATGTGTAGGTTAGGTGCATTAGTCAGGGGAAATGTCGAGTAATAGAGTAAGTGAATGGGTCTGGATGGGATACTCTTCGGTGTGGACTTATTGGGCCAAGAGGCCTGTTTCCACACTGTAGGGATTCTATGATTCTAACACATTGTGAGATGGCTATGCCAAATGGATTGCAGTGAATCAAAATGGCATCCCCCACCACCTTCATAGGGGCAACATTGGGATTGTCAATAAACACTAGCCAAGATAGCAATGAACACATCATGTGAGCAGATTAAAATATCATATTGGCAGCAATGAGAGAAATATAGGAGAGCCTGGGTTTTATAAAGAGGCAAGATGATAAGGAAGCAATGCCAAATCACTATGGTCGCAAGCTTTGACTCAACTAGGGTGTTCAAATATGGGCACAACATTTTCGGAAAGATATCAAACACACAGAGAACAGTCAGGGGACAAGAAAAAATACAGAATGACAAAAATAGATACAAGACTTCTGCCCTTGGAGCCAAGAAAGAGGAGATGTGACTGAGGTATTAAAAATCATAGGAGATTTTGAACAAGTAAACAAGTAGACTTTGTTTCCACTGGCAATAGGGTCGGTCACCAGAGACACAGAACAATCATGACATATTAGGTTCTGGGTGAATGCGGTCTAATGATGCCAACAATCCACCTTTTCGGTTGACCAAAATAAACCAAAAACAGGACTGGCAGCCCTGAAGGGTACTTGAACTAACCGCTGAGCTGAAAAGCACATGCAATTGAGCAAACTGAATGGTTTACTTCTGCTCCTATATCTACGTCCTATTGTAAAATGGTAGAGGTTTGATAACTTGTGACTGAGCAAGCGGAATGTCTCTTGCATAATGAGAGAGTTTACTGCACATGAGCAATAGCTACAAGTTTCATTGACTAGTTGGGAATAATCACATCAGGGGCCAGCTGTCACTTCTGTCACCTACAAGATTCTGTCACCTACAAGGCTGACCGATTCCTCATCCAAAGACAGTGACATCAAATTGAACCAAGTCGATTGCAACTTCACCCCTAACTCTTCAAGAGCTGATACCTTATATGGTAAAAGAGAAGGCATATGAGGAGAAATCGTTTCACACGGAGAGTTACCACCATCTGAACTGCACTGCCCAAAAAGAATGGGGGAAGCCAATAACTTCCAAAAGGAGAACTAGATATACACTTGAAAAATGTTCAGGAATATAGGGGAAAGACGACAGACTACTTTTTAAAAAGAATGAGCACAGTCAATGTGCCAAATCACCAAACCCTAACCACCAGACACCTGGAGGAAGAACGCTTCATCTTCTGCCTTGGGACCCTCCGACCACACGGGATCAATGTGGATTTCATCTGTTTCCTCATTTCCCCTCCCCCCACCTTATCCCAGTCCCAACCTTCCAACTCGGCACCGCCCCCTTGACCTGTCCATCTTCCTTCCCATCTATCAGCTCCACCCTATCACCTTCACCCCTACTTTCATCTACCCATTGCATTCCCAACCTCCCCCACCCCCAAGTCCCACCCCCCCCCCTCCCATTTATCTCTCAGCCCCTTTGGCCACCAAGCCTCATTCCTGATGAAGGGCTTAAGCCTGAAATATCAATTCTCCAGCTCCTCAGATGCTGCCTGACTGGCTGTGCTTTTCAGGCATCCCACTTTTCAACAATGTGCCAAATGGCCGATGTTAGATGCTTTGGATTCAATCCTGAGATTTTGAAAGAAAGAGGAGGAGACATCTGAATCCTGACATGCAAACAAACAAAATGATGAGCCAACTGCCTTCCACAGCCAACTCCATTTTCTCATGGTCAGAGCAATGTTCTGCCTTCCATATACTCATAACATTACCCCCTGGGCAATTAGAGATGGGCATTCAACGCTAGCCTCGCCTGCAATGCTCACTCACATGCACAATTGAAAAGTCCTCAAGACAGTAATATTCCCACCGGAAAACCTCTCAAACACAGTCAACTCTTCTCTTTCCTGAGTTGAGTCTGCGATTTGTTTGCAGCTGGTCTCTCATTTCCACTTTTCAAAAAAATATCTGCCACTTTCTTGCTAATTCTGCCGCAAAACCAGAAAGCAGCTTTGCTTTCAAGCATCATGCACTCCCACTTACAACCATTATCAATCACTAAATCACACAGGTACATTAAGGAAGGCCTTTTGACCCCATTGTTACTGTGCTGGCACTTGGTAAGAGCTAACAGAGGAGTCCCACACCCCTCCACCCAACTCTTCCCATCAGAGCCATTGCAAAGTTTTCCTTTTCAAATTAAACCAATTCGTGTTTTGATTCATTTTAGCCAGATTACCATGCAGGACTTCCTCACACAGCATGCCTCCCCTTCAATTCTAAATCACAACACTAGCACATTCAATATACACAAAGAGAGAGGGGAAGGAGAGGGAGGAGGGGTGAGAGAGCGAGAGAGAGCGAGAGCGAGAGGGCGGGCGAGCGAGCAAAATGGGGAAAAGGTTATGTAGCTGATCCCACTGTAGAGCATGGGACTGTAGGGATCAAAAGGTATGGGGGGAGAACAGGAACAGGGTACACTTTAGATTAGATTCCCTACAGTATGGAAACAGGCCCTTCGGCCCAACAAGTCCACACCGCCCTTCGAAGAGTAACCCACCCAGACCCAGTCCCCTACCCTATATGTACGCCTGACTAATGTACCTAACACTATGGGCAATTTAGTGTGGCCAATTCACCTGGCCTACACACCTTTGGACTGTAGGAGGAAACCAGAGCACCTGGAGAAAACCCACGCAGATGCAGGGAGTACGTGTAAACTCCATACAGACAGTCGCCCGAGGCAGGAATCGAACCTGGGTCCCTGGTACTGTGAGGCAGCAGTGCTAACCGCTGAGCCACCTGGTACAGAGTTGACTGATCAGCCATGATCATGTTGAATGACAGAGCAAGCTCAAAGGGGTGAATGATTTACTTTTCCTCCTATTTTTCTACATTACTACAGTATCACAGGGTCAAAATCTTGGAAGTCGCTCCCACAGTACTGTAGCTGTCCCTCCATCCCTAGGATTTCAGAGGTTCAACAAGGCAGTTCATCACCACCACCTCCAGTTATAAGCTATATAGTGCTGACTCAGCCAGTGACACCCACACCATGAAAAATTTGTACCAATTCTGTGTCCATTATTCTCTCTCTCTCTTCTCCCCCCACCCCCCTCTACTTCAGATGCTCCATAAAACCGATGGCTTTGACTAAGCTTTTAGTCATCTGAGTTAATATCTCTTCTCGTGGCTTGGTGCCAGGTTTTTGTCCGCGAACACTTCTGTGGAGAACCTTGGGATTGTTTTGTGACGTCAGATGCACTATACAGATACAAGTTGTTATTGTTGTTTCAACAAAGCACTGGGCTGGAAGGAGCCAGCTGTGGCTCTGAGCAGCACTCACGGACTGAGTCATGGGATCAAGTCCAATGATTCGAATCACATGATTCAGCCCGATACTTCAGAAAAGTGCAGAGGGAAGGCTGCACACATTCTGATGAGTCAGCTCGCTGCACCCTAACTGCCCTCAATGGTGGGCATGATCCACTGCACTATTTCAATAATAAAGCAAAGATATACACCAAACTTATCCTTCAATCAACCTCGCTAAAACAAGTCTGATCAGAGTGATAGAGTCATAGAGATGTACAGCATGGAAACAGACCCTTATGGCAGCTCATTCCATAAACGTACCACCCTGTGTGTGAAAAAGTTGCCCCTTAGGTCCCTTTTATATCTTTCCCCTCTCACCCTAAACTTAAGCCCTCCAGTTCTGGACTCCTTGACTCCAGGGAAAAGACTTTGCCTATTTACCCTAATCCATGCCCCTCATAATTTTGTAAACCTCTATAAGGTCAACCCTCAGCCTCCGACGCTCCAGGGAAAACAGCCCCAGCCTGTTCAGGTGTTCTCTGAAACGTTCCGCAAGTAGGTGGCCTGTCTCCCCAATGTAGAGGAGGCCACATTGGGTGCAGCGGATGCAATAAATGGTGTGTGTGGAGGTGCAGGTGAATTTGTGGCGGATATGGAAGGATCCCTTGGGGCCTTGGAGGGAAGTAAGGGGGGAGGTGTGGGCGCAAGTTTTGCATTTCTTGCGGTTGCAGGGGAAGGTGCCGGGAATGGAGGTTGGGTTGGTGGGGGGTGTGGTGCGGAACGTTTCAGAGAACACCTCTGGGACACCCGGACCAACCAACCCAACCACCCCATGGCTCAACACTTCAACTCCCCCTCCCACTCCATCAAGGACATGCAGGTCCTTGGACTCCTCCATCACCAGACCATAGCAACATGACGTTTGGAGGAAGAGCGCCTCATCTTCCGCCTAGGAACCCTCCAACCACAAGGGATGAACTCAGATTTCTCCAGTTTCCTCATTTCCCCTCCCCCCACCTTGTCTCAGTCAAATCCCTCAAACTCAGCACCGCCTTCCTAACCTGCAATCTTCTTCCTGACCTCTCTGCCTCCACACCCACTCCGGCCTATCACCCTCACCTTGACCTCCTTCCACCTATCACATTTCCAACGCCCCTCCTCCAAGTCCCTCCTCCCTACCTTTTATCTTAGCCTGCTGAGCACACTTTCCTCATTCCTGAAGGGCTTATGCCCGAAACGTTGATTCTCCTGCTCCTTGGATGCTGCCTGACCTGCTGCGCTTTTCCAGCAACACATTTTCAGCTCCCAACTCCTGTACTCAATAAAGGAAAGCATACCAAATGCATTCTTCACTATCCCATCTACCTGCGACTCCACTCTCAAGGAGCTATGAACCTGCACTCCAAGGTCTCTTTGTTCAGCGACACTCCCTAGGACCTACCATTAAGTGTATAAATCCTGCTAAAATTTGCTTTCCCAAAATGCAGCATAATTACATTGTTTGAGAGACTCTGCATGGCACATACTGACTGCCATATTTCCCTGTGACATTAGTGAGCACAGGGCATTAGCCATGAAGTGTTTCAGGCATGTTCCTGAAAGGCATAACAGAAATGCAAGTTTTTATAATGACATTTAAAATTAGGATTAGCTCCGCATGTACCCAATCAGGCAGGTTCCAGCACCCCATCATCTCAAACTAGAGGAAGCGCCACAGTTGAACTAAACGAGTGTAGGATTGATGGTACAGGGCATGGACAAAGAGAATTCCTCATACCCCACCTTGAAAGCACTTTGATTGCAGAGCTCCGTTCTGAACTCAACAGCTGACTAAACCAGAGAAAACCACACTGCATTCTGTGCACAAATGCTGGATTCTTTGCCAAAAAGTCTCTGCTCTTGACTTCTCCACAAGAGAATTCCACAGACAAACAATCCTCCCAACAAAAAAAAAAATTGGTCCTCTTAAATGAGACAGCCCTAATTTTTAAACCCAATCCCCTAGATCTAGATTCTACACATTTAAAAAAAATGAAACATTCTTCAGCATCCACCATATTCAGTCTTCTCAAGATCTTACACGTTTCAGTAAGATTTCCTCATTTGCTGCTAAACTCCAATCTGCTCAACTTCTTGTAAGTGCAGCAGGTCAGGCAGCATCCAGGGAACAGGAGAATCGACGTTTCGGGCATAAGCCCTTCTTCAGGGCAACACATTTTCAGCTCTGATCTCCAGCATCTGCAGACCTCACTTTCTCCTCAACTTCTTGTAACCCAAGAATCAGTTGAGTGAACCTTCTCTGAACTGCTTCACATGAAATGTTCTCCTTCCTTAAGTAAAGGCACCAAAAACTGTACACATTACTCTAGATACAGTGAAGGAACTGTGATATATGCTCTGCCACAGAAAGTGGTTGAGGCCATTAGATGTTTTCAAGGAGGAGTTAGGTAGGGTTCTTCAGGCTAAAGGATTCAAAGGGTATGGAGAGACACAGGACTAGAGTATTGAGTTGGATGGTCTGCCACGATCATACTGAATGGGCTACTCCTGCTCATATTTCCAAGTCCGGATGATGAATAGCTTGGAGGGGAACTTGCAAGTGGTGGTGCTTCCATGAACTGCTACCCTTCTCCTTCAAGACCAAAGTGGTCATGGATTTTGGAAGGTGCTGTCGAAGGAGTTCTAGTTAATTTTTTGCAGCCTATCGTGTATTTGGCACAGATATTGAACTTCTGCGGAGTATGAGTGAGCAAACGTTTGAGGATGCAATGCCACACAAGGGGGCTTCTTTGTCCTGGATGGTTTCGGGCTTCTTGAGTGTTGTTGCAGCTGCATTCAACCAGGCAAGTGCAGAGTATTCCATCATACATTCTGACTTGTGCATTATAGATGGATAGGGAGTAAGGGGGCGAGTTAGTTGCTGCAATATTCCTAGCCTCTGACCCATTCTTGCAGCCACAGTATTTAGATGGCTAGTCCAGTTCAGTTCCATGTCAGTGGTAACCCCCCAGGATGTTGAGTGTGGGGATTCAGGGATGGTAACATCATTGAATGTCAAGGGGCAATGGTTAGGTTGCCTCTTATTGGAGATGGCCATTGCCTAGCATTTGTGAGGTACAAATGTTACGAGCACTGATACTCTCAAACACACTGAATATCCAACATAAGCAATGGATAGACGAGCAGGAGGATCTGATGGCAGTTCGCCAGTCAGCCCCACACAGAAATAAAACAAACCAAGAGTCTAGGTGGCTACTGTTTTCCAAGATGAGAAAGTGAAACTGTGCCAAGGGAGAACTAAAACTTGGACTGTTTTACTGTAGAGACATACATACAATTAAGCTGAAACACTTAACCATACACGTGTGTACTCCCCCACACTCCTTTCTCTCTCCTCCCTCCATTCTCTTCCCCACCTGGCACAATCTGTCACACCAGCAGCGATCATAATAAAGGTCTCCTAACAACCTTGCAACAACAACTGAAGGGGGAAAATAGGACAGCATTTCATGTTGGCCAACATAAATAATCACTAGTTCCATATCTGACTACCCAGTCTTTTTTTAAAAAAAACGCAAAGTTTTACAGAAAAGAAACAGCCATCTATGCTAATGTTTCTGCTGCATAGAAACCTCTTTACACTCTCATTCTTTCTACTGGTTTTTCCTTCATTTATTTTTCTGGCTTCCCTTAAATGCACTTATCTCAATCTTTACGAGTTACCACTGCATCACTTGCAGATATACTGTGACCAGGGTAAAAGCAAAGCATTCAAAAACAGTAGATGTCAAGTTGTTGATGGTTCAGTCCTAGCCACACAGAACATGCAGCAACAGAGGCCATTCAGCCCATCAATCCACAACCATATTTATGCTCCAAACAAACCTCGATCTTCAGCACAGTCTTCTTTTGCTTTTTCTCTGCTGTACTGATCTGGCTTCAATAGATCAGTATTGACTCAATTGAGAGTTTCATGCTCTCACTGTGCTTTGAGTGAAGTTTTGTCTATTCCCACTGGCGTTTCTGTGACTGTCACAGTGTTGCTCTTCTCCAGAAGCAGGAAGTGAAAGTTTATCAAAAGCTTTTCTCAAAACCCTTCCACAATATTAAAGACCTCTGAGACCCGTTAGTTTTTAGCTTGGAAAGAAGAACAGATCCAGTCTGTCCATCCTCCCTTCGCATGCATAGCCCTAACATTAATCACTGTAAATCTTTCTCTTTAGTGGTTCTATATTTTCCCTATAGCTGCCAGATATGTATGCAATACTCCCAAGTTTTACACTGGTTTAAACAGGGTGCTCCCACAAATGGAGACATTACAGACATAAGAGAGTCCTTAACAAATAAAAAAAATTTCCCTCGAGTTTCTTAAGTTCAGGAAGTATTTGGAATGTGCAACTCACCACCACAAGGAGTGGTAGAAGCAAATAGCATTCAAGAGCAAACTATATAAACAGATGAGGGAGAAAGGCATCTCTCAGGAGGCAGTTTGTATGGAGTATATATATCAACACAGACTGGCTGGGGGACTGAATGGCCTGTTGTTCATCACTGATGGCATCGTCCCTTTATACTACTGACATCAATAACCTTACAGCATTTTGAGTATAGAATTTGGAACATCATGTTCAGGTCTCTTCTGGAGCAGTGTGTCCAGTTCTGATCTCCCTGTCATAGGAAGGATATTATCAAGGTGGTGACAGTTCAGAGAACATTTACCAGGATGTTTCCAGGAAGTGCGCGCTTGGGTCATAGGAAGAGGCTGGGTCTTTGTTCACTGGAGAGGAGGTTGAGAGGTGACCTTATAGAGGTTTTCAAAACCATGGAGGGATATAGACAAGGTGAATGGTAGTTATCTTTTCCCTAGCGTGGGGGATTTCAAGACTCGGGCGTATATTTTTTAAGGTGAAAGGAGTACGATTTAAAAAGGACACGCGGGCAGTATTTTTTTAATTTTTAAAAAGAGAGTGGTTCACATGTGAAATGAATTTCCAGAGGAAGTGGTGGATTTGAGTACAGTTACAATATTTAAAAGACATTTCGGTAAGTACATGAATCAAAAAGGTTTGGTCAAAAGATGGGCCAAACACAAGCAAGTGGGACTAGTATAGCTTGGGATCATGGTCAGCATGGACTGGTTGGACCAAACCATGCTGCAGGACTGTATAATTTCTGGAAGAGAAATGACAACATTTCACGTGAAAGACTGTTGGCAAAGTTCAAAACTTGGAATTCAGGATCAATCCTGTTTGATGACAGGAAACGTTTGGTGTCTTTACATCAGGTGAGCAAGGAGTGAGGCGGGGGGGGGGGAGAAGATGGATAATGTTTGATTACCTCATGGATGCTTAAGCAGAGCCTACCCCATACCAATAGCTATCAACGTTTCCTTCAATTACACCAACTACTACACTTAAAGGCTCCTGCTTGACTGTTAAAAGCTTCAAGATACCTCAAGGTCACAATAGGTACTATGTGAATGCAAACAGTTTTTGCTTTATGCAGGTGGCATCAGGATGCGAGTTGAGACTATGCCCATTCTAATTTACATCACTGAGTCAGATGCTAGAATTTACAAGCAGGACCAGGTTAATGAACTCAACGGAGTCAAAGAAGGCAGCTCAGGAAAAGGTCTGACCGTGGCAAGATATGCAGAAAGAACGAGGGGAGTTTTAAATAAAACAAACAGACAGGAAGGCAAGAAACAATTCAAGAGTGATGCTGTGATAGTCACGATCGAGGATGAAAGAGACCCTCAGTAGACTAAGTTTTCTAAAAGAGAGACCATCCCAACTTCTTTTGTACTGATAAACTTTAGTGTCTCCACCAGACATTTAACCTTCAGAAATCAGCAACCCAACAAATCACCACGACTGCAGGAAACAATTCACTTGCATCCAACCACAGATACCATTACTGAACCATCTAGAAAGAACCCAATGAATTTGAGGGGCCCCTTCATCTTTTTGTACACCCCAGTCCCCAAGCAGCACATGGATCCACATCTGAATATTAGCTAGGGCTGGGAAAGAGTAAGGAGTGGCGGGAGGGCGGGGGGGGGGGGGGGCGTCGCTGGGTTTTGGAGAGTGGGGACCTCCGATGTCACTTGGACTGTAAACCTGCCTTCATTGCACTAGAAACTTCAAGCAGTCAGCTTCAGCTTACAGACAGCCAACCGAACATTGCCGCATGTACAACACTGGCCACAAACTATTCTGTGGTCAGAGAAGACCATCACAAAGGAAAAGGACTGAATATGGCCACAGCACAACGTCCCAGAGCCTCTCACATCCACTGAGGTATCTCTGTCGCCACTGCAGGAAACAAGAGTGTTGTGCACAGCAAGATCCCACAATGAGATGTGTGGCCACATGATATGTCAACTGTTCTTTAAAAACAAAATGATGAAAAGTAATAGCAGTTGAGAGATAAATATGTTGATAAAACATTTGGCAGCAAACCCAATCATCCATTTAAATTGGTAACCGTCAATTTTATTTTGGAGTTGTGCCAACTCGCTGAATTCTGCTTTTACTTGGTAAAGTACTGGAAAGTAAAGCAAGGTATAGGTGGATAGGAGAGACAGCAAAGGTCAGGCAGAGAAAGACAGAGTCCAGAGTTGGAAGAGGAGGGTGGTGGTGATGAGGGAAGAGTGGGTACTTTAGGATACCAAAAGGTTGTGACAGGTGATATATAAATGAAAGGTTTTCTTTATTGGAGAATTAAATTCTCACCATGACCAATGAAATGTTTTGCAAAGCAGCTCAATTAACTGTAACTGATGAATATTCCAAAACAGTAATAGTCATCGTTATTTTAATCCAACAGCTCAAACATGTTATGACAGCAAGACTTGAACATGGACCACTTAACCCAGAGGTAAAGACACTACCACTGCACCACAAGTCTCTCAGCAATAACTATACATGCAGCAGAATTGCAGTCGAGCCTAATGAGCTCACTGACAGCAATAAACTTTACCAACATAAATATAATGCAGGTGGGCCCCCTTATAAATCGCTCAGATTACTAGTGACAACCCAGAGCCCCACATTTCAACCGAGAACTCCACGTATAACCTACTAAAGTACACAACTAACTGTTTACACACGATACAAATCTCCCCTACATCACTGCCTTTTACCCCGATCAAAACCCTCTTGGTAAAATTGCACATTAAGTTGCACTTTACGTTTCACTAATGGAAGAACCACACCTAAATGTTTACTTCTAAATTTTCAGTAAGTCTATAATGTATTTCCTGTTTGATGACACATCCTTGCATGTGGAGTCAGGCACTCAAATACAAGCACAATATTCAACAGGCAGGTTGATAATCCCTTGACTGTACATATAAATCTCAGATAGAGGCTATGCTTTCAGTCTTTGTAATAGGCTAGTAATAATCTGGATTATTATATGGGTTGTCAGGCTTTTTTGCGGGTGGGGGGGGGGGGGGGGGGGTGGGTGGGGGAGTGAAAGCGTACAGGTTGCTAAAGTTGAGTACCACAGAATGCCTGGCACCAACACAGAGTACAGCCCCCTGTTTGTTCGGCATGGATTCCAGCATCTGCAGTTTTTTTTTGTCTCTAGCCAATCTAAAGTCAGGCAATGCATATAAGGTGCAGCCCACTCACTCATCAAATAATAGTCACAAGAGCCTCCTCCTCTTCATCCTCTCATTTTACCTTCATGGTCCATCTCTAAGGCTTTGAAGTTTCACCTCAGAAATCAGATGATATCAGAGATCTTTCTTGTTGGGTTTGCCCCAGGCCAAGGAAGGGCCTAACTCTCCCACAGAAGCAGTCTCACATTCCGCCCACCTTAATTAACAAGGCCGACAAACTGCCATTTGATCGGACGGTACTCTCTGCAAATTCTCTTGGTTTGCCATCGTGAAGGAGGTAGAACTCCCACCTTGAGCCAATTAATAACCCACTGTCTGCAAAATAAATGCAGGCCAGCTCGACCAAGGGGAGTGCCTGCATTTTCCAAGGGTGGGGGCAAGTGGAGAGGTCACAAGCTTGGCATGAAAATCAACAAACCGACCACCATCCAGTTGCACCCCAGTTAACTGAGGGAAACCGACTCACCTGTCAGTCTCCAGGGCAACAGATGGGGAGATGAGCAAGAAATGTCAGCCCAGTCAGCAACCTCACACCCCAGAGAAGGAACAGCAGACCAGGAAGATCTGTGCTTCAGCCTGGAGTCAGCCATTCCAGCCGACTGACTGATCATGGCGTCTTATTTAAATCGATGAGGCAGAGCAAACCACAAACCTTCCAAAGTATTGCACAGCATCCATCCCAAAGAAACAGGTCCAACTAGTCTACACTGGTGTTTATGTTCCACATGGGGGCTCCTCCTACTTGCAGTTCACCTAACACAGATCAATACATCCTACTTTTTTTTTCCTCAACTACATATCTTGCTTCACCTTAATTACATCTATAACTATTTGCGTCATCAACACTGAGGTGGTGACTTCCATATTAGATTAGATTAGATTACAGTGTGGAAACAGGCCCTTCAGCCCAACAAGTCCACACCGACCCGCCGAAGCGCAACCCACCCATACCCCTACATGTACCCCTTACCTAACACTAGGGGCAATTTAGCATGGCCAATTCACTTGACCTGCACATCTTTGGATTGTGGGAGGAAACCAGAGCACCCGGAGGAAACCCACGCAGACACGGGGAGAATGTGCAAACTCCACACAGCCTGAGGCGGGAATTGAACCCGGGTCTCCGGCGCTGTGAGGCAGCAGTGCTAACCACTGTGCCACCGTGCCGCTCACTAAATTCTCACCACAGACATTGTCCTGATTGTTAGATTCATCTTTGTGACTAGATCAGTCTTGCATTCACTCACAATAAGAAACAGTTTCCTGACGAATACCTTAAATCAATATTGTGATTTTAAAGAGCTCCAACAGGTCACTGAAAAGGTTTACAAATAAGAGATAAGTCTTGCCCTCTTTTCAGATAATCTAGAACGAGGGGGTAGTCTCAGAACAAGCCAGGCTGGACTGAAACGAACAGGAATTTCTTCACTAGAAAAGGTACTGAATCTTTGGAATACTATTGTGCTGTGGAAGCTCAGTCATTAAGTGCATTCAAGACAAACAGCTTGAATAATGACAGGATGGAATAAGAGGATAAAAACATTAAATTGATTAGCCACAATCTAGAATGGCAGAGCAAATTCAGAGGACTGAATGGTCAAGTCCTCTGTTCTGAACCATGCAAGTCCAATATTTGTTGTATTTATCTCCAGTCATTAAGGGTTGAGATTAAAGTGCACTTGCCCCACGTCCCAATTCTGAGAGATCAAGGCAATGGGTCTGTACATGGAAACAGATGGGACTTCACAAAATTAAAAAGGATGGCACATTAGTCCTTCTCTTCTGAAGAAAATGGCATCTCATTTATTCCAAGCTTAATCCCACTTATGAAGAGTCAATGTTTCATCAGGCAGAAGCAAAGAGTGTTGGAAATTTGAAGTTCTTTTCCGTAGACTGCAATGCATCAGTAAACTTCAAAATAAAGATCAATCAATTTTTGCTACCCGAAGATAGAAGAGATATTTGGGTGTTGTGTCTGTGGCAGGTATTTGGGGAGTGGGTGAAGGTGGCAAAAACAAGTCATGATCTCCTTGAGTGATGACAGCTTTGGTCAGATCCAGGAGGTTCAGCCCCCTATAAGATCAATCCTACATTCACACTGCGTTTGTTCATCTTATCAGGTGTTACATTGATATATAACGTGAGATATAATTAGCCTCATCCCTCATCTCCCTCCTGATTGTTTGTGAAAACCACTTATCAGTTGTGAAGACCAACCGCTCATCCACGTCAACACCACGTCAGAAATTTCAGAGGAATGATAGACTAGGTTCAAAATAGCAAAACCATACCACAGAATGGAGCCCGATATCACAGAGGAGGTAAAATAATATGAACAAATAGCAAGTATGATGCAGGAGGCTTTTATTTGGCCCATTGCATCTGCACTAGGACAAAGAACAAAAGGTGGAGAGTGTGGTGCTGGAAAAGCACAGCAGGTCAGGCAGCATCCAAGGGGCAGGAGAATTGACATGCCCAAAATTCAGTCATGCCCAAAACATCGGTTTTCCTGCTCCTCTGATGCTGCCTGGCCTGCTGTACTTTTCCAGCACCACACTCTCGACTCTGGTCTCCAGCATCCACACTCCTCACTTTCTCCAAAGAACAAATGTGTATAGCTTTCACAACCTCAGTGTCCTCAGTAATCAACAAGGTCGCAAATTCTTACAGCACAGGAAAAAGAGCATTCAATAAGAACTACCCAATTTGTCAGAATCCCCAGCTACATTCCTCAAAACTGAGTACTTTTCTGCCGCTTTGAATAATTACCAAGTTCTGTTCAGGAACACTACTGATTCTGCTACCACTTTACACTGAAACAATTCTAAGCAAGTTATAGTCATAGAGATGTATAGCATGGAAACTGACCTTTCAGTCCAGCTCGTCCATGCCAACCAGATATCCTAACCTAATCTAGTCCCATTTGCCAGCATTTGGTCCGTATCCCTCTAAATGCTTCCTATTCATATACCCATCCAGATGCCTTTTAAATGTTGTAATTGTACTCCACTTCCACCACTTCCTCTACCAGCTCATTCCACACAGGCACCACCCTCTGCATGAAAACATTGCCTCTTAGTTCCCTTTTATATCTTTCACATCTCACCCTAAACCTATGCCCTCCAGTTCTGGACTCCCCCACACCAGGGAAAAGACCTTGTCTATTTATCCTATCCATGCCCCTCATAATTTTGTAAACCTCTATAAGGTCACCCCTCAGCCTCTGACGCTCCAGGGAAAACAGCCCCAGCCTGTTCAGCCTATCCCTATAGCTCAGATCCTCCAACCCTGGCAACATCCTTGTGAATCTTTTCTGAACCCTTTCAAGTTTCACAACATCCTTCCCATAGGTGTAATGTCAATAATATTGTAGCAATTTCCAAACATCAATTAGATGTTATAATTCAAACAGGTTATAATTCTGTTCAGGGAATAAACAGTGTGTCCAGGACACAGAAGACCTGCCCTTCTTCAAAGCAGGGGCCTCTATATCTACTTTTCAGGAGGATGATAGTGCCTTAGTTTAAAAATCACACTCCCCAAACAGTGCAGTGCTCCATCACATATTCTGGTCTCTTAAAAGCAGGACTTGAACTCAGAATGGTCTGACTCAGAAGCAACAGCACAACTGACTGAGCCATAGCTGACAATCAAAGGAGAATTAGACAAAGATACATGGACTCTAGCATCAGACTTTGGACCCTAGGCTGTGCTGGAAATATTGATTAGGGCCATTACATACTATATCACTATAATTTCTCTGTTGTCTTTCATCACTCTTACACAATTCTAGCTTATTAGAAAAGACAGGGCCATTGAGAATCACTACAACAGAGGGTTGCAAAAGTGAACCGAAATTCAAATAACAGTTGCTAGTACATGAAAACCGATGGGATTTCATCAAACAAAAAAGATGATACAGTAGTTCTTCCCTTCTGAAGAAAATGTGATCACAGACATCAGAAAGCACCACAATTGTCCACCACCGGGTCCACCTGGATATAAAAAATTCTGCCTGCACCAGGGTTATGTTATCTGCACATAAAGGTGGGATGGGAGTTAGCAGGAAACATCCATGCACAGGTACCCATCCAGCAAGGGGAGTGGGCACAGGAAGACAGAAAACTAAACTAGGGGTTCTAACCAAGCGTCCAGCCAGGGTCAAGGGGAGAAAGAAAAGATTGCTTTACCCTGAAAGGGGAGGACGAGGTGGTGGTGAGAAATTAAAAAAGGGCGACTGAGGCCACCTCTTCTTTCCCATCCCTCTCCACGGTGGCGCCCCCAACAGCAGAAGCAGAGGCCAGGGGAGGAGAAAAGGCTGAGAGGCGAGACCATTTCCTGAGTCGCCTTGGACGCTCGTCTGTACCGGCCCGAAGATGATGAGGAAGGGACACCGGGGGAAGAGAGAGAAAGAGCCCGGTCGCCGCTTCACCGTCCAGTGCAGCGGGTTGGTTGGGGTGGGAGAGAAGGCCAAGCATGCGGGAGGGGTGTCGGGGCTGGTTCGAGGCCCAGACCCCATTGGGGAAGAGGAAAGGCCACTCCCCGATAGCCCGGGACGGCTCAGAGAGAGAGAGAGAGAGCGCCTCCGGGGGGCCCCCGAGTGGCTACAATGTTTCTCTCAGCCATTGTCCTCCGCTACACTGTTTTCCTCAGCCATTGTCCTCCGCTACAATGTGGCCGCCCTTTGTTACTCGGTTGCAAATTCATTTTTTTTTTGTTACCTTCTCTGGCTTTCAGAAGCACCGTGTTGGCCACAATGTTTTCCAGCTCCATCCGTGCGGCCCCGCTTCCCCTCACACCCAATGTGTCCGTGTGAGGAGGGAGTATGTCAGCTTCAGTCCTCAGGCAGCCTCATTGGTGCTGCCGCGAACAAAAACACTCCCCCTCATTGCTTCACTCGCCAATACTCGCCTGATAGATCGCTCTGTAGTTGTGCGCGCTTCGGAATGACGATTTGAGCAGGCCATTCAGGCCTTTCAAACCTGTGTGTGCCTCATTCTAGCCCCGCTCTTACTCTGGAAGCTAACATTCCACATTCACAACCGCGCCGTTGTTTTCTTTCCATTTTTATTAAATGCACATTTTAGTGACATATGTCCCTCACGATTTCTTTGGGCAAGAAGCATAGGAAACAGGAGTGGGAGTAGACCATTCGGCCCAAAAGCAGCTCTGCTATTTAATATGATCATGGCTAATTATCAGACTCAGTACCTTGTTCTTTTTCTCTTCGTGCCCTGTAGTTCCTTCAGACCTAAGAACGATATCTAATTGCTTGAAAACACAAGAAAAATTAAAGATTAGCTTGTGTTTATAATTAATGAAAGCAAAATATTGTTAATACTGGAAATATGAGACAAACACAAGAAAACATTGGAGAAACTCAGCAGGTCAGGCAACATCTGCGGAAAGAGAAGCAAGAGTTAGGTTTCAAGTCCAGTAAGACTCTTCTTCAGAACTGCATTTATGTATCACCACCGTGGCACAACCCCAAAAAGTACAAACAGCCATCTAAGTTGAAATTACTCTACAGAGGTCAGTATCCCATCACCAAGTCACCCTTTATTTACACGTGCATAGTGCTTGGCACTGATTTGGCATCCTCAGAGTCACCTGTCAGAGTGAGCAAAACCTCTGACACTCCTGTCAAAACGTATGGCAATGACAAAACGTAGCAGATCAGGCAGCATCCGAGTAGCAGAAGAATCAACGTATTGGGCATAAGCCCTTCATCAGGAATGTGAGGGGGGGAAAGGGGTTGAAAGATAAATAGGAGAGGGGTGTTGGGCTGGGGTCTTATGTCCAAAACATGAACTCTCCTGCTCCTCAGATGCTGCCTGACCGGCTGTGCATTTCCAGCACCACACTTTTCGACTCTGATCTCTAACATCTGCAGTCCTCATTTTTTCCTGTTTTTATCTGTCAGCCAGGGCTCCCTGATTGGACCAGATTAACAGCCCAATCACGGAACTCATATTCTATGTGGTCCACTGGTCTGACCTTGTTACAATAATGACATCACTCACTCTGCTAAGTCCAGTAACATAGGCCTGTTCTTTTTCTTGTAGGCTCTCCTGAGGCATTTTCACACCGGGGCCAGTGCCTCTGACTCAGCATCAGATACAGGTGGCATGTACAGGACTGTAACCTGCCTCTTGCACCAGCAAGAGTTGTACCTTGGAAGAACTTCATCCTCTTCTTCAGGTGGTAAAGACAATGAGGCTGTGACATCCGCCATGTCCACCTCAGACTCCAAGGTTTCTTTGACACTGGATGGAGAGGGAGAATCCATGGATTCCGATAGCCTTTCTGGCTGTTCAAGGTGCTGGGTATGGCTTGTTCCTGCTCCGTTGGTGAGGTTGCAGCTTTCAGGTGGTGCACATGCTTTTTCATGACCACCTCACCAACTGAACTTTATACGTCACTGGACCTGACCTCGCGTCGACCATGCCTCTTACCTATGCAGGGCCATTTCTGTGGTTCCTTCACCAAACATCATCCCCTGAAGTAAACTGTCTGTTTCACTTAGAGGAGCCTTTTGACAGACATTAGTATTCCTAATGTCATTTCACTCATCCACCCCAGGTTTGGGAAGAACAAAGTTAACCTGGTGCAGGGTCCCCCCCCCATCCCCCATAAGCAACTCTGCTGGAACTCTCCCTGTAGTTGCATGAGGGGTGGTCCTGGAATCAAATAGGAACTGGCACAGTTTGGTATCTAGTGAAGCTGTATACTGTTTCTTTAAGCCTGCTTTCAAAGTTTGGATTGCTCTTTCTGCCAGATCATTGAATGATGGATGGTATGGAGCTGACCTTATGCAAAATGCCATTCAGCTTTAGGAAATACTTGAATTCCCTGTTGGTGAATGATGGCTCATTAATTAGGAAGGCAAATGGAATTTTGTCCTTCATTGCTAAAGGGATTGAGTTAAAAGCAGAGAGGTTATGTTGCAGCTGCATAGGGTGCTGGTGAGACCACACCTGGAGTGCGGTTTTGGTCTCCTTTCTTGAGAAAGGAGATATTGACACTAGAGAGTGTGCAGAGGAGGTTCATTAGGTTGATTCCAGAGTTGAGGGGGTTGGCTTACGAGAACAGACTGAATAGACTGGGATCATATTAATTAGAATTCAGAAGAATAAGAAGGGATCTTATAGAAACATCTAAAATTATGAAGGGAATAGTTAAGATAAATGTAGAGAGGATGGTTCCACTGGTGGGTGAAACTAGAAGAAGAGGGCATAGCCTCAAAATTAGGTGGAGAAGATTTAGGACCAAATTGAGAAGGAACTTCTTCACCCTGAGGGTTATGAATCTGTAGAATTCCCTGTGCAGTGAAGTAGTTGAGGCCTCAGTAAATGTTTTTAAAGCTAAGATAGATTTTTTTAAAAGTTAAAAATCATACAACATTAGCATGGGCGGCACGGTGGTACAGTGGTTAGCACTGCTGCCTCACAGCGCCAGAGACCCGGGTTCAATTCCCAACTCAGGCGACTCTCTGTGTGGAGTTTGCACATTCTCCCCGTGTCTGCGTGGGTTTCCTCCGGGTGCTCCGGTTTCCTCCCACAGTCCAAAGATGTGCAGGTCAGGTGAATTGGCCATGCTAAATTGCCCGTAGTGTTAGGTAAGGGGTAAATGTAGGGGTATGGGTAGGTTGCGGGTCGGTGTGGACTTGTTGGGCCGAAAGGCCTGTTTCCACACTGTAATGTAATCTAAAAGTAATCTAATTCACAAAAAAAAAATCAGGCTATAGTCCAACAGGTTTACAGTATTTAAAAGCACTAGTTTTTGGAGCGCTGCTTCTTCATCAGGTGGTTATGGAGTTTAAGATTGTAAGACATAATTTATAGCAAAAGTTTACACTGTGATGTAACTGAAATTATATATTGAAAAAGACCCGGATTGTTTGTTAACTCTCTCATCTTTTAGAATGACCATGTTGGTTTCAGTTCTTTCATACGTAAATCGCAGAACTTTTTTAAAAGTTACATTCTCAAGTGAACTTTAAAAATTCATCTCATGTGGGCCAGATAATGTATTGAAGGTGTGAACTGCCCTGTGTGAGACTGTCTGTGCCACAATGGTCAGACTGATTCTAATCAAAAAAATGAATTTACAGAATCTTACATGGATTCATGCAGTTTTGAGCAACGTAAAATGTAATTCTGCAAGAACAAATTCACCCCACAAACTTATATGTATACGTATGCATGTCGGTGTGTGTGTGTGTGTGTGTGTGTGTGGGGTGGGGGGGAGGTGCGAGTTAATACTGTCTGTGAGAGAGTGTGTGTACGTGTGTGAGTCTAAGGGGGTATAAGTCTATGAGAGGGTGAGTGTGGGAGTGTAAGTGTAAGCGTATGAGAGAGGGTCTGCGTGAGTGTATGGGTCTGTAGGAGAGTGTGTGTGTGTCTGTCTGTCTGTGTGTATCATGCAATGAGGTCACCTGTAGTGTGAGGTGAACCCAAGGTCCTGTTTTATTTTAACATTAAAGGAATTAAGGGATACAGTGAGAGCGCAGGTAAGTGGAGTTGAGGCCACAAAAAGATCAGCCATGATCTTATTGAATGGCGGCACAGGCTTGAAGGGCCAGTAGAACAAAGAAAACATTACAGCACAGGAAGAGAATCTTCGGCCGTCCAAGCCTGTGCCATTCAGATCCTCTATTTAAACATAGAACATAGAAGAATACAGCGCAGTACAGGCCCTTTGGCCCTCGATGTTGCGCCGATCCAAGCCCACCTAACCTACACTAGCCCACTATCCTCCATATGCCTATCCAATGCCCGTTTAAATGTCCATAAAGAGGGAGAGTCCACCACTGCTACTGGCAGGGCATTCCATGAACTCACGACTCACTGAGTAAAGAATCTACCCCTAACATCTGTCCTATACCTACCACCCCTTAATTTAAAGCTATGCCCCCTCATAATAGCTGACTCCATACGTGGAAAAAGGTTCTCACGGTCAACCCTATCTAAACCCCTAATCATCTTGTACACCTCTATCAAGTCACCCCTAAACCTTCTTTTCTCCAATGAAAACAGACCCAAGTGCCTCAGCCTTTCCTCATACAATCTTCCTACCATACCAGGCAACATCCTGGTAAACCTCCTTTGCACCCGTTCCAGTGCCTCCACATCCTTCCTATAGTATGGCGACCAAAACTGCACACAATACACCAGATGCGGCCGCACCAGAGTCTTATACAACTGCAACATGACCTCAGGACTCCGGAACTCAATTCCTCTACCAATAAAAGCCAGTACGCCATATGCCTTCTTCACAGCACTATTTACCTGGGTGGCAACTTTCAAAGATCTGTGTACATGGACACCAAGATCCTTCTGCTCATCCACACTACCAAGTATCCGACCATTAGCCCAGTACCCCATCTTCTTGTTCCTCTTACCAAAGTGAATCACTTCACACTTACCTACATTGAACTCCATTTGCCACCTTTCTGTCCAGTTCTGCAGCTTATCTATATCCCGCTGTAACCTGACAGATCCTTCCTCACTGTCAACAACTCCACCGACTTTCGTATCATCTGCAAACTTGCTCACCCAACCTTCTAGCCCCTCCTCCAGGTCATTTATAAAAATGACAAACAGCAATGGTCCCAAAACAGATTCTTGCGGAACACCGCTAGTAACTGCACTCCAAGATGAACCTTTATCATCAACTACTACCCTCTGTCTTCTTCCAGCCAGCCAATTCCTAATCCAAACCTCCAACTCACCCTCAATGCCAGGCTGCCTATTTTCTAAGGATCTGTATCCATTTGCTCCCTGTCCATTCATGTATCTGTCTAGATACATCTTAAACGACTCTATCGTGCCTGCCCCTACCACCCCTGCTGGCAATGCATTCCAGGCACCCAGAAGAAAGTTTCATGTATATCTCCCCTAAACATTTCTCCTGTCACTTTGAACTCATGACCTCTAGTAATTGAGTCCCCCACTCTGGGAAAATGTTGCTTGCTATCCACTCTGTCCACACCTCATGATTTTGTAGGCCTCAATCAGGTCCCCCTCAATCTCCTTCTTTCCAATGAAAATAATCCTAATTTACTCAACCCCTCTCCTCATAGCTAGCACCTTCTATACTAGGCAACATCCTGGTGAACCTCCTCTGCACCTTCCTTAAAGCATTCACATTGTTTTGGTAATGCAGTGACCAGAACTGTATACAGTATTCCAAATATGGCCAAACCAAAGTCTTATACAACTGTAACATGGCCTGCCAACTCTTGTACTCAATACCCCGTTCGATGAAGGAAAGCATGCTGTATGCCTTCTCTACTGACCTGCATATCCACCTTCAGGGAATAATGCACCTGAACACCCAGATCTCTCTGTACATCAATTTTCCCCAGGACTTTTCCATTTTCTGTATAGTTCACTCTGGAATTGCATCTTCCAAAATCACTTCGTATTTTCCTGAATTGAACTCCATCTGCCATTTCTCTGCCCAACTCTCCAATCTATCTATATTCTTCTGTGTTCTCTGACAGTCCCCTTCACGATCAGCTACTCCACCAATCTTAGTGTCATCTGTAAACTTGCTAATGAGGCAACCTACACCTTCCTCCAAATCATTTATGTATATCACAAACAACAGTGGTCCCAGCATGGATCCCTGTGGGACACCACTGGTCACAGGTCTCCATTTTGAGAAACTCCCTTTCACTACTACTCTCTGTCTCCTGTTGCCCAACCAGTTCTCTATCCATCTAACTAGAACACCCAGGCAACTTCACCTTCTTCATCAGCCTACAATGGGAACCTTATCAAGTACCTTACTAAAGTCCATGTATATGACATCTACATCCCTTCCCTCATCAATCAACTTTGCCACCTCTTCAAAGAATTCTATTAGGTTTGTAAGACATGATCTTTCCTGCACAAAACCATGCTGCCTATCACTGATGAGCCCATTTTCTTCCAAATGGGTATATATCCGTTGGCCTACTCCTGCTCCTCATTCTTAGGTTTTTATGTTGTCTGTGACCAACACCTCCAGGAGTCCATCTATTGCAAAAGATGCTCACAGCTTTTTGATCGTAGCCCCTGTATTTGGCAAATGAACTCATTGCACATCCAACCACTTTGGGTGGTGTCCACATTGACTGTGATCGTTAAGCCCTTGAAAAGGCCATCATAGTCAATGTGTTACCAAGTAAAGGGTTACTTGGCCGCTCCCACAAATGTGGGGGAGCTGCTGGCCGTAAATTTTGTCCTCGTTGGCACTCTGGGCAGTCCCCCATCAACATGGCTATGTCTGCATCCAATTGTGGCCACCAGACATAACTTCAGTTTGTACACCCCTGGATGACCTTGGTGGAGTTCAGCCAGTATCTGGCAGCAACCTTTGCTCGGAACAATCTCTCGGAACAATATGCCGTCTTCTATGGCAATCTGGTCTCGCTGCGTCCAGAAAGGTTCCAATTCTAGTTGTGACGGCCCCATCACTACCTGCTGTTGTAGTTTCGCCAGGACCCAATCCTTTTGCATCCACTAGAAGGGTGTCCAGAAAGTTTAAAACCAGAATGGACTCCTCCAGTGACAGCAGCACCAGTGGTGTGTCTGCCAACAGGAGATAGCTCAAGGCATCCGCATTTGCTACTTGACCTCCCAGACAGAGTTCCAATGTAATTGTATGCACTAAGAATGAGAGCACACTGCTGAATTCAACCAGAAGCTTTGGATGGACAGCCCCATCCTCTTTGAGTAGTCCTAGCAGGGATTTGTGGTCTGTTACGAATTTATGTCAGTAAATGTATTGGTGGAACTTTCTCACACCAAAGATGACCACCAAACCTTCTCCAAAATCACAAACCATCCTTCTCTAACTGTGCAAATTTACACTCTGCATCAGCCAAAGTCCAGGAAGCATAAGCTATTGTTCGTTCCTCTCCATTAGGTCACCAGTGATCCCTATACCATATGGGGAGGCATCACATGTCTGCACCATCCCGCTTGGGATCATAGCATGCCAAGACCATGAACAACAATAGCTGTTTGTTCCCTAAAGGCTGTGAGACCATTTCCAAGGCTGACCTCTTTTTAATAGCAGATGTAAGGGTGCCAGGATAGAGTCCAGTTTGTATAATAATTCACCAACCCAAGAAAAGCCCTCAACTCCAGTACAGATTGGGGGAACAGGACATCTTTGATCACCCACACTTTAGCTTCCAATAGAGGTAACCCAGTCTGATGAACTCTGTAGCCCAAGTAGGTCACTTGGGATGCCTGAAACACACATTTTTCCCTTTCAAAGCATACATCTGCCTGATAGAAATATCTAAGGACTATGTCCAAGTTCTTTAAATGCTCTTTTTAGCTCTTCCCTGTTGTTAGTATGTCACCCAGATAAGTGGTGACCTGGGGTAGACCTTGTACAAAGGTTAGGTGAAAGTGAGGACTGCAGATGCTGGAGGTCAGAGTCAAGATTAGAGAGGTGCTGGAAAGGCACAGCAGGCCAGGCAGCATCCGAGGAGCAGGAAAATTGACGTTTCGGGCAAAAGCCCTTCATCAAAAGGCCTCATTCCTGATGAAAGGCTTTTGCCTGAAATGTCATTTTCCTGCTCCTCAGATGCTGCCTGGCCTGCTGTGCTTTTCCAGCACCTCTCTAATTTTGACTTGTAAAAAGGTTCTCTATGGTCTGCTGAAAAATGGCACAGGCTGATAATACCTCAAAAGCCAGTCTCTTATATTGGCACAAACCCTTTTGGGTATTAATTGTAGCATACTTCTGGGAATCCTCATCTAATTGTAACTGCAGGCACACATGGCTCATGTACAGCTTCATGAAGGACAGCTCCCCCACCAACCCAGCCAGCTTTGAATACAAGTCCGCTGTGTGAGGGATTCGGGATTTATCCAGCCAAAGGGAAGCAGTTTACCATTTGTTTAAAATCCCCACAAAGGTAAACCCACCCATCAGGCTTCACGATCAGTACGACCAGTGGTGCCCATTCCACAAACTGAACTGGTTTGATGAATCCTTGGATTTCCAGCCTTCTGCTTTCTGCCTCTCCTCATGCCTGTGAGGCAAATGACACTGAGTGGGCCTTGCAGAATTATGGCATGATGTCCTGGTCAACATGCAAGGTGGCCTTGGCTCCTTTAATAGTCCCTAGATCTTCTGGGTATTTAATTAGGACCACTTGGACATCCATTTTCTAATTGAAAAATATTGAGCCAATCAAGGTGAGTCTTTCTCAGTGTTAAAAAGTGTGGCCTCTCTACGCGGGAGTCCTCCCCCTTTCTCTCGGGGATCTGGGGTGGAGGGTGCTGCACGCAGCAGTCCCCTGCAACCGCAGATTGCGGTGGTTCACGGACTCCCAGCCCAACTGCTTGTTCTGTGGCGCTGTGGAGTCCGTGGACCACGTATATATTGGGTGTGGGCATTTGCACTCCCTTTTTGATTTCCTGAAAAACCTTCTCCTCTGTTTTTGGCTGCACTTCAGTCCCACGCTCCTGATCTTTGGGCACCCGGTACGGAGGAAGGAGGGCAGGTCTGAAGACCTCCTCGTGGGTCTGCTCCTGGGCCTGGCCAAACTGGCCATCAACAGGTCCAGGCAGCGGGCAGTGGAGGGGGTCATTAGGGCCGACTGCCTGCCCCTCTTCCGCGGTTACGTTAGAGCCCGGGTGTCCTTGGAGAAGGAGCACGCGGTGTCGACCAACACCCTGGAGTTGTTCAGGGAGAGGTGGGCGCTGCAGGGAGTGGAGTGCATCATTTCTCCCTCCAACTCTATTTTGATTTAGTCCCTACCCTCCCCTTCACTGTTTTGATCACACAGCACTGTCCCTTGATGTGAAGGGCAGTGCTTGTCACTGGCCACCCGGGTGTTTTCCTATCTTCCTGGTGGTGGAAATTAAATAAAGATTCGTGCACTTTGTGTCTCTCACTGTGTCTCCCACCTGCACACACACACACCATGGGTGCTGGGGATAAAATAAGCACTACCGCATTTAGGTGGTAGTGTGGGGGTTAAATTAAAAAAAGAAGAAAAAAAAATAAAAATAAAAACAAAAAAAAATTAAAAAGTGTGGTCTCTCTACGCGGGAGTCCTCCCCCTTTCTCTCGGGGATCTGGGGTGGAGGGTGCTGCATGCAGCAGTCCCCTGCAACCGCAGATTGCGGTGGTTCACGGACTCCCAGCCCAACTGCTTGTTCTGTGGCGCTGTGGAGTCCGTGGACCACGTATATATTGGGTGTGGGCGTTTGCACTCCCTTTTTGATTTCCTGAAAAACCTTCTCCTCTGTTTTTGGCTGCCCTTCAGTCCCACGCTCCTGATCTTTGGGCACCCGGTACGGAGGAGGGAGGGCAGGTCTGAAGACCTCCTCGTGGGTCTGCTCCTGGGCCTGGCCAAACTGGCCATTAACAGGTCCAGGCAGCGGGCCATGGAGGGGGTCGTTAGGGCCGACTGCCTGCCCCTCTTCCGCAGTTACGTTACAGCCCGGGTGTCCTTGGAGAAGGAGCACGCGGTGGCCACCAACACCCTGGAGTTGTTCAGGGAGAGGTGGGCACCGCAGGGAGTGGAGTGCATCATTTCTCCCTCCAATTCTATTTTGATTTAGTCCCTACCTTCCCCTTCACTGTTTTGATCACACAGCACTGCCCTTTGATGTGAAGGGCAGTGTTTGTCACTGGCCACCCGGGTGTTTTCCTATCTTCCTGGTGGTGGAATTTGAATAAAGATTCGTGCACTTTGTGTTTAAAAAAAAAATTAAAAAGTGTGGCACTGGAAAAGCACAGCAGTTCAGGCAGCATCTGAGGAGCAGGAGAATTGACATATTGGGCATAAGTCCTTCATCAGGAATATGGGGAGTGGGGAAGGGCCTGAGAAATAAATAGGATGGTGTGGGGCGGTAGGGAAGGAGATAGGTGGATGCAGGTGGGGATGATTGTGATAGGTCGGTGAGACAGGTAGAGCGAATAGGTGGGAAGGAAGATGGACAGGTGGTACAGGTCAAGAGGGCAGTCCTGGTCGGCCACAGTGTGTTGGGGTTATGTCGTCCCAAAGATGTTCCCTGAAATGCTTTGCAAGTTGGTGTTCTGTCTCCCTGATGTAGAGAGGACCTTACCAAGAGCAACGGACACTGTAGACTGTAGTGGAGGCATTGTTGATTACATGGGAGGGGAAACTGCAGTCCTGGAAATAGGAGGCCATCTTGAATGTCCTGGAGTGGAATTGTTCCTCCTGGGAGCAGATATGACAGAGGTAGAGGAATTGGGAGTAAGGGATCATGTTTTTACAGGAGGGAATGTGGGAGGAGGTGTAGTCCAGGTATCTGTGGGAGAAATAGATATCCATGTTGAGTTGGTTTCCGGAGATGGAGACAGAGAGGTCCAGGAAGGGGAGGGAGGTGTCCGAGATGGTCCAGGTGAACTTAAGGTCAGGGTGGAAGGTGTTAGTGAAGTTGATGAACTGTTCCAACTCCTTGTGGGAACACGAGGTGATGCCAATACAGTCATCAATGTAGTGGAGGAAGCGTTTGGGGATGGTTCCGGTGTAATTGCAAAAGCTGGACTGTTCCATGTATCCAATGAAGAGGCAGGCATAACTGGGGCCCATGCAGGTGTCCATGGCTACCTCTTTGGTCTGGAAGGATTCAAAGGAAAAGTTGTTGAGGGTGAGGATCAGTTCTGCCAATTGAATGAGTGTGACTGTGGAAGGGTACTGGTTGGGTCGGCACAAGAGGAAGAAACAGAGAGCTTGGCAATTGAACGCGTAAAGGGACTGGATGTCCAATGTGAAGATGAGGCATTGGGGGCTGGAGAAACAAAAGTCACGGAGGAGTTGGGGTAGAGGGGTGTGTCCTGAATATGTGGGAATTTCCTGGATGAAGTGGGGCAGGACAGTGTGACAGTATGAGGAGATAGTTCGATGGGGCAGGAGCAGGCGGAGACAATAGGTCAACCGGGGCAGACAGGTTTGTGGATTTTGGGTAAGAGGTAGAACCGGGCAGTGCTGGGTTCCTGGACTGTGAAGTTGGAGGCTGTGGATGGGAGATCCCCTGAGGTGATGAGGTTGTGGATGGT
The DNA here is from genome assembly GCF_037043375.1 of Chiloscyllium plagiosum. Taxonomy (NCBI): domain Eukaryota; kingdom Metazoa; phylum Chordata; class Chondrichthyes; order Orectolobiformes; family Hemiscylliidae; genus Chiloscyllium; species Chiloscyllium plagiosum. The sequence continues at coordinate 147,999,544 of NW_028270140.1, forward strand.
CTGGGCGATGATGGTTTGGTGATGAGAAGTGAGGTCTTGGTTGAGGGGGTGGGAGAAGGGGTGTGAGTAGACGTCTGTCTTCAGCAACATAGAGGCGGGTGCACCAAACTACCAATGCGACCTCACCTTGTCTGCTGGTTTGATGGTGAGGTTGGAGTTGGAGCAGAGGGAGTGGAGGGCTGAGCTTTGTGAGGGAGAGAGGTAGAGACCATTCCCTCCAGGAGTCCCTTGTTAGGGCCATGCCCCCTCACCAACCCACTCTGCAACCCCGGCACCTTCCTTTACTCCAAGAGGAGTAAAACCTGTGCCCTGGCCTTCCTCCCCCCACCTCACCTCCATCCAAGGCCTCAAAGGATCTTTTAATATCCAGAAGAGATTTTCCTGCACATTCACCCACCTCATCTACAGTGTCTGTGGCTCTCGACGTGCTCTCCTCTACATCGGGGAGACAGAATGCCAACTCGGAGCATTTCAGGGAACATCTCTGGGACTACGCAGCTCCACCACTGTGGCCAACCAGGGCTGCTCTCTTGACCTGTCTCCTGTCCCTCTTCCTTTCCACCTATCCACTCTATCTCCCCCATTGATCTATCCCTATCACTCCCACCCGTCTCCACCTATCTCCTTGCCGACCACCCCTATACACTTATTTATTTCTCAGCCCCTTCCCCCCCCCCCCCTCCAACCCCCACCGCCACATTCCTAATGAAGGGCTTCTCCTCATCTTCGGATGCTGCCTGACCTGCTGTACTTTCCAGCGCACATTTTTCGACGCTGACACTACAACCTCTGCAGTCCTCACTTTCTCTCAGTCAAGGATCCTTCTCAACCAATTCAGGTCCATCAAGCTTGGGCTCAAGCATTTCACTACAATCAGTGGCAGCTAAACCAGCTGCTTCTCATATGAGACCAGAACTGAAGTTGTACCCTTAATCTGTAAAGGTTCCCAGTGTAGATTCTCAGTCTAACCAAGATCTTACGCAAACTTAAGAGTTGGAGTTCAGAGTTAATTTTGTTAAAGACTAGTTCTGCAATCATTGATACAGCCATGTTGGTATAAACCTCCATTAGAATCGGGTTACCATACAACCAGACGTTTATTTTGATTGGTTCTGATTTGGATGTTGCTAAGCAATTTAACTGTTCCAAGCCAGATATAATTGGGCTTTCCAGGGTGTGCACTCTCCTGATAACCACCTATGAGTTTACTTACTTGATTCAGGTCTAGCGCGCCTCTTTTGCAGACTCAAATCCCCATCCAGCAGCAACTACAGTGCTGGCCTGGATCCTGAAGAAAATATTAATCATTTGGCTGAGGCTTGGCTTTGTTTTGCTGTGGGCTGACCGAGAGTTCCTCTGTTCAGGATGTGTCCAGAGTGAGACTATACAATTGCCTTCACTCAAGTTGTGTTCCCCCAAGCTCAGTCAAGCCTGGCGAGTCCACTTCCATTGGAATACCCTGTAACTCGCAAGCTCCACTTGCTACATTTTCTAATGACAAAGCCAATTGTAGTGCCTGTTTGAAGTCCATTTGGGTTTCAGCTAATAGGCACTTTTATGTGGTTATGACATGGATCCCACATACTAAATGGTCTCTCAGCATCTCACTAAGGCTTAAATCAAAGTCACATGCCCCTGCCCAGTCATCTTAACCTTGTCTAAAATCCCAATACAGATTCCCTTGGTTCTCGAACTGAAGAGTAAAACCAGCAGTATCTCAGAATTAGAGGAAGCTTGGGTCACAATATTCCTTAACTAAATCCATCAACTTCTTGAAAAGTGTTTTTTTCAACCTCAGGAAATATTAGGCCTCTAACCAAAAAAGCTGCAGATCCAGAAGCTGCCAGGAATATTGCTCTTTGCATTTCATCTGTCCCAACATCATTTGCCCTGAAAAAAATGATAAATTCTTTCCACATACTGGACCCAGTCTTCAATGGCAGGATCAAACAAGTCAAGCTTCCCAAATAACGGTATGATGCCAGAAATGCTTATCCCAATTCAAAGCTGATTGTTGCGACCAAATTTCTTCAGAAGCATACTTTTCTCTCATTGTCACTGAAATACATCAACACAGGCTGGTTTCCTGTCACCCAAGTCATCCTTTATTTAAACTGGCCCAGTTTCCTCAGAGCCATCTCTCAGAGTGAACAGAATCTCTGACACTCCTGCTCTATTTTTTATTAACCAGTATAAATTACAAAGAAACAGTTGACATGAACAGCTGGATACAAGAAACAGCAATGTACGGGGGAAAGGGGTGGCAAGCCAGACCCCAAACCCCACCATACAACCAGTTCACAGGGAAATGAGGTAACCTCGAATCCCACTTTACATTATCAAAAAGGAAACAGTGAGCACAATCACATACAGACAGTTCGATAAACTGAACAATAAAACAATGCACATAATACAGACACCCCTGGCAAGCCAGCAAACAACCATCCCTCCATCTTCCAGCCTCCCAAAGGCAGCCCACCCCTGCACCCCTTCCAGGGCACTACGGTTCTTATCTTCCTGTTTGGAGCTTCCTGATTGGAGCAGATTAACTGCCCTCAATCAGGAAACTCAAATCCTATGATGTCCGCCTGGCTGACCTCAATACAATTACTACATAAGTACTTTTGGAAGTGTAGTCATTGTTGTGGGGTGCAATCTTCATCCTCTGAAGGTGGTGAGCTTGGAAGCAGGAAGTCATGGGACTTCTCACCCAGAAAGTAATTCTGGGAAGGCAGAATGTTTTGGGTAGTCCACCCTACCAGGTACCCTCCACCTTAAGAGAATTACTTTCTGGACAGAAAGTCCCATGTTTGACCTTCCCAACCTGCCACCAATTGAGGCCCTTAAATGAAGTCAAGGATTATGTAATGGCCCAAGGTGAGTTTAACCCAGCCGCAAGCATGTGGTAGTGTGGCATACCTGACTGGTCAAACAGCATTAACCCTTGCCACCTTGAAAGGAAGGATGAGGGCTTCCCTTGGAACACAGGGTAGAGGGGGTGCCTCACTGAAACCCAATCTCCTTCCTTTCCTTATGCCATCCCTGCTCAGCCCTTTCTCCAAGGCCCAACCCAAATAAAGTGCCTCTCCCACCCTACCCTTCGCAGATCACTTCAGAAAACCTTGAGTCTTCTGTGATCTCGGGACTCCCAGCATGATTTTCCTGCAGTAGCCTTCTCTGTGGCATTACTGACTGCAGGAGCCACCACCTCTCCCTGATCTCCAGCTGCTTGAGAAGACCTTGATTGCCTGAGCCAAGATTCCACCTAGTCGTGCTGGAAACAGGGTAGTTAACGTTCACACTGCAAACTCTCTCAAACAGCAATGCTGTTTTATTTTGACCCTTTACATTTATTTATAGGTTATTGCCCATCACTAATTGCCCTGGAGAAAGTGATAGTGAGCTGCCTTCTTAAACCGCGCAGACTCTGTGCTGTAGGGACAGCCACAGTGCCATTAGGGAGAGAATGCCACAATTCTGACTCAGTGACAGTGAAGAATTAGTGATATATTTCTAAGTGAGGATAGTGAGTGGCTTGGAGGGGAACTCGCAATTTTTAGTGTTCCCATGTATCTGCTGCTGTTGTCCTTCTAGATTGGAAGTGGTCACGGGTTTGGAAGGTGCTGTTGAAGGATTCTTGGTGAGTTACAGCTGTACATATCATCGATATTACATACTGTTGCCACTGTGTGTTGCCGGTCGACAGAATGAATGTTGAAGGTGGTGGATGTGGTACCAAACAAGTGGGCTGCTTTGTCCTGGATGGTATCAAGCTTCTTAAGTGTTATTTGAGCTGGACTGTCCCATGCATGTATTCCATCATCCTGATTTACCCATGTTGAAGTCTGTCACCACTTTACCCCATTATTTAATTTGTTGATACGTCTGTTTGTAGTTTTAATCACCAATCTTTGTGTCATGGACAATCTTGGTTGTTTGGCTGTTTATTGTTGTCTGAGCTGGAAATGTGTTGCTGGAAAAGCGCAGCAGGTCAGGCAGCATCCAGGGAACAGGAGAATCGACGTTTCGGGCATAAGCCCTTCTTCAGGAATGAGGAAAGTTTGTCCAGCAGGCTAAGATAAAAGGTAGGGAGGAGGGCCTTGGGGGGGGGGCGTGTGATAGGTGGAAAGAGGTCAAGGTGAGGGTGATAGGTCAGACTGGGGTGGGGGCGGAGAGGTCGGGAAGAAGATCGCAGGTTAGGAAGGCGGTGCTGAATTTGATGGATTTGACTGAGACAAGGTGGGGGGAGGGGAAATGAGGAAACTGGTGAAATCCGAGTTCATCCCTTGTGGTTGGAGGGTTCCTAGGCGGAAGATGAGGCGTTCTTCCTCCAACCGTCGTTTTGTTGTGGTCTGACGATGGAGGAGTCCAAAGACCTGCATATCCTTGGTGGAGTGGGAGGGGGAATTGAAATGTTGAGCCACAGGGTGGTTGGGTTGGTTGGTCCGGGTGTCCCAGAGGTGTTCTCTGAAACGCTCCGCAAGTAGGTGGCCTGTCTCCCCAATATAGAGGAGGCCACATCGGGTGCAGAGGATGCAATAGATGATGTGTGTGGAGTGCAGGTGAATCTGTGGCGGATATGGAAGTTTCCTTTGGGGCCTTGGAGGGAGGTAAGGGGGGAGGTGTGGACCTGGACAGTCTCACCTGGACAGTTTTTAGCAATTTTGAAATTACAGAAGTCATTTTTATATTTCATTTTTTCATATTTAGTAGCTGCTGCACCGTTAAAAACCTCCAGGCTGTGTCTTTTCCTCTCTACCTCCAGACAAAGGGCACAGGAGAGGGTTGTGGGGGTGTGGTGATACTGAAGGCTTTTGAGGAATTTGTAATGTTCACCTTATATTTATTATTCAACCTCACGTGTGGCTCAGTTACACCATTGTATGAGAAGAGTGGTTGGCAAGTGAATGCTAGTTGGTAGAGGTGTTTCCATGGAGAATGCACCTTGACAACTATTTGGCAACTGATGTGGTTTCTGAGTGAAACACCACGGCCATTTGATATTGGTCTGCCTCTTCCAAATACGATAGTCATAGAGTCATAGAGAAGTACAGCATAGAAACAGACCTTTCGGTCCAACCTGTCCATGCCGACCAGATATCCCAACCCAATCTAGTCCCATCTGCCATCACCCGGCCCATATCCCACCAAACCCTTTCTAGATTAGATTAGATTACTTACAGTGTGGAAACAGGTCCTTCGGCCCAACGAGTCCACATCACCCCGCCGAAGTGCAACCCACCCATACCCCTACATGTACCCCTTACCTAACACTACGGGCAATTTAGCATAGCCAATTCACCTAATCTGCACATCTTTGGACTGTGGGAGGAAACCGGAGCACCCGGAGGAAACCCACGCAGACACGGGGAGAACGTGCAAACTTCACACAGTCAGTCGCCTGAGGCGGGAATTGAACCCGGTTCTCTGGCGCTGTGAGGCCACCGTGCCGCCCTATTCAACTTATAACATGAAGTCGAGGTTCTTGTTGATACAGATATCTTGAAGTTTATAAATAACACTGTTATAAGATCACAGACTTACATAAAGTCTGGGTTCTGTGTTTATGGCTGTTGCTGCAAATACAACAATAACTAGTGCAACTGAAGATGTTACTGAGGCAAGTATTGTCTGTCCTATCTCGTACCTATGCAACAATCCGATACCATACACAATTAGCAACCAATTGGAATTGTCCTCTTCCACAGTATAAAATGTTTTCCTTCTATATTGGCATTTTTTTTTGCAAACTGTCTTCATAAATGCATGGCAAAAAGCTTCGCCAACGTGTGTCTTATTTTATTCATGCACAATTTTGTAATCCATTTTTGGACTTCTTGTTTCTTGATTTTGTTTGGTGATGTAATCATATCACTGCTTCAAAAAAAGAGATGAGCTTGTAGCTCTATCATCCCGGTTAGCATTCTAATCCAGAACTGCCCTGTCAGAGGTTTTGGAACGGATGTTAGACTGAGGATCTACCTGCCCCCGTAGGCGATTGTAAAAGATCCCACAAGTGCTGTTTCAAAGATAAGCATGAGTACTCGTTTTCCCAATTAATAAGTGAAAAGCAATGTGAAAAGCAGATTGTCTCACCATTTTAGATGCTGAAACATTGCTTTCCTCCTGTGGGAGATTCTCAGACCAGAGGGCGTATAATCTCAGAATAAGGAGCCACACGTTTAAGTCAGGTGAGGAGGAATTTCTTCTCTCAGAAGATAGTGAATCTATGACGTTCTTGTAGATTGAGGTTGCATCCTCAAGACTGTTCAAAAATGAGCTGGACAGATTTTTAATCATTCAGGGAATCAAATGTAACAGGGAAAAGGCAGGAAAGTGGAGCTGAGGATTATTAAATGATAGGGCAGACTTGACAGGTTGAATGGCCACTTCTCCCACGTCTTATGGTTTTATTGTTGTTTTGTTGGAGCAGGCTGTGAAAAAATCTTTGATTGGCCATAAGGTGCTTTGGGATAGCCAAAGATGATCAAAAGGGTGATTAAAATGCAAGACTTTCTCTTGCTCTTCCATGGAGACATAGAAAATAGGAGCAGGAGTAGGCCATCCAGCCCTTCGAATCTGTTCCACCATTCATTACGATCAGAATTGATCATCCAGCACAGTAGCCTGGTTCCATTTTCTCTGCATACCTTTAATCATTTTAGCCCAAGGGCCCCTAATTTCTTGAAAACATTCAACATTTTGGCCTCAACCACTTTCTGTGGCAACAAGTGCAAAGGTGAGCTGCCTTCTTGACCTAAATGGTATACCTACAGCGCTGCCAGGGAGAGTGTGGCTCAGCTGCTGACTATCTGAACTCACCAGAGGCATTTTTCCAAAGTTATGCCTCTGGTGAAGGGGGAGACCTCACATGATGAGGAAATCTGGTCAGAAAACATGGCCTGTATTAACATCCTGGGAATTCAAATTGGAAAATTACCCCAGGGGGTCATCAAGGAAGATCATTATAATGTTTAGGAAGATGTCAAGGGAACTTATTGACATCACCAGTGGATAACTGTGTTTGTCTCAATTAGAAATTAGAAAAGTCTGTTCAAAGTGAGAAGACATTTTTCATTAGATGTTCCCTCCAGCACATGAACGCCTGACTGAAATTTTCCTAAATTTCTTACTATTCAGTTTACATCCTATTCTTAAAGCAGAATGTGTCTATTTATGTATGTCTACGAGTGTGCCTGAGGTTATTTGTGATTGCACTCTGTGGATATGTATGTGCATATGTCTATGTGTTTGTGTTGTGTGTATGCATTTGTTTCTTAAGAATTCATTCATAGCATGTGGATGTTGCTGACTAAGCCAACATATGTTGGTCACCCCTGGTTGTCCTTGAGATGATGGAGGTGAGCTGCTGTCATGAAATGCTGCAGTTTCTGGGGTGAAAACAAACGATCATTCAGGAGTTTTAAGATTTTGACCCATTCTTATCTCAGGAAGGAGTCAGGGTGCTGTGTGATTTTGAGGAGACCTTTGAGATGGTGATGTTCTCAACTCATCTGCTTCTCTTGTAGGTGCTATTGAACTTTTGTTTTTAAACTGAGTCGTCCATTTCTATGCAGTTGAGATTGTGTTCTGTGTGTGTTTTTGTGTCTCTCTGCATTTTATGTCTATGTATTTGTGTCTTCAAAGAATTGTGCATAAAGCATATCTGTGTCTCTGTATTGTGAGTTTGTACGTCCACTTGTAAAAGGAACACAAACAAGAGGGCATAGATCGCAAGTAATCTGCAAAAGAACAAAGGCCGATATGAGGAAAACTTCTTTGCATTTGATTTGATTTGATTTGATTTCATTTGACTTATTGTAGTCACATGTACCTAAGTACAGTGAAAAGCTTTGTTTTGCGAGCAGTACAGGCAGATCATAGCAAACAAGGACATACAGATCATAGGATGCTTAGATAGAATGAGGCATGCAAGGTTACAGCTGCTTGGGAGGTATGCAAAACAAAGATCAATATTATTTGAAGTTAGAGATTCCATTCATCAGTCTAGTAACGGCTGGGAAGAAGCTGTTCCTGAACCTGCTGGTGAGAATGTTCAAGTTTCTGTATCTTCTGTCTGATGGAAGAGGTTGTAGGAGAGCATTACCGGGGTGGGAGGGGTCTTTGATGACGTTGGCAGCCTTTCCATGGCAACAAAAAGTGTAAGTGGAATCCATGGATGGGAGGTTGGCTTCCTGAGGGTCTGGGCTGTGCACACTACCTTTGGTTTCTTACAGTCCTGGGCAGAGCAGTTGCATTACCAGGCAGTTATGCATCCAGATAGAATGCTTTCTATGGTGCACCTGTAAAACTACATAGCATGTAATTAGAGTATGGAATGCTGGGAACTCTGCTGGAGGCAAGTTCAATTGAGGCATTTATGACGGCATTGGATGATTATTTGGACAAAAATAATGTGTAAGGGTATTGGGGGAAAGGAGGAGGTTGGCAATTATGCTCACATATAGCTTGTGCAGGACACAATGGGTCAAATGGCCTCCTCTGCACTGTAACACATCTGTGATTATGTGTACAAGTATCTCTGCCTATTTTATATGTCATGATTTAGAGATGTCGGTGTTGGACTGGGTTGTACAAAGTTAAAAATCACACAACACCAGGTTATAGTCCAACAGGTTTAATTGGAAGCACTAGCTTTCAGAGCGCCACTCCTTCATCAGGTGATAGTGGAGGACACAATTGTAAGACAAAAAATTTACAGCAAAAGTTTACAGTGTGATGTAACTGAAATTATACATTGAAAAATACCTTGATTGTTTGTTGAGTCTTTCATCTGTTTGAATACCATGATAGTTTTACTTCTTTTATGTGTAAATCACAAAACCTTTTTAAAAAAGTTGCATTCTCAGGTTAGCTGTAACAATTGGTGTTAGCTAGACTATATGTTGAAGGTGTTAGCCCCCTGTGTTCTCTGTCTATGCCATGATGTTTAGATTGATTCTAATCTAAAAGTGAGATAACAGAATTTTTACATGAATTCATGCAGTTTTTGAGCAAAGTACAATGTAACTCTGCAGGCACTCATGTGACTCAGCCAACATTATCTATCTTATACGTTGCAGGCAAGGATGCTCTGAGGCATGATACATTGGGGAAACCAATGAATGGGCACTGCACAACAATCAACATAGAGGAGTGTTCCCTCCCAGTTGGCATTCGACCTCGGATCTTCGGGTGACCATCCTCCAAGGCGGACTTCAGAACAGGCAGCAGTGAAAAGTGGTTGAGCAGAGGCTGACAGGCTAAGTTCCATACCCAAAGGGGTCTCAACCGGGACCTTGGGTTCATGTCACACTACAGGTGACCACCATTGCACTATACACACACACAGACACTCCTACACACACACACACAGGCACTCCTATACACACATACACGGACACACATATACACAGACACGCACACAGACACTCACACACACCCTTACAAACACACATACTCCCACACTCACACAGGCATCCTCTCAGAGACTTAGACCATTCTACACTCATGCACACATATACACTCTCTCTCACAGACACTCACAACCCCCCACCCCAGACACACACACACATTCCCACACTCACATGTGCACCCCCTCACAGACTTAAGACACTCTACACTCACTACACACACATATACACTCTCTCTCACACTCACAACCCCCAACCCAGACAGACACACACACAAACAGACACAAAGACCCACATGCATACATATATTTTGTGGGGTGAATTTGTACTTACCTCAAAAACTGCATGAATTCATGGCAGAGACAGAGAACACAGGGGGCTAACACCTTCAACATATCGTCTAGCTCACACCAATTGTTACGATTTGGAGATGCCGGTGTTGGACTGGGGGTGTACAAAGTTAAAAATCACACAACACCAAGTTATAGTCCAACAGGTTTAATTGGAAGCACACTAGCTTTCGGAGCAACGCTCCTTCATCAGGTGATTGTGGAGGGCTCGATTGTAACACAGAATTTATAGCAAAAATTTACAGTGTGATGTAACTTAAATTATACATTGAAAAATTGAGTGTCTGTTAAGCCTTTCATCTGTTAGAATACAGTGATAGTTTCACTTCTTTCATGTGTAAATCACAAAACCTTTTTTTTAAAAGTTGCATTATCGGGTTAGCTGTTAACAATGGTGATAGCTAGACAATATGTTGAAGGTGTTAGCCCCTTGTGTTCTCTGTCTATGACCTGATGTTTAGATTGATGTACATTGATGACATTTTCTTCCTCTGGACCCATGGCGAGGAGTCACTGATAAAACTACACAGTGACATAAACAAATTTCATCCCACCATCAAACTCACCATGGACTACTCTCGACTCTCTGTCTCATTCTTGGACACATGCGTCTCCATCAAGGACGGACACCTCTGCACCACACTCTACCGCAAACCCACAGACAACCTCACAATGCTACACTTCTCCAGCTTCCACCCAAAACATATTAAAACAGCTATTCCTAAGGACAAGTCCTACGCATACACCAGATCTGCTCAGATGAGGAGGAACGTGACGGACACCTGGAAGTACTCAAGGATGCCCTCACAAGAACGGGGTACGATGCTCAACTCAGCGACCACCAGTTCCGACGTGCCACAGCAAGGAACCGTAATGACCTCTTCAGGAGACAGACATGTGCTGCAACTGACAGGGTACCCTTCGTTGTTCAGTACTTCCCAGGAGCTGAAAAATTACGTCATGTTCTTCGTGACCTGCAACACATTATCAATGAGGATGAGCACCTCACCAAGACCTTCCCCACACCTCCACTACCTGCTTTAAACAACCGCCAAACCTCAAACAGATCATTGTTCGTAGCAAACTGCCCGGCTCTCAGGACAACTCCAGACAACCCTGTCATGATGGACGCTGCAAGACATGTCAGATTGTGGACATAGATACCACTATTACGCGTGGTAACACCTCCCACCTTGTACATGGCAGGTACTCATGTGACTCAGCCAATGTTGTCTATCTTATACGTTGCAGGCAAGGATGCCCGGAGGCATAGTACATTGGGGAAACCGAGCAAAGGCTACGACAACGGATGAATGGGCACCGCACAACAATCAACAGACAGGAGGGTTCCCTCCCAGTTGGGGAACACTTCAGTGGTCCAGGACATTCAGCCTTGGACCTTCGGGTGACCATCCTCCAAGGTGGACTTCGGGACAGGCAGCAGAGGAAAGTGGCCGAGCAGAGGCTGATAGCTAAGTTCGGTACCCATAGGGAGGGCCTCAACCGGGACCTTGGGTTCATGTCACATTACAGGTGATCACCATTGCACTACACACACACACTCTCACATACACACGGACACAGGTACACACAGACGCGCATACAGACACCCACACACACCCTTATAGACACACACACTCCCACACTCACACATGCACACCTCACAGACTAAAGACACTCTGCACTCACTACACATACACACACACACACTTTCTCACACTCACAACCCCCACCCCAAACAGACAGACACACACACAGACAGACAAAGACCCACATGCACACATATATTTTGTGGGGTGAATTTGTACTTGCAGAGTTACATTGCACTTTGCTCAAAAACTGCATACATTCATGTAGAACTCTGAGCTCAAACACTGCATGAATTTATGTAAAACTCTGTTATCTCACTTTTTAGATTGGAATCAATCTAAACATCAGGTCATAGACAGAGAACACAGGGGGCTAACACCTTCAACATATTGTCTAGCTATCACCATTGTTAACAGCTAACCCGAGAATGCAACTTTTAAAAAAAGGTTTTGTGATTTACACATGAAAGAAATGAAACTATCACTGTATTCTAACAGATGACAGGCTTAACAGACAATCAATTTTTCAATGTATAATTTAAGTTACATCACACTGCAAATTTTTGCTATAGATTCTGTGCTACGATCGAGCCCTCCACAATCACCTGATGAAGGAGCATCGCTCCGAAAGCTAGTATGCTTCCAATTAAACCTGTTGGACTATAACCTGGTGTTGTGTAATTTTTAACCAATTGTTACAGTTAACCTGAGAATGCAACTTTTAAAAAGAGGCTTTGTGATTTACACATGAAAGAAGTGAAACTATTATGATATTCAAACAGATGAAAGACTCAACAGACAATCAAGGTATTTTTCAATGTATAATTTCAGTTACATCAGGCTGTAAATCTTTGCTATAAATTCTGTGCCTTACAATCGTGCCCTCCATAACCACTTGATGAAGGAGCGTCGCTCCGAAAGCTAGTGTGCTTCCAATTAAACCTATTGGACTGTAACCTGGTGCTGTGTGATTTTTAACTATGTTGTATGTCTATCAGTACCCCAGTGTGTGTGCGTGAGATGTGTGTCTATACTGTTGTGAATTTATATATATATATGACTGTGTGGCTGACTATTTTCCATAAAAGCTGCTGCCTCCAAATGTACTTTGAGGAAGGAAATCTCTTACCTCATAGGCAAAACCTTTATATTGGTTACCGCCCAGTAGCCTTTTGAGCCCTGTTACTCCAGGTTTAAAGACTCACCAGGGAGCTCCTCAGTTGCATTACCTGGTTTAGCTTAATGAGATCAGTATTATTTTCAATCCTAGATTTTGTTTTTGAGATTGGGTCTGATTGAAGCTGAGCTTCAAAGAGCTGCATTTAACTACACAAGAAAAGAATACTACAGTATTTGTCAATTCCTCACCAATTTCCCCAACCCTACCACTCCTCTTCTGACCTCTCTGTTCTTCCACTTGGGTATTATTTGTATATAATATTATTTAAAGTTTGTCACAGAGTTTGTCACAGTGATTAAACCTTCACCTCTGGATTTCAGCTCCTTTATAGAGCACATATTTGAGACTGACATTAAGCACAGAACCGAGAGGGTTTTTAAAAAATGTTGTTCATGGGATGTAGATGGTGCTGTCTGAGCCAGCATTTATTGTCTGCCCCGATGTAGGCCCATCTTATCAAATACTTTTTGAAATTGCGAATACATTTACTGGTTTCTCCTTATCCATCTTAATAACTGTAGGAGTGAAATTCCTGATGAAGGGCTTTTGCCCGAAACGTCGATTTTCCTGCTCCTCGGATGCTGCCTGACCTGCTGTGCTTTTCCAGCACCACTCTGATCTGGACCCATGGTTTTTTTTATGTTCACTCTTCCTCCTTTCTGAAGTAGTGGTGTTACGCTTGTTATCTGCCAATCTTTAGGATGCGGTGTAGACTCAGTGTAATTTTGGAAGACCATAAGCATCCACAATGCACGTTGCCAGGTCTTGTTAGATGTATTCCTGTTAGTCCTATTACTTTTTCCAGTATTGATTCATTTCTGTGGATTTCCTTAATTTCTCAGTTTCACTAAGGAGCTTCCACTTCCCCATTATTTCTGAAATCTCTTTTGAGTCTTTTACCATAAAGACAGATATGAAAGTGTGCCATTTTATTATTTTCCATCATAATTTCACCTGCCTGTGCCTCTAATAGATCTATGCTTAATCTCTTCGTTTAGAGCGGTGCTTCAGAAAAGGTGCCATCTTTTGGGATGTAGTGTTTAATGGAAGTCCTCTCAGGTGACAGAGAACGATGACATTGAAGAAAGACCAAGTGAGTTCTCCCTAACAGAAACAGAAATTGCTGGAAAGGCTCAGTAAGTCCAGTTGCATCTGTGAAGAGAAGTCAGAGTTAACGTTTTGAGTTTCTATTTAGTTTAGAGTTCTCCCTGATGTCCTGGTCGATATTTATCCTTCAACTAATAAAAAACAGATTGCCTGATAATGTATTTCATTCCTATTTGGGAGTTTTTGATGTGTGCAATTTTCCTGACATAAAAGAGGAGGTCAGCCCTGGATAAGATCAGCCATAATCGTGTTTCATGATGGGACCAAATGGTCTAATCCTGCTCCCTTTCTTATGTTCCCTGTATTACAACAGGAACTACACTACAAAAGTATTTAATCAACTGTGAAGCACATCGAAGTCATGAAAAGCACTATATAGATGTAAGTCCTATTTCATAGCTGCATTGACACATTGAGTCATTTATTGATGTGTGAGTGCGTGCATGAGTGATTGTGAATGTGAGCATGGTGTATGAATGATTGTGTTTGAATGCATGTGTATGAGAGAGTGTGAAAGTATAGGTGTGTGAATGAGTGAATGAATGTGTGTGAGTGTGATTGCATCTGTGTACATGTGAGTTTATGGAGATGGGGGAGGTGGGAGTTAATGGCACGGTGGGGGAACATATTTAATTCAAAGATTTAATGAACAATTCAGTTTCACCGTACTGGCCATGTGTGTTTAGACATGTACGGCTTAATCTCTGAGACACGCAAATGCTACTGGCAGGATTAAATAGGTAGCTGAACCAACAAAGGCAAGTGGACAAACCAGCATGGTTTTGAGGGGGAGGAGGGGGGGAGGTGGTAGTGCCAACAAGTGAAGTAGCCATACCTCGTGGAGAGGGGGTAAAGGCAGAGGGGGACGGCACAGCACAGACCGGCCTTGCGTGCGCATGCACACACACACACATGTACACACAAACACGTGCACACACAATACCAAACCGAACACATGGCCACGCACATGACCAACCACTCCCTTTCGTCACAGACAACAGGAATACGGAATACATAAAAGTTTGGCAAACACTTTTTATTCTCATTTGTTAGTAAACAGATGATGTAATGGTAGCATGTTGTTCTTTTATTATCACACCTGTTGTGACCATTTGGGAATTACTGCAGTAACATGTGATTTTCACTTTTTGTTCTGCTCTGAATTTCTTTGACAATTGACAGTGAAGCTTTTTCAGACATTGTCAACCTGGATTGAATGGCTCATATGTCCCAAAATAAACCTGAATTTCTTTTCGCTGAAGAAAAGCCATTTATTTATTTATGTAACATCTTGCATGAAGGGAGGGGTTGGTGGTGGAGTGATAATGTCACTGGGTTAGTGATCCAGACCCCCAGGCTAATAATCTGGGGACGTGAGTTCAAAACCCACCATGGCAGATAATGACATTCGAATTCATTAAAAATGTGAAATTAAAAGGTTTTATTCTTATGACATTTATTTAAACATATACAGAGATGTATAGATCATATACAAAGGACAAGGAGAGAAATGAGTCTGTGAGTGATATCTGTATAAAATATACAATATGTACAGGGGATATACACAATATAGGGGATAGGGAGAGCGAAATGGTTCCATGAGAGATTCATATAACGTTAAAATATACAAAATAAATATTTATATATAAAATATACATGGAATAGAAAGAGGAAAATTGTCAGTCCGAGAGTTATATAAATTATACAATACATATATAGAAGGTGGTAGTGGAGGGTTGCTGTTCAGACTGGAGGCCTGTGGCCAGTGCTGTGCCGCAGGGTTCGGTGCTGCGTCCACTGGTTTGTCATTTGTATGGATGATTTGAATGAGAGTGTGTGAGGCATGGTTGATGGTTTTACAGATGATGCCAGGGTTGGTGGTATGATAGATAGTGAGGGGGCTTGTCTAGGAGTGTAGCAGGATCTTGACCAACTGAGCCAATGGGCTGAGAAGTGGCAGATAGAGTTTAGCTCAGATGGATGTGAGGTTTTTATTTTGGTGGGACAAATCAGGACAGGACTTAGAATCATAGCATTATAACAGCATGGGAACAAACCCTTTGGTCCAACTCGTCCATGCTGACCAAATATCCTAAATCGATTGTGTCATGTTTGCCAACATTTGACCCATATCCCTCTCAACCCTTCCTATTCATATACCTATCCAGATGCCAAACAAATGTAATTGTACGAGTCTCCAACACTTCCTCTGACAGCTCGTTCCATACACCCACCACCCTCTGGGTAAAAACGTTGTCCCTCAGGTCCCTTTTAAATCTTTCCCCTCTCACTTTAAACTTATGCCCTCTAGTTTTGGACTCTCCTACCCTGAGAAAAATATCTTGTCTATTCACCCTATCCTCCTAATCATTTTATAAACCTCTATAAGATCATTCCTCAGCCTCCGAAACTGCAGGCAAAAGAGCCCCAATCTATTCAGTGTCTCCCTGCAGCTGAAACCCTCCTATCTTGGCAACATCCTTGTAAATCCTGAACACTTTCAAGATTAACAATATCTTTCCGACAGCAGGGAGACCAGAATTTCACAATCCTGTCTACCTGCGACTTCACTTTCAAGGAATCATCCACCTGCTCCTGGGTCTCTTTGTTTGGGTAACACTCCCCCAGGGCCCGACCATTAACAGTATAGGTTTGCCTTATGGGGGAGCTGTACCTCACATTTATCTAGGTTGGGCTCCATCTGCCACTGTCGACCCATTGGCCGGTGTGGTTGGGGTCCCATTGTGCTCTGGGATGACCTTCTTCACTGTCCACTGCACCACCAGTTTTGGTGTTATTTGCAGACTTGCTGGCCATGTTCAGCCATGGGGTGGTGGGATTGGTTGGTGCGGGTGTCCCAGAGATGTCCACAGGACGCCAACTTGCAGATTATTTCAGAGAACCTCTCTGGGACAGGACGCCAACTTGCAGATGACCTTATACAGGTTTATACAATCATGAGGGGCATAGATAAGCGTTTTCCCTCAGCAAAGGGTGTCCAAATGTAGAGGGCATAGGTTTAAGACCATGCTCATGGAATCTTTTTACATGGGGAGGCTATTGCGCTGCAGCTGCTTCTTAGCTCTAGATGACTAGGAGACTTCTTTGCCTTTATCACCTGCCATTGGTGGGTTGGAAGGCGACATCCATAGCCATCAAATACTTGAAGCTGGAGCTTCTGATTCAGGGGCTGGTGTGCTACCAACTGTGTGACAAGATCTGTTTAGCAAGAAGCTTAATTAAACTCAAGCTCTTTGCAAATTTTCTCATCTCAGAACACATCATATGCATCTAATCCCTTTTCCCTCAAAAAGGGCACTCATGAACTTGATTGGATTTTTACAACAAAGTGGTAAATTTCATGGCCATTATATAGTGCTTTTCAATTCCATTAACTGAACCTTGCTGCAACTTGGGGATTTGAAGTCTGCATCATGAGCTTGAACCTCTCAATTACGGGTACTGATAACACATCAGTATGCTACTGTGATTGGTGGGAAAGTTTTAAAAACAAACAAAATATAACCAAAAATAATAAGGAGGGAAAAATAAACTTTGGGGGCAAACTAGCAAATAATACCAAGATGGACAGCAAGACCTTCTTTAAATGAATTGAAAGAGAGAAGCCAATTTGAACATAGACCCCTTAGAAGAGGAGGCTGTGGAAATAATACCTTGATTTCCTGAAGGTGTTTGATAAGGTACCACATATTTTAGGTTCTTTAATAAGAGCCTATGCTATTGGAGGTAGTTTATTAGCATGGATAGTGAATTGACTAACTGATAGCTGAAGAAAGTTAGGATGAGGGGACGTTTTTCTGGATGACAAACTGAACTAGTGGAGTGCCATTGCGATCAGTGAAGCCACAATTATTTACAATACATTTTTTTTTATTTCAAAAGTATACTTTATTCATAAAATACTTTAATGGTCTGTACAGTTGGTCATGCCATACATATGTAAACATTCCATTTGTTTGCATACCGAAACAGAGTAATCTTTCCTATTTACAGGTCGGTACGATTACATTTTTAGCTGAGACGCCAGCGGAGCCCAAATGACTGCGTGGGCCCCCTGTTCTTCTTAGGCAGGCAGATGTTACACGGTGGTCTTTCCCCACCGCGCCTTGGCGGCAGCTGCCCCAAGCTTCAGTGCGTCCCTCAACACGTAGTCCTGGACGTTGGAATGTGCCAGTCTGCAACACTCAGTCGGAGTCAACTCCTTCAGCTGGAAGATCAACAGGTTTCGGACCATCCAGAGAGCGTCCTTCACCGAGTTGATGATCCTCCAGGCACAGTTGATGTTCGTCTCGGTGTGCGTCCCGGGGAACAGGCCATAGAGCACGGAGTCCCACGTCACGGCGCTGCTCGGGACGAACCTCGACAAACACCACTGCATTCCTCTCCAGACTTCCTCTGCATAGGCACATTCCAGAAGGAGGTGTGTGACAGTCTCGTCCCCACCGCAGCCGCTTCGAGGGCAGCGTGCGGTGCGGCTGAGAATCCGGGCGTGCATAAAGGATCTCACAGGCAGAGCCCTTCTCACCACCAGCCAAGCCATGTCTTGGTGCTTGTTGGAAAGTTCTGGCGATGAGGCATTCTGCCAAATGGCTTTGACAGTCTGTTCAGGGAACCGCTCGACAGGATCCGCTGTCTCCTTTTCCTGAAGGATCTCAAGGACACTACGTGCTGACCACTTCCTGATGGACTTGTGGTCAAAGGTGTTTTTCTTCAAAAACTTCTTCACGAAGGACAGGTGGTACGGAACGGTCCAACTACTCGGAGCGTTCCGCGGCAGCGAGGGCAGGCCCATCCTTCGCAACACCGGGGACAGGTAGAACCTCAGTACGTAGTGACACTTGGTGTTTGCTTACCGGGGATCCTCGCACAGCTTGATGCAGCCACACACAAAGGTGGCCATCAGGGTGAGGGTGGCACTGGGTGTGTTTTTTTCCCCCGTTGCCCAGGTCTTTGTACATTGTGTCTCTTTGAACCCGGTCCATCTTTGATCTCCACATGAAGTGGAAGATGGCCCGGGTGATTGCGGCGGCACAGATTCTGGGGGTAGGTCAGACCTGTGCCACATATAACAATACTGAGAGTACCTCACACCTGATGACCAGGGTTTTCCCGGCGATGGAGAGTGACCGTTGCTCCCATCTGCCTAGTTTCTGTCTCATCTTCCTGATCCGCTCCTCCCAGGTCTTGGCGCACGCCCCATGCCCACCGAACCAAATACCAAGCACCTTCAGGTGGTTGGTCCTGATGGTGAAGGGGATAGAGGATTGGTCAGCCCAGTTCCCGAAGAGCAAGGCCTCGCTCTTGCCTCGGTTTACCTTGGCCCCCAAGGCCCGCTCGAACTGGTCACAGATGCACATGTGTCTGCGCACGGACAACGGATCCGAGCAGAAAATGGCGACGTCATCCATGTACAGGGAGGCCTTAACCTGCAGGCCCCCGCTGCCAGGAATAGTCACCCCTCTTAGGCTCGCATCCTTCCTGATGGATTCGGCAAATGGCTCGATGCAACACACAAACAAGGCAGGAGAGAGAGGGCAGCCCTGCCTGACTCCAGATCTTACAGCGAAGCTATCTGGTTCCCACCCATTAATTGAGACTGCACTGACAATGTTGGTGTAGAGCAGTCTGATCCAATTACCGATTCCCTCCCCAAAGCCCATTTTGGAGAGAACATCCCTCATATATGTATCCGATATCCAGTCAAAGGCTTTCTCCTGGTCCAGGGATTTTACCTCCTTGATGAGGCAGGTGTCCACCCCCCTGTCCTGCACGTAGGCGATCGTATCTCTGAGGAGTGCGAGACTCTCAGCGATCTTTCTGCCCGGTACAGCACAGGTTTGGTCAGGGTGGATCACCGATCCCAGAGCAGACCTGACCTGATTGGCGATGACCTTTGACAAGATTTTGTAGTCTGTGTTTAACAGTGAGATTGGTCTCCAATTTCTAATTTCCTCCCTCTCCCCCTTCTGCTTGTAGATGAGGGTGATGATGCCTTTCCTCATGGATTCACTCATGGTACCTGCCCGAAGCATACTGACATACACCACCAGCAGGTCCTGGCCAATCAAGTCCCACAGAGCGGAATAGATCTCGACCGGTAAGCCGTCGCTTCCAGGAGTTTTATTCTTTTCGAAGGACTCAAGGGCTTTGGTCAGCTCATCCAGAGAAAGCGGCTGGTCCAGCCTCTCTCGTGTTCCGTCATCTAAGACCTCCGTAATAGAGGACAGGAACGACTGGGAAGCCGCGCTGTCGGTTGGCTTCGAGTCATACAGACTGGCATAGAAGGATTTGCTGATCCTCATGATGTCAGCCTGAGATGACATTACCGAGCCACCTTCTTCCTTCAGGCTGCTGAGCACGGACCTCTTTGTGCACCTTCTGGAAGAAGAAACGTGGGCATGTCTCGTCCTGCTCCACGGAGCGGACTCTGGACTGGAAGATTATCTTGGAGGCCTCCGAGGCAAAGAGCGAGGTTTGCTGGCCCTTCACGGTGGGCGGCACGGTGGCACAGTGGTTAGCACTGCTGCCTCACAGCGCCAGAGACCTGGGTTCAATTCCCACCTCAGGCGACTGACTGTATGGAGTTTGCACATTCTCCCTGTGTCTGCGTGGGTTTCTTCCGGGTGCTCCGGTTTCCTCCCACAGACCAAAAATGTGCAGGTTAGATGAATTGGGCATGCTAAATTGCCAGTAGTGTTAGGTGAAGGGGTAAATATAGGGGAATGGGTCTGGGTGGGTTGCACTTCGGTGGGTCGGTGTGGACTTGATGGGCTGAAGGGCCTGTTTCCACACTGTAAGTAATCTAATTGAATCTTCACGTCCTTGAGGTCCTCCGTGACATCGACCCCCAACGTTTGCATACTTTCCTGGAGTTGGGACAGTTTTCCTCGCCTCCTGAACACCTTTGAGGATGAAGAACCTCTTAATATTCTCTTTTACCGTTTCCCACCAGTCCGCTGGGGACTCAAAGAGGGGCTTCACAGTTCTCCAACCTGCGTAGTCCCTCTTGAGCTCCTCGATGTTTCCTGGGGTCAACAGCTTAGTGTCCAGCTTCCACGTTCCCTTACCAGCCTGCTGCTCGTCCTGTAGGTGACAGTCGGCCAGTAGGAGGCAGTGGTCCCAGAAGAACACCGGCTTGACGTCGGTGGATCTGACCGAGAGCATTCGGGACACAAACAGGTAATCTATCCTTGAGCGGATAGACCCGTCTGCCCGTGACCAGGAGTATCTACGCTGCGCTCCATCTGCAGGGTTGCTAAAGATGTCATGCGGAGAAAGTGAGGTCTGCAGATGCTGGAGATCAGAGCTGAAAATGTGTTGCTGGAAAAGCGCAGCAGGTCAGGCAGCATCCAGGGAACAGGAGAATCGACGTTTCAGGCATAAGCCCTTCTTCAGGTTTCCTGAAGAAGGGCTTATGCCCGAAACGTCAATTCTCCTGTTCCCTGGATGCTGCCTGACCTGCTGCGCTTTTCCAGCAACACATTTTCAGCAAAGATATCATGCAGCTTGGCATCTTTTACTGTTTCCATCAGGGCTCTGGATGTGGCGTCCAGTTTACCTTCATCCCCCCTGTCCACCTTCATTCATCTGCATCAGTTGAAGTCTCCGGCCAGAATGACCGGCCTGGACGTAGCCAGCAACAGTGGAAGCTGTTGCAGGACGGTCAACCATTCACTCTTACCCGCTGGGGCGTACATGTTGATTAGTCTCACGGGAGCGTTTCTGTATGTAACATCAGCAACGAGGAGGCGCCCGCCCACCACCTCCTTAACCTCGGAGATGGTGAAGTTGCCTCCTCGCAACAGGATACCCAGGCCTGAGGAGCGGTTATCATTGTCCCCCGACCAAACTGACGGCCCATGGGCCCACAAGCTCGACTATCTCCTGCTGAGGTGCGGTATCCCACACTCCTGCAAAAACAGGACATCGGCTTTGACGTTGGCGAGGAAGGCCAGCGTTGAAACACATTGCGCAGCAGATTTTAAGCTGCGCACATTAATACTGGCATTTCTTATCCCCATTTTTAACAAGTTGTGAGGTTACCCGTGTCCATTTGCCTCTGGTCCTGCCCCTCTGGGGTAGCTGTCAGCATCCCCATGGTGAACACGAACTGCTGAACCCTTGCGAGGCTGAGGTAGCTGTCCAGCTCCTCACTGGGCCCATTTGCCTGCTCTGGTGTCATTGAGCCGGGACCAGGGTCCACGCTGTCTGCTTCTATATCTGACAGCGGGGCTGTCAGAGGGTCGCTGCTCCCAGTGACCTGGAGCTGTATGGCGGTGGGGCCCTCCTGGCTTTCACCTGGTGGGGGTTGGACGTTTCCCATTGCCTTGTTTGGCAGGTGCTGCCCTCCTTTCTCCCTGCAGCGTTCTGCCTCTTCTTTTGGTGACAACCCTCCTTGCGCCCGTCCTCACCTTCTGAAGAGCTATCCATGTCCTCCGTGCAGCTGCCGTTTCCCCCTTTTCTGAGAGGTTTTGGCGGCCTGACGGGTTTTTTTCCTCCTGTTTTGTACCGGGATCCATTCCTCTGCCTCCTTCTTTCGCTTTCCTCCTGCTCCACTTGTCCTGTCGGAGCTTTGCTCGGAAGCTGTACCTCTCCGGTAGCTGACATCTGCTCTGCTCAGGCCTGTCCTTCCTTTTGTGTGCCCCCAGACACCGTTCCCTTGCTGGTTAGTGGTGCCTTGCTGTCCTTTTGCGGCCCACCTCCGGCCATCTGCGCGTAGGTGGCGGCTCCTCATCTTGGGCAGGCCTTGTACACGTTGCCCGCCACCCCGCACAGATTGCAGTTCTTGGCCTCCTTGCATTCTTTGGTCGGGTGACCCTCCTTCTTGCAGTTTCGACAGACAGTCACCTTACAATCCGCCACCATGTGGCCTGACCTCCCGCAGGTTCGGCACACTTTCGGCTGCCTTGCGTACGTCAGATACCCTCTGCTCCCTCCAATAGCAAAGCTGGAGGGTGGGTGGAGGATGTTCCCACTGGCATCAACCCTCAGGGTTACCTTGACCTGTCATTTGCTGGACCAAATCCCGAAAGGGTCGACCACATCGGTGCTTTCTCCCTCAACCTGCACATATCTTCCCAGGAACGTCAGGACATCGGTTGCTGGAACATAGGGGGTTGTACATGTGAATCATAACAACCCGACTCCTCTGTGCAGGAAGCACACACAGCAAGACCACCGACAAGATGGAGAACAGCGGCTCCCCTTCCTTTTCCTTGAAGATCTTCAGGAGCTGTTCGCATTGCTTCACACTCCTGAAGGTGACGTCAAAGTAGCCTGCCCCAGGGAAATCCTGCAGGCACCACACATCCACTGCAGCAAACCCACAGCACTCAAACAAATTCTCCTTGATGAACACCGTCTGATCGGTGTATGCTCCTCCACCTTCTTGACAGTCACCTTGACTGTGTTGCGAACGCCCTGGCCCGGGGTGCGGGCAGCTGTTGAGGCCATAGCTCTGAGGTTGGCTGGTCCCTGAATTGGCGTTAGGCCGAAGCCAGCATGAAGATCCACCAATAGCAGGTCAGCACAACCAAACGATCCTCCGATGTCCAATCACGATCCAGCAATGATCTCCACTAGCTCTGATGACTCGCAACTTGACCCTAGCCCTGATAAGAACAGACACTTGATCTTAGCCAAAAGGCTGAGAAGCGATCACATACTAGTGGCTTTGATGAGGAAAGTGCACATGCTATGGCAACAGCGTGAGGGACCCAGGTTCGATTCCAGTCTTGGGTGATTGTCTGTGTCGAGTTTGCACGATCTCCCCGTGTCTGTGCGGGTTTCCTTCGGGTGCTCCTGCTTTCTCCCACAATCCAAAAGATGTGCAGGCCAGGTGAATCGGGCATGCTAAGTTGCTCATAGTGTTCAGGAATGTGTAGGTTAGGTGCATTGGTCAGGGGTAAATATAGGATAGGGGAATGGGTCTGGGTGGGTTACTCTTCGGAGGGTCAGTGTGAACTTGTTGGACCGAAGGGCCTGTTTCCACATTCTTCTTCTAAAGTTTGTGGATGACAATATAATAAGTGGGAAGGCAAATGGTGGGGTCAACAAAAAGAATCTGCAGAGGGATATCGACAGGTTAAGAAAGTGGGCAAAACTTAGCAGAGGGAATGTAATGTGGGAAAATGTGAGGTTTGGCAGGTAGAATAGAGGAGCTGAATATTATTTAAATGGAGAAAGACTGCGGGAAGGGTAAATTGCAGCACAGAGGGATTTGGGAGTCCTTGCTCATGAATCGCAAAAAGCTAGCGTCCAAGTTGAGCAGGTAATAGGGAGGGCAAATGGAATGTTGCCCTTTGCTTCAGAGGGAGTGGAAATCTTGCTAATACCCTACAAAGCACTAGTCAGACCACAGATGGAATACCGTTTTAGTCTCCTTATCTAAGGAAAAATATTCTGGCCTTGGAGACAGCCCTGAAAAGGTTCATTTGGTTGATACCTGGTACTGAGAGAGAGTTTGTTATTCTGAGGAGAGGTTGAGTAGGTTTGGCCCGGACTCACTGGAGTTTCGAAGAATAAGAGGACGACCTTTTTAAAATATATAAGACTCTTAGGGGACTGGACAGGGTAGATGTGGAGAGGATGTCTCCAATCTCAGAATCAGGGCCATCCATTTAAGACAGAGATGATGACGAGGGATTTCTTCTCTCAGAAGGTAGTGAATCCGTGGAATTCTTTACCATAGAGGGCTATCAAGGCTGGGCTGTTAAGTTTATTCAAGGTTGAGATTGACATATTGTTAGTCAGGGAGGGAATCAAGGTTCTGGGCAGAATCAGGGAAGTGGACCTGAGGATTATCAGATCACTATGATATCATTAAATAGCAGAGCAAACTTAATGGGCTGAATGGCCTATTTTGGATCCCTTGTCTGTAATGAAGGTGTACAAGTGTACCGTACCTTTAAGAAAATTAAAAGCTAGCAGAATTACCTGACAGCACCAAATGTTCTGAACCAGATATAATATAACATGTGATCCAGCAGCTCGTGTAGCTGGTTGCCTGGAGACAAAAACAAATTTGAATTAGGCCAATCAGTTTAAACTATACCCGAAAAAATACCAAATTCTAATCAAGTTTGAATTTAGTATATTGACAATACTATAAACCATTGACACAATCTGATATTTTGGGGGTATACAGCCGGGAAAACATGAACAGTTGAGCAAGAACTGCTAAGCCACCAGCATGTACAAACTGACCGAAACACAGCTCTCTTAAAGGAAAATTTATCTATCAATGACTGGTGAAAGAGAAATCCTAAGAAGAAGAAAATCTATAGAGGAAGACACAATGGGAAGATTCAACAGCTACCTGGTTTTGAAATTTGAAATTTGGTAAATCTTACTCAGGGGTTTTATCAGACTAGTATTATAGAAGGGAAAATAAATGATAGGTTAGAGGAAGCAGTTGTAAATAGTTGTTAGTTAATTATTCTCTGTCACACTTTAAGAAATGAAGTTGTTACTCTTGGCCTCTCGAATTTTCACAGATTACTGTATGAGAAAAATCTTTTCTGTGTTGCTGGTTTAAATTAACAGAGGGGGTTTACCCCGTGTCATAATAGTCCCTTAGTCTTATGGTCTGTCCACTGACTGCAAGGTCCAAGGAGTGTGATGGAATACTGCCCACTTACTTGGCTGAGTGCAGCTCCAATAACACACAAGAAGTTGACATCATTCAGAAAAAAGCAACACGTTTGATTTGCACTATCTCCAAGACTGACATACCATGGTTGAACTTTGTACCATTTACAAGATGAAATGCAGAAATTCACCAAGGCTCCTTAGACAGCACTTTCCAAACACATGACCACTTCCATCGAGAAGGAAAAGGGGAGCAGATACAGAGGAATACCATCATGTGCAAGTTCCTCTCCAAGCCACACACTATCCTGACATGGAAATATTTCATGATGTGGAGGTGCCAGTGTTGGACTGGGGTGGACAAATTCCGAAGTCACATGAAACCAGGTTATAGCCTAACAGGTTTATTTGAAATCACAAGCTTTCATAACTTCACCTGAATAAGGAGAACATCTCAGAACTGACAGTCTGATTTCTCTGATCACTGGGATTCAAGACAGACCATGAACAGACAGCCACGCTCAGACAACTCATCAGAACAAGACCCAAAAGCCATCATGTGCAAAATAAACGTAATTTACAAGATTCCAGCAAATACTGCACGAGACAATATTTTTCATGATCTCCAGTAAACCTGGTGTTGTGTGACTTCTGAAGCTGCAAATATATCGCCGTTTCTGAATTGTCACTGGGTCAAAATCCTGCAGCTCCCTCCCATCATCATGGTGGGTCTCCCTGCATCAAATAGTCTGCAGCAGTTCAAGAAGTCAGCTCACTACCATCTTTTCAAGGGCAACTAGAGAAGGGCAATAAATGCTTACCCCAGTAGCCTCCCCTGAATTAATAAAAAAAAACCTCTTTGCCCATGGTTTCTGGCTTCTCATCTTGTGGAAGGTAATTCTGATTTCTCTTTCTCTGGTCCAAAGCACATGGCTTCCACAGTTCCCCTCCATTGTACAGCTCTCCAACTAGACTCTGCCTAGTCATTTAACATATCAAAGTCCCAAGGTGTTTGGTCTGTAGTAGTTTGGACAAAAAATGTCTGTTGACTTGAAACCTTGACTCTGTTTCACAAGACACAGATGTGCCAGACCTGATGAGTATTTCCTGCATTTTCTGTTTTTGATTCAGACTATTGGCATTCTGCATTTTTTTCCCTTAGCAACACTTTGCTTCAATCCAAATAACTCATTGTCCTTCCTGGTTTAGTGTTGTGTAATCTTGCGTTATATAAGCCTGATGTTAATCAAATCCATCACTGTACAGATCCACAATTATATAAATCTTCTATTGTGGAGCTCTGCTATTGAATTACCCTTCTGTTTTACCAACTATTTGTTGTGTTATGTTACTGAGTCAGAAAGCATTCTACATGTATACCATGTGACAGAAGGGATTTTTTTTTTAAATGCACAGAAAATGCTCAATAATTTGTCCCTTATGACCATTCTGATATTACTGAAAGTCAGGGAGGTTGTTCACAAGTAAAATGCAATGTTGCTACCTACAGCATTCTACTTTCCAAATTAAACCCTTACTCTGGTGAAGGAATCATGTGCCATCCATTGTGTCTGAGTTGTTAATGCCAAACCAGATCTTCCTGGAGTGTGAAATGAGGAACACATTCGTTTAGATTTGACAATATGCTCTTAAGCATTCTCACTTGGCACATGCTGGGTCATGTTCACTGCTTTGTTACCTGATATCAAGGATTGGTTGGAAGCACCGGATGCTGCAAAGGCTATGGACCCGACAACATTCGAGCAATAGTACTGAAGAAGACGTGTTCCAGAATTTGCCGTGCCCCCCAGCCAAGCTGCTCCGGTATATCTATTACACCGGCATCCTCCTGACAGAGTGGAAAATGAATTGAATTGAATTCAATTCAATTCAATTCATTGTCACGTGTACCGAGGCACAGTGAAATGTTTTGTCTTGTGAGCAATACAGGCAGATCACAGAGTCAAGTAGCATAGACAGTAAATAATAGGTAAACAGCAGCAAAAACAAAAAACACAGGTACAGGCAAATGTTAAGAGTTTGAGTCCATTCAGTATTCTAATAATAGGAGGATAGAAACTGCGTCGAAACCGGCTGGTGCGTGTGTTCAGGCTTCTGTACCTTCTCCCCGATGGTAGAGGTTGTAGAAAAACATTGCCAGGGTGGGATAGATCTTTGAGAATGCTGGCGGCCTTTTCTTGACAGCGGGACTGGTAGATGGATTCTTTAGACGGGAGGTTGGCCTTTGTGATTGTCCGGGCCGAGTTCACCACTCTCTGTAACAGTCTCCGATCTTGAATGGTACAGTTACCATACCAGATAGTGATACATCCAGACAGAATGCCCTCGATGGCGCACCTATAAAAGTTGGTAAGGGTATTCGCTGTCATGCCAAATTTCCTCAGCTGCCTGAGGAAGGAGAGACGTTGTTGGGTCTTTGTAACCAGTGTGTCCAGACGAAGAGTCCAAGAAAGCCTGTTGTGGATGACTACTCCCTGGAGCTTGACACTCTCCACTCGTTCCACCTCTGTGCTGTTAATGTGTAGGGGGGCATGAGTAACATCCTGCTGGAAGTCACTAATGAGTTCCTTGGATTTGTCAGCATTGAGAGCTAGGTTGTTCTCAGTGCACCGTTTTTCCAGGTCTTCCAACTCCCGTCTGTAGTCTGTTTTGTCGCCATCTGAGATTTGACCAACTATGGTGGCATCATCAGTGAACTTGTAAATGGCATTAGTCTGGTATTTGGCGACGCAGTCATGGGCATACAATGAGTACATTAGGGGGCTGAGTACACACCCCTGGGAGGCTCCAGTGTTGAGTGTTAGTGAGGATGAAATATTGTCCCCAATCTTCACTGATTGTAGCTTGTGGGTCAGGAAACCGAGGATCCAGTTGCAGAGAGTGCTTTCATGTATTTCAAGTTGTCCATATATGTCCTGCACACAAAAAGCAGGACAAATCCAAGCCAGCCAATTACCTCCCACACCCCCATCATTTTACTCTCGATCATCAGTAAAATGATGGAAGGAGTCACCAAGTAGTACCTGCTCTGCAATAAGCTGCTCAGTGACATGCAGTGTGGGTTCCACCAGGGCCACTCAGCTCCTGACCTCATTATAGCCTTGATCTAACAAAAGAGCTGAATTCCAGAGGTGAGATGTGTAAGTGACTGTCCCAGTCATTAAGGTCACATTTTATTGTGGCTCAAGGAGCCCGAGCAAAACTGGAGTCAATTTGAATTAAGGGAAGTCTCTCCATTTATTGGAGTCATACCCAGAAAAAGGAGGATGATTATAATGGTTAGACATCAGTTATCTCAGTTCCAGGACATGTCTCCTGAATTTTCTCAGGGTAGTCTTCTAGGCCCAACAAGGGCGGCACGGTGACTCAGTGGTTAGCACTGATGCCTCACAGCGCCAGGTATCCGGGTTCGATTCCAGCCTCAGACGACTGTCTGTGTGGCGTTTGCACATTCTCCCTGCGTTTGCGTGGGTTTCCTCCGGGTGCTCCGGTTTCCCCCCAGGATCCAAAGATGTGCAGGTTAGGTGAATTGGCCATGCTAAATTGCCCATAGTGTTCAGGGATGCACAGCTTAGTTGCATTAGTCAGGGGTAAATATAGGGTAGGGGAATGGGTCTGGGTGAATTACTCTTTGGAGGGTTGTGCAGATTTGTTGGGCTGAAGGGCCTGTTTCCATACTGTAAGGATTCTATGATCTAATCTTCAGCTGCTTCATCAATGACCTTCCCTCCACCATAAGGTCAGAAATGAGAATGTTCGCCACACAAATACCAGGCAATGACCATCTTTAACAAGAGAAAATCTAATCAGCACCCTTGACATTCAATGGCATTATCACTAGTTGACCAGAAACTGAACTGGACTCGCCACATAAATACTGTGGTTACAAGGGCAGATCAGAGACTAGGAATTCCGCGGTGTGTAACTCATCTCCTGACTTCACCACCACCTCATTCTTGCTCCAGTCTGTGGAGCTTTTCTCATGCTATGGAGACTTCCCTTTGACTCTGGGGTGCTTACAACACAATAAGTGGATCAAACAGCTCTAGAACAAGCCAATTGGTCTAACCAGGCCATGCCATCATGCGTGCTCCACTCAAGTATCCTTCCTCATCCATCTCGATCAACTTAAACCTCCATTCCCTTCTCCCCAATCTGTATCCCGTTTCTCCTTAAATCCCTCAGTCATATACTGAAACAAAGTCAGGTGGTGAGTAACCTGTGAGGAAGGTACAGACAAGCTGCGAAGGGATGTAGATAGAAATAAATTACATTAGATTAGATTAGATTACATTACAGTGTGGAAACAGGCCCTTCGGCCCAACAAGTCCACACTGACCCGCCGAAGCGAAACCCACCCATACCCCTACATTTACCCCTTACCTAACACTACGGGCAATTTAGTATGGCCAATTCACCTGGCCCTGCACATCTTTGGACTGTGGGAGGAAACCGGAGCACCCGGAGGAAACCCACGCAGACACGGGGAGAACGTGCAAACTCCACACAGTCAGTCGCCTGAGGCGGGAATTGAACCCGGGTCTCTGGTGCTGTGAGGCAGCAGTGCTAACCACTGCGCCACCGTGCCGCCCACAAAGAACAACAGACGCTGGAAATCTGGGGAACAAAACAGAAATTGCTGGAGAAACTCAGCAGGTCTAGCAGCATCTGTGGAGAGAAAGCAGACTTAATATTTCAAGTCCAGTGACCCTTCTTCAGAATATTTTTGTTTATTCATTCACAGAATTAAGGTACCACTGGTTAGCTAGGCTAGTCATGTATTGCCCATCCCTAATTGCTCAGAATCAAGGGTCAACCGCATTCATTCCCTAAAGGACATTAGATTACATTGTTAGATTTTATTGTCACATGTATGTAAGTACAGGTGTACAGAGAAAAGTGTACTGAAACTATTAATGCAATAGTTCGAATTAAAAATAAGAGCCAAAACAGAAAACATTCAGATCAATCTCACAGCTCTTGAGCCAAGCCTCCGCTCCGACAATTAAATTGCAGTCACTCTTAGACTCTTAATTCCAGATTTTTATTGAATTCAGATTCCACCATGACAGGATTTGAACTCAGGTCTCCAGTACATTATCTGGGTCTCTGGATTAATAGTCCAGCAATAGTTCCATAATCACAATAGTATCACTGCTCCTTATGAGAGAGTTGCACTAAAAGATGGAGATAGTTCATTGCCAGAACAACAAATGGCAGCTGGGATATAAGGTGGGGAAGTGCAAGGTTTTCATTAGAATAGAGAGGATGTGATAACTGGGTAAAATAGAGATTGAATAGGACTTGGGTGTGGTGGTATGCGGAACAGATACAGTCAGCAGAAACAGCAATGAGGGTAATGGTACGTTAATTTTTAATGAAAGGGGACAGGAGTACAGGAATAAAGACTAGAATTGCTGATTGCAATCTGTTTTGGTGAGACTTCACCTGGAATTGGCTGTGTAGCTTTAGTCTCCCTATTTAGAGAGGATGTATTGCAACAAAGAGTGTTTTGATTGATTCCTGGTCGGAGGAAGGGTTGTCCTATGATGACAGGCTGAGTAAACCAGGTTTATGTTTTTTTGGAGATTACAATGAGAGGCTGTAAGGGCTGCTGTAACACGTGGAAGCTGCCGGACAGCGGTTTTATCCAGAGTGAACAAGTCTGTAGTACGTGTAGACGGCTCTAGGAATTTCAGATCTGAGTTGAGCAGCTGAAGTCTGAGTTGCTGTCATTGTGCTACATCAAGGAATGAGGAAGTTACCTAACACCGCTCCAGAGAATGGTCACACACCTCAGACTCAGTCATTCAAAATTGATCTTTGATCATGGACAGAAGAATTGTGACCCCAGTTGTGCAACAGTTACAAGATTGTTGCAATCTGTATGAAAGTAAGTGGGGACTGCAGGGTGATCTTGGTGCCTTAGTACAGGAAGGAAATAGGAAATAGTTGTCTTAGGAGAGAGAGAGAGCTTTGAGCAGGAGTCCTGAAGGCTGTGTTGCCTGCCCAGTGCCAAGTTTAACGATATCTCAAGGTGGGTAGGAAACAAATTGGAGAGAGTGGAGAACAATCCAGTAGTTATCGCCCATGGCTAGAAAGGATGCTCTGCTGAAAGGTTTTGTTCAGTTAGCAGCCATGTTAGTAAGCAGACCCTCTAAGATAATCAACTTGAGATTGTTACCTGAACAATGCACAAACTGGCATATGATAAATAAAGTTAATTGAGTGACTCATCAATTGGTGTGTGTGGGATGGCTTTCTATTTGTGGGCATTAGCACCAGTACTGGGCTAGAAGAGAGTTGTTCTGGTGGGGTGGGCCTCACTTAAGCCATGTT
Source organism: Chiloscyllium plagiosum (assembly GCF_037043375.1). Lineage (NCBI taxonomy): Eukaryota > Metazoa > Chordata > Chondrichthyes > Orectolobiformes > Hemiscylliidae > Chiloscyllium > Chiloscyllium plagiosum. Next base: position 148,031,153 of record NW_028270140.1, read on the forward strand.
GAGCCAGCGTCCTGGTGTGTCGAACAGCTAGGGCTGTACGGTCATGGAGTCAGAGAACATAGAACATAGTTGAAAAGTGTGGTGCTGGAAAAACGTAGCAGGCCAGGCAGCATCCGAGGAGCAGGAGAATCGACGTTTCGGGCATAAGTCCTTCTTTAGGAATGAGGCTGGTGTGCCAAGCGGGCTGAGATAAAAGGTGGGGGAGGGGGGAATTTGGGGGAGAGGCGCTGGGAATACGATTGGTGGAAGGAGGTGAGGGTGAGGGTGATAGGCCGGAGAGGGGGTGGGGGCGGAGAGGTCGGGAACAATACAGCAGAGTACAGGCCCTTCAGCCCACTATGTTGAGATCAACCTAACCTACACGCCCCTCAATTTACTGCCATCCATGTGCTTGTCCAGCAGTCACTTAAATGTCCCTAATGTCTCTGACTCTACTACCACTGCTGGCAGTGCATCCACACACTGACCACTCTGCATAAAGAACCTCCCTCTGACATCTCCCCTATAACTTCCTCCAATCCCCTTAAAATTATGACCCCTCATGACAGCCATTTCTGCCCTGGGGAGAAGTCTCTGGCTATCCACTCTATCTCTGCCTCTCATTACCTTGTACACCTCTATCAGGTCACCTCGCTTCCTTCTTCTCTCCAGTGTGAAAAGCCCTAGCTCAGTCAACCTCTCTTCATAAGACAAGCCCTCCAATCCAGGCAGCATTCTGGTAAATCTCCTTTGCACCCTCTCTAAAGCATCTAGATCCTTCCTATAATGAGGTGACCAGAAAAGAACACAATATTCCATGTGCGGTCTAACCAGGGTTTGATAGAGCTGCAGCAAAACCTTGCAGCTCTTAAACTCAATCCCCCTGTTAATGAAAGCCATAACAACATAAACGTTGGATGTAGGTTTGCTCGCTGAACTGGTAAGTTCGTTTTCAGACGTTTCATCACCATACTAGGTAACATCTTCAGTGAGCCTCCAGATGAAGCGCTGGAAGTATAACCCACTTTCTATTTATATGTTTGGGCTTCCTTGGGTTGGCAATGTCATTTCTTGGGGTGACATCATTTCCTATGGTGATATCATAGAGTCATAAAGATGTACAGCATGGAAACAGACCCTTCGGTCCAACCCGTCCATGCCGACCAGATATCCCAACCCAATCTAGTCCCACCTGCCACCACCCGGTCCATATCCCTCCAAATCCTTCCCATTCATATACCGATCCAAATGCCTCTTAAATGTTGCAATTGTAACAGCCTCCACCACTTCCTCTGGCAGCTCATTCCATACACGTACCACCCTCTGCGTGAAAAGGTTGCCCCTTAGGTCTCTTTTATATCTTTTCCCTCTCACCCTAAACCTATGCCCTCTAGTTCTGGACTCCCTGATCCCAGGGAAAAGACTTTGTCTATTTATCCTATCCATGCCCCTCATAATTTTGTAAACCTCTATAAGGTCACCCCTTAACCTCTGACACTCCAGGGAAAACAGCTCCAGCCTGATCAGCCTCTCCCTATAGCTCAGATCCTCCAACCCTGGCAACATCCTTGTAAATCTTTTCTGAACCCTTTCAAGTTTCACAACATCTTTCCGATAAAGGAAAGCGTACCAAACACCATTTCCTGTTCTTTTTCTCAGGGGGTGGTAAATGGGATCCAAGTCAATGTGTTTGTTGAGAGAGTTTCAGTTGGAATGCCATGCTTCTAGGAATTCTCTTGTGTGTCTCTGGTTTGTCTTAGGATGGATGTGTTGTCCCAATCGAAGTGATGTCCTTCCTCATCCGTATGTAAGGATACTAGTGAGAGTGGGTCACGTCTTAGGAAATGACATCACCACAGGAAATGACATCACCAACCCAAGGAAATCCAAACATATAAATAGAAAGCGGGTTACATTACCAGTGCTTCTTCTGGAGGCTCAATGAAGCTGTTACCTAGTATGGTGACAAAACATCTGATAACAAATCTTTCAGCTCAGTGAGCAAACCTACATCCAGAACCTCAACCTGAGCTACAAATCTTTTCAAAACTCGCTACCATACATCTTCTTAACAAACCTATCAACTTGGGTAGCAACTTTGTGGGGTTTATGTACATGGACTCCAGGATACCGTTGTTTCTCCACACTGCCAAGAATTCTGTCTTTAACCCTGTATTCAGCATTCAAATTCGACCTTCCAAAAGGAGTCACTTTGCATTTTATCTAGATTGAACTGCACCTGCCACTTCTCAACCTAGCTCTGCATCCTGTCAATGTCTTGTAGTCTGCAACAGCCCTCGACATTATCTACAACACCACTGACTTTTGTGTCTTTGGCAAACTTACTAACCCTTCCACCTCTTCATCCAAGATATTTATAAAAGCTACAAAGAGTAGAGGCCCAAGAACAGATCCCTGCAGAACCTCCAGGTGGAATACTCTCCCAGCATTACCACTCGATGTCCTCTGTCAGCCAGCCAATTCTGTATCCAGACAGCCAAATTTCCCTATTCCCATACCTCCTAGCTTTCTAAATGAGCCTACGGTGGGGATTCTTATCAAATGCCTTACTGAAATCCATACACACCACATCCACCACTCAACCTTCATCAACTTGCCTTGTCACATCCTCAAAGAATTCAATAAGGCTTGTGAGACATGACCTGCCCCTCACAAAGCCATGCTAATTATCTTTAATCAAAATATGTCTCTTCCAAATAGTCACAAATCCTATCTCTCAAACCCTTTCCAGTACCTTGCTTACCACAGATGTAATACTGACTTGTCTGTAATTCCCAGGGATTTCCCTATTCCCGTTCTTGAACAGTGGACAACATTCGCCTTCCTCCAATCATCCAGTACTACTCCCATGGAGAGTGAGGATACAAAGATCATCACCAGAGATGCAGCATTCTCATTCCACACTTCCTGTAGTAACCTTGCATATATCTGGTCTGGCCCTGGGGACTTCTCTATCTTGATGCTTCCCAGAATTTCCAGCAAAGAGTATTGAGTACAGGAGTTGGGAGGTCATGTTGCGGCTGTACAGGACATTGGTTAGGCCACTGTTGGAATATTGCATGCAATTCTGGTCTCCTTCCTATTGGAAAGATGTTGTGAAACTTGAAAGGGTTCAGAAAAGATTTACAAGGATGTTGCCAGGGTTGGAGGATCTGAGCTACAGGGAGAGGCTGAACAGGCTGGGGCTGTTTTCCCTGGAGCGTCGGAGGCTGAGGGGTAAGTTGGGGAAGTTGAAGTCATCCATAGCAACAACGCTGTTACATCTGCACCTTTCCAAGATCAGCTGTCCAATCTGTTCTTCCAACTCTTTGATGCTATTGGGGGGTCTATAGAAAACATCCAATAAAGTGACTGTTCCTTTCCTGTTACTGACTTCTGCCATACTGACTCAGTAGACAAACCCTGCTCAACAATCTCCTTTTCTGCAGCTGTGATGCACTCTCTAATTAATGATGCTACTCTCCCTCCTCTTTTACCTCCCTCCCTGTTCTTTGTAAAAGATCTAAACCTTGAAACATCCAGCAACCATTCCTGCTCCTGTGAAACCCATGTTTCTGTTATGGCCACAACATCATAGTTCCAAGTACTGATCCATGCTTTAAGTTCATCACTCTTATTTCTGACACTCCTTGCATTGAAACAAACACACTTTAACCCATCCCTTTGTCTTATCAACTGTATATCCTTCCTGACAGACTCTCTGCATTCTACTTCTGTCCGTTCAACAACTAGCCTTTCCTCTGATCTGTAGCTCTAGTTCCCATCCCCCTGCCAAACTAGTTTAAACCCTTCTGAAGTGTTCTAGCAAATCACCCAGGACATTGGTGGCTCTCCAGTTTAAGTGCAACCCGTCCTTCATGTACAGGTCCCACCTTCCCCAGAAGGTGCCCCAATGATCTATGTATCTGAAGCCCTCCCTCCTGCACCAGCCCTGTAGCCACATGTAAAGCTGCACTTGCTCCCTGTTCTTCGCCTCACTAGCACATGGCACCGCTTTTTAGCTTCCAACCTAACTCCCTGAAATCACTTTTTAGATCCTCATCCCTTTTCCTAGCTCTGTCATTGGTGCCAATGGGAACCAATACTTCTGGCTGCTCACCTTCCCCCTTCAGAATCCTGTAGACTCGATCGGAGACATCCCGGACCCTGGCACCTGGGAGGCAGTATACCTTCCGGGAGCTCCATTCACAACCACAGAATCTCCTGTCCATTCCTCTAACTATTGAGTCTCCTACCACTAGCTCTTTTCTATTCTCCCCCCTTCCCTTCTGAGCCACAGAGCCAGGCTCAGTGCTAGAGACCTGGCCATTAGTCATAGGGATGTACAGCACAGAAACAGACCCTTCAGTCCAACTCGTCCATGCTGACCAGATATCCAAAACTAATCTAGTGCCATTTGCCAGCATTTGTTCCATATCCCTCTAAACCCTTCCTATTCATATATCCATTCAGATCCCTTTTAAATGCTGTAATTGTACCAGCCTCCACCACTTCCTCTGGCAGCTCATTCCATACACACACCACCCTCTGCATCAAAAAGTTGCCCCTCAGGTCTCTTTCAAATCTTTCCCATCCCACCTTAAATCTAAGTGCCCTCTAGTTCTGGGTTCCCCATCCCAGGGAAAAAAAACCTTGTCTATTTACCCTATCCATGCCCCTCATGATTTTATAAACCTCTGTAAGGTCACCCCTCAGCCTCTGACACTCCAGGGAAAACAGCCCCAGCCTGTTCAACCTCTCCCTATAGCTCAAACCCACAAACCCTGGAAACCTTGTAAATCTTTTCTGAACCCTTTTAAGTTTCACAACATCCTTGACAGGCTTTATGACTAATTAAGAGGGGAGTAGGTTTTTGGAGGCAGGAAATGGAAGCTTAAAAAGCAGGAGGATATGGCAGCATTACAGGGCAGGCATTTGAATAACAATACACAGAGTGGGATAGGAAAGGAGAGAGTACACAAACGTAGAAAAGCAGCAGTAAAAAGTTAAAAGGGAGAAAAATGGTAAAAAGACAAAATTAATGGTTATTTATTTGCATGTGTGTAGTTGAGGATTCTGGGACTGTAGTTGATAGAGTTTGAACTTTATTGCTGGAACAGCACAGCAGGTCAGGCAGCATCCAGGGAACAGGAGATTCGACGTTTCGGGCACAGGCCCTTCTTCAGGAATTGATAGAGTTTAGAAGGTTGACGGGGGATCTGTTTGAAACTTACAGAGTACTGACAGCTTTGGATAGAGTGCACATGGAGAGGATGTTTCCACTAGTAAAGAGATTAGAACCCAGGGGCACAGCCCCAGAATGAGAACTGAGATAAGGAGGAATTCCTTTAGCCAGAGGATGGTGATCTGTGGAACTCATTGCCGCAGAAAGCGCTCGAGGTTATTGAGGTTCCTGATTGGTAAGGGGCTCAAGAGTTTGGCAAAACTAAAGAACTGGTCATTGACCTCAGAGAGAAAGGAGGAGAACTTGCCTCCATCGACATCTAAGGAATTGAGGTTGAGAGTGTGGAGACCGTCAAGTTCCACAGAGTGGTGAGAACCGACAGCCTATCCTGGACTTCCCATGTCGATGCGACGGTCAAGAAGGCACAACAACACCTCTTCTTCCTCAGGCGGCTCAGGAAATTCGGCATGTCCATAAGGAGCCTCACCAACTCCTACAGATGCACCATCCAGAGCATACTGTCTGGGTGCATGGCTGCTCTGCCCAGGACCATATGAAACTACAGAAGATGGCATCCACAGACCATACCATCATGGAAGCCAATCTCCCATCCATGGATTCCATTTACATGGCTCGCTACCACGGAAAGGCTGCCAACATCATCAAAGATCCATCCCACCCCAGTAATGCTCCCCTACAACCTCTTCCATCAGGCAGAAGATACAGAAGCCTGAACACACACAACAACAGGTTCAGGAACAGCCTCTTCCTGGCTGTTATTAGGCTGATGAATGGACTCTCTCGCCTCAAATAATGTTGATCTTGCTAACTTTGATCACACCGAGTGCACACCCTGTGCAATGTAACCTGTATGCCCCATCCAAGGCTTGTTGATTTATACATCCTTGCTTACTATGATCTGCTTGTACTGCTCAGAAACAAAGCTTTTCATTGTACTCCAGTACACGCGACAATAAATCAAGCAAATCAAATCAGTTACAGAGAGAAGGCAGGAGAATGGAGTTGAGAAACATATCAGTTACAATTAAATAATGGATCAGATTCGATGGGCCAAATGGCTTAATTCTGCTCCTATACCTCGTGGTCTAAGGACTGGTGGGCAGTACAGGGACTGGGTTGCATCATTACTCCTGATAATGCTGTTTTAATTTTGATAGGTTGATTTTTTTTTGTTACAGTGTTTCACCAGGGACTATTTAACATTTATTTTAAAAGAGTAGAAGAAGGGGAAGTATCTCATTGCAATTTTCATGGTTCTGAAGTGGCTGAGAGGGTAGATCCCAGGAGGTTGCATCCCCCGGGTGGGAGATCTAAAATATAGGGGCACCATCTTTGGATGAGGGGCCAATCTTTCAGGTATGAGATGAAGAGGAATTTCTTCACTCAGACAGGCTTTAGAGTTTTCCAACCCAGAGATCTGATGATGCTCCCTCGTTGAGTTTATTTAAGCTGAGACAGACAAGGTTAATACTGGTGTGATGTCAGGACTGTCCAATGAAGAGAAATTGGTTCAATTGTGCCCGAATTCACTCGAGTTCAGAAGGATGAGCGGAGATCTGATTGAAATGCAAAACATTCGAACAGGATTTTCAGACCAGATGATGGCAAGATGTTTCCCCTGGGTGGGTAGTCTAGAACCAGGGGACAGTCTCAGGCTACAGGGCAGACCATTTCGGACTGTGATGAGGAAATCCTCCTTCACTGAAAGGGTAGTGAACTTGTGGAATTCTCTACCTTAGAAAACTGTGGAGGCCAAATCACTGAATATATTCAAGGAAGGGCTGGAAACATTTTTAGATATCAAGGAGTATGGGGCGAAAGCAGGAATATGTTGTTGAGACACATGATCAGCCATGATCAGATCGAATGGCAGATTAGGCTCAAAGGGCCGAAAGGCCAATGCCTGCTCCTGGTTTCTACGCTTCTATTGTTTGGTCTCTCAGAATATCAAAGAATACAAAAAGTAGGTGAGAAAATGGAGTGAAGCCTTCGATTACTTCTAGTTATACTGAATGGCAGATAAGGCATGAAAAAGCGTATGGTCCACTCCTGGCTCCAATGTTCTCATTCACTTCAGCAACTACATGTGGGAGTAAGTTCCCGGTCAGCAGAGGAGTTCTCCCTGGTGCCCTTCCTAATACCTGCCCTTTCACCAGACCATAAAACACATGATCTGGTCAGTTGCAGAGTCATAGAGTTGTACAGCATAGAATCAGACCGTTTGTTCCTACAAATCCATGCTGACCATAATCCCAAACTAAACTAGTCCCACCTGCCTGCACTTGGCCCATATCCCTCCAAACATTTCTTATTCATGTACTTATCCAAATGTCTTTTAAATGTTGTAACTGTACTAACATCCACCACTTATTCTGCTAATTCATTTCACATATGAACCACTCTCCGTGTAAAAGATCTTTCTCCCCTCATCTTAAAAATACACCCCCTAGTCTTGAAATCCCCAACCCTAGGATAAAGACATTTGCCATTCGCCTTATCCAGACCCCAAAAACATCAAAAGGTCACCTCCCAACCTCCTAAACTCCAGTGAAAACAGTCCCAGCCTTTCCAGTCTATTTTTAAATCTTGAACCCACCATTTTCTGAGCCCTCTAGCTTAATAATATCCTTCCTATAACAGGGAGCTCAGAACTGGGGACACTACTCCAGAAGGAACTTCACAAAAGTTCTGTACAAACTCAACATGACATCCTAACACCTACACTCGAAGGTCTGAGCTAAGGAGGCAAGTTGCCAAACACCTTCTTAACCATCCTGTGTGCCTGTTCATGATTTGGAGATGCCGGTGTTGGACTTGGGTGTACAAAGTTAAAAATCAAACACCAGGTTATAGTCCAACAGGTTTAATTGGAAGCACACTAGCTTTCGGAGCGACGCTCCTTCACCAGGTGGTAGTGGAGGGCTTGATCGTAACACAGAATTTATACCAAAAATTTACAGTGTGATGTAACTGAAATTATACATTGAAAAATTGATTGTCTGTTAAGCCTTTCATCTGTTAGAATACAGTGATAGTTTCACTTCTTCCACGTGTAAATCACAAAACCTTCTTTTAAAAAGTTGCATTCTCGGGTTAGCTGTGAACAATGGTGATAGCTAGACAATATGTTGAAGGTGTTGGCCCCCTGTGTTCTCTGTCTATGACCTGATGTTTAGATTGATTCTAATCTAAAAAGTGAGATAACAGAGTTTTACATAAATTCATGCAGTTTTTGAGCTCAGAGTTCTACATGAATTCCTGCAGTTTTTGAGCAAAGTACAATGTAACCCCGCCACAGCAAGGAACCGTAATGACCTCCTCAGGAGACAGACATGTGCTGCAACCGACAGGGTACCCTTCGTTGTTCAGTATTTCCCAGGAGCTGAAAAATTACGTCATGTTCTTAGTGACCTGCAACACATTATCAATGAGGATGAGCACCTCACCAAGACCTTCCCCACACCTCCACTACCTGCCTTTAAACAACTGCCAAACCTCAAATAGTTTGTTGTTTGCAGCAACGGCTCTCAGGACAACTCCATACAACCCTGTCACGGTGGACGCTGCAAGGCATTTCAGATTGTGGACATAGATACCACCATTACGCGTGGGGACACCTCCCACCTTGTACATGACAGGTACTCATGTGACTCAGCCAACGTTGTCTATCTTATACGTTGCAGGCAAGGATGTCTGGAGGCAAGGTACATTGGGGAAACCAAGCAAAGGCTACGACAACAGATGAATGGGCACCGCACAACAATCAACAGACAGGAGGGTTCCCTCCCAGTTGGGGAACACTTCAGTGGTCCAGGACATTCAGCCTCGGACCTTCGGGTGACCATCCTCCAAGGTGGACTTCAGGACAGGCAGCAGAGATAAGTGGCCGAGCAGAGGCTGATAGCTAAGTTCGGTACCCATAGGGAGGGCCTCAACCGGGACCTTGGGTTCATGTCACATTACAGGTGACCACCACTGCACTATACACACACACACAGATACTCCTACACACACACACTCTCACACACACACAGGCACTCCTATACACACGGACACACATATACACAGACGCGCACACAGTCACCCACACACTCCCACACTCACACATGCACCCCCTCAGAGACTTAAGACACGCTGTACTCACTACACACACACATACACTTTCTCACACTCACAACCCCCACCCCAGACAGACACACACTCACACAGACAGACAAAGACCCACATGGACACATATATTTTGTGGGATGAATTTGTACTTGCAGGGTTACATTGTATTTTGCTCAAAAACTGCATGCATTCATGTAGAACTCTGAGCTCAAAAACTGCATGAATTTATGTAAAACTCCGTTATCTCAATTTTTAGATTAGAATCAATCTAAACATCAGGTCATAGACAGAGAACACAGGGGGCCAACACCTTCAACATATTGTCTAGCTATCACCATTGTTAACAGCTAACCCGAGAATGCAACTTTTTACACAAAAAGGTTTTGTGATTTACACATGAAAGAAGTGAAACTATCACTGTGTTCTAACAGATGAAAGGCTTAACAGGCAATCAATTTTTCAATGTATAATTTCAGTAACATCACACTGTAAATTTTTGGTATAAATTCTGTTAGGATTGAGCCCTCCACTACAACCTGATGAAGGAGCGTCGCTCCGAAAGCTATTGCTTCCAATTAAACCTGGTAAAAACAATGACTGCAGATGCTTGGAACCAGATTCTGGATTAGTGGTGCTAGAAGAGCATAGCAGTTCAGGCAGCATCCGACGAGCAGCGAAATCAACGTTTCGGGCAAAAGCCCTTCATCAGGAATAAAGGCAGTAAGCCTGAAGAGTGGAGAGATAAGCTAGAGGAGGGTGGGGGTGGGGAGAAAGTAGCATAGAGTACAATGGGTGAGTGGGGGAGGGGATGAAGGTGATAGGTCCGGGAGGAGAGGGTGGGGTGGATAGGTGGAAAAGGAGATAGGCAGGTCGGACAAGTCCGGACAAGTCATGGGGACAGTGCTGAGCTGGAAGTTTGGAACTAGGGTGAGGTGGGGGAAGGGGAAATGAGGAAACTGTTGAAGTCCACATTGATGCCCTGGGGTTGAAGTGTTCCGAGGCGGAAGATGAGGCGTTCTTCCTCCAGGCGTCTGGTGGTGAGGGAGCGGCGGTGAAGGAGGCCCAGGACCTCCATGTCCTCGGCAGTGTGGGAGGGGGAGTTGAAATGTTGGACCACGGGGCGGTGTGGTTGATTGGTGCGGGTGTCCCAGAGATGTTCCCTAAAGCACTCTGCTAGGAGGCGCCCAGTCTCCTCAATGTAGAGGAGACTGCATCAGGAGCAACGGATACAATAAATGATATTAGTGGATGTGCAAGTAAAACTTTGATGGATGTGGAAGGCTCCTTTAGGGCCTTGGATAGAGGTGAGGGATGAGGTGTGGGCACAGGTTTTACAGTTCCTGCGGTGGCAGGGGAAGGTGCCAGGATGGGAGGGTGGGTCGTAGGGGGGCGTGGACCTGACCAGGTAGTCACGGAGGGAACGGTCTTTGCGGAAGGCGGAAAGGGGTGAGGAGGGAAATATATCCCTGGTGGTGGGGTCTGTTTGGAGGTGGCGGAAATGTTGGCGGATGATTTGGTTTATGCGAATTAAGGAGAAAGTGAGGGCTGCAGATGCTGGAGATCAGAGCTGAAAATGTGTTGCTGGAAAAGCGCAGCAGGTCAGGCAGCAGCCAAGGAACCGGAGAATCGACGTTTCGGGCATAAGTCCTTTATGCGAATTAAACCTATTGGACTATAACCTGGTGTTGTGTGATTTTTAACTTTGTGATTTATTAGTTATTTCTTTGCTGTTTGTGGGATCTTGCTCTCCACAATTTAGTTGTCGTGTTTCTTACATCTCAAATAGTATGCTTCACAGGTTGGCCACAAAATGATTTGAGAATACCCTGTGAAAAGTGCAATATAATTGCTACAATTCTTCCTTATGTAGCCACATTCTGTCTTCCTTTTCTGTGAATTGGCAGGCTGTTTGCAAAAAGCTGTACTGCATCGCCACCTGCTGTAGCAGAATAGAACCACCACAGCAGACAAAATAATATTTTAATCTCCACACGTTTCATGTGGATAAGCCTGTGATTATTGGCAACAAACCAGTGGTAACCCTCAGCTAAACCATCACCAGGCTTCTCTCTACTGAGAGATCAGCCCTTCAATCTGGTAGGACTGTGACAACTTTGCAAAAGTGAGGACTGCAGATGCTGGAAACCAGAGTTTAGATCAGAGTGGTGCTGGAAAAGCACAGCAGGTCAGGCAGCATCCGAGGAGCAGGATCCTGCTCCTCGGATGCTGCCTGACCTGCTGTGCTTTTCCAGCACCACTCTGATCTAAACTGTGACAACTTTACCTACCGTCCACATTTTATTGGCAAGGAGCCCTCATTGTTATCCAGGGGTGGCTAGTGTTCAGATCAGACCATGATCTAAATCAATGGTGCTACAGGTCCCTGGGACCGAATGGCCTCCTTATGTTCCTTTGTCAAAAACAAAAGTGCTGGAAGTGCTTAGAGGCCAATGTCCATCACTGGAGACTCAATGATCAATGGTCAATGATCTGCAGTCAGTATTGTTCTGATGAAAGGTCATTCATTTGAAATGTTAACTCCAATTCTCTTTCCACAATTGTTGCTTTGCCTATGAGTATTTTCAGCAAGTTCTGTTTTAATTCCTGAGCTTGTGTTTCCTCTGTTTACCCATACATTAGTGAAGAACATTGCCATCCAGTTAGAGTAAATTTGAACAGATACTGTATAATGCTTTTCTCTGTGTTTTCTTCTTTCTTTCATCTCTCGTAATAGAAGCCAATACAGTATAGCACAGAAGGCCCTTCGGCCCATCAAGTCTGTGCCAGTCAAAAATACCCACCTAACAGTTCTAATCGCATTTTAAATCAAGTAGGAAGCTGGGTGGAGGTGAAGTATAACTTTGATTCAAAGCCCAATTTATCTAATTGAATTAACTATGTTATAGCAATTGAAAATGTCTTTCAAAGGGGATTTGCCACATCAGCACCAAGCAATGACCATCTCCATCTCCAACACAAAAGAATTTAACTATCACCCCTTGACATCTGAATCTTTCGCTGTCAATACCATGGGAACTAACATTGAAGAGAAACTGAACAGGACTTGCCGTACAAACATGATGGCTCCAAGAACAGGTCAGAGGCTAGAAATCCTGTAGGAAGTAAATTACCTCATGACTCCTGAAAGCCTGTCCACCATCTGCAAAGCACAAGACAAGAATGTAATGGAATACTCCCCAATTGCAGCACTGAAATACTCAAAAAGCTTCCAAGTAAAGCAGCCACTTCATTGGTATCACATCAATCACCTTCAACATCTACTTTCTCGATCACTGCTACTCAGTAGCAGCAGTATGTACTGAGCTGCACAAAATGCTGTCTCATTCAGGTTAAATGCTGTCCTACAGGATGCTTAAACATTTCATGGAAATTTTAGCAATCTACATGAATTCTGTGAACCTCTGTGTAACTGCACGAAGGCCGGTGTCCTGTCACCAAGTCACCCTTTATTTACACCTGCATCGTACTTGACACTGGTCCAGCTCCCTCAGAGCCAGCTCTCAGAGTGAATGGGACACTTCTGTCTCCTGATTTAGAGATGTCGGTGTTGGACTGAGTTAAAAAGTTAAAAATCACACAACACCAGGTTATAGTCCAACAGGTTTAATTGGAAGCACTAGCTTTCGGAGCGCCACTCCTTCATCAGGTGGTTGTGGAGGACACAATTGTAAGAGACAGAATTTATAGCAAAAGTTTACAGTGTGATGTAACTGAAATCATACATTGAAAAATACGTTGATTGTCTGTTGAGTCTTTCATCTGTTTGAATACTATGATAGTTCCACTTCTTTCATGTGTAAATCACAAAGCCTTTTTTTAAAAGTTGCTTTCTCAGGTTAACTGTAACAATTGGTGTTAGCTAGACAATATGTTGAAGGTTCACATATGTTGGAGAATCCATGGGTATATGGGTTCCGATAGCCTTTCTGGGTGTTCGAGGTACTGGGTCTGGCTTGTTCCTGCTCCTTTGGTGAGGTTGCAGCTTTCAGGCGGTGCACATGCTTTTTCGTGACCACCTCACCAACTGAACTTTATACGTCACTGGACCTGACCTCGTGTCGACCATGCCTCTTACCCATGCAGGAACATTTCTATAATCTTAGCACTGAATTGAAGGTCCAGAAAATTTAAAACCAGAATGGATTCCTCCAGTGCCAACACCGCCGGTGGTGCATCTGCCAATGGGACGTGGTCATGGCATCTGCCATTGCTCCGCGGCCTCCCAGATGGTGTTCCAATGCACTTAGAATGACAGCCACCACTGAATTCAACCTGAAGCTATGAGTGGAACGGTCCTCTTTGAGTAGCCCTAGCAGAGGCTTGTGGTCTGTTACTATTACAAAGTTATGTCAGTGAAGGTATTGGTGGATCTTTCTCATACCAAAGATGACTGGCAAACCTTTCTTCATTAGCTGGGCATATTTGTGGGATTTTTGATGAGGTTAACTTGACAGGTTGAGGCATGTGATTGAATGAGATGCAGAGAGATCGTTTGGTCTGTGGGACAAATGACATAACCATGCAAAAGTGCCTACTAGTTGAAGTCCAACTGGCTTTCAAATGGGCAATGTAATTGGCTTTGTCGTTAGAAAATGCAGCAAGTGGTGCACATGAAACAGGGCATCCCAATGGAAATGGACACTCTTACTTGTTTGACTGAGCTTGGGGAACACCTTGTGAGTGTAGGCAGTCTCAGAGCCTCACACAGGACATATCCTGAACAGAGGGAGCCTAGGTCAGGCCACAGCAGAACCCCAAAACAAAGCCCTGCCACTGCCAAATAGCTAAAATGTTCTAAAGTGTGATCCTCATCCTGCTCTCTGCCATGACTGGTACCCAGACAAAGAGGGGGATTGATGGGGTTGGAGAGGATGTGGGGGATGCAATGGGAGAGATGAATCAGAAGGAAATCTCTTGATGATGATAAGTGGAAATTCCTCAAGATGCTCTGGAGGGATGTGACAAATGGAAGAAAGAGATCAGAAGCACTCATTGGAAAATGAAAACTTGTACATTCATTTCTGATCCGTCATCCCCTGCTCAGGGAAGGAGTGGTAAATTCCAGATATTGGGATGGGCTGGTCAGACTGATGGAGACAGACAGGAATGTGGTGGATCAGAGAACATGACCTGACTCCACAGTAATGTAGCACTTCAGTGTAAATACTATGCCCAGAGTTGAGCCAGTGCTGAGACAGCTGAACAATCATCATGTTCCCATTTCAAGAGAATGTTGTGAGAGTTACACAATGGTTGTCACATTCCTGCCAATCCCTATAAAAAGAGCGGCCCGAGTCAGGGCAGGAATTAGGGTAGACCATCAGTTCGAGTTGGAAAGGTGAAGATGAGGAGCTCCTCGTACAGCCAGAAGACCGCATCCGTGAGCTGGTCCAGTAGGAGTGGCCCGAGGCTCCGGGTCCCCTCCCCGGCACCCCCAGAGGCCCGAGCATCCGAGAAGGAGGAGATGCAACAACTCAACGACTGCCTGGCCAGCTACATTGGCAAGGTGAGGGGCCTGGAGCAGCGCAACTCCCAGCTGAGGGAAGAGCTAGCAGGCCTGAAGGCCCATCTCAAGGTGCCCCAGGGAATAGGGGACGAGTATCAACAGCAATTTAAGGAGCTCAAGGAGCTGATTGAGCGACTCACCCATGAGAAAGGGCTGGCCGAGATCGAGATGGGCAACACCAAGGAGGAGGTTGACCTCTGGAGGCTGAAATGTCAAGAGCAGCTTGACCTTCAAGGTAAATGTCCTCGTCCTCATCTGATGGACCGTTCACTTAGCTTTCACGTACATATAGGCGAAAGTGAGGACTGCAGATGCTGGAGATTAGAGTCAAGATTAGAGTAGTGCTGGAAAAGCAGAGCAGGTCAGGCAGCATTCAAGGAGCAGGAAAATCGACATTTTGGGCAAAAGCCCTTCATCTCTTATATATGTCTATGTTGACATTAGCAAAGATGCCAAACCTAAACATTTTCGTCTGTCATCCTGACATGCTCAACATTCAGAATACAAAACAAATGAATTTCAATCCTGATAACTTCGCAGTAGCACAGTTTGGTAGGAACTCTATTTTCGGTGAAAAAGACAAAATGTAAGATTACGAAAAGGATTGTCAGAGTTGACTTATTGAGATTTTTTTTCACTTGCGAAGGGGTAAAATAGACACCGAGAAATCAAACGGGGAGTTCAGAAGAGACTTGAAAGCAGTAAAAATGTGAAACATGCTTACACACGGAGCTGTTGAAGCGACTAGTATTGATGCGTAATAATAAACTCACAAAGGGTTGAGGGTGTGGGGTGAGAATCCACAACTAACAGTTAATTTCTCTGCCTATTTTGAGGTCAAGTTAGAAACTGATTACCTGTACAGAAAAAAAACCCTTTCAAGTAATAGTATTATGAAGCTAATAGGACTTACAGGAGCAAGACAGGAGAAACAAATCAGAGAGAATGTGGAGGATGTTGGTTTAATGTCTTCCAACAACATCCTGCTTTTATATAGCACTTTTCTCATCCAAAGGCACCTATCAAGGAAATTACCAAACAAACTTTGACGTCATTCCACTTAAAGAAATAGGAAGCGGGAAATATGCACAAGTCTTTACTTGCATTTCACAGTTCAGTGCAAACTACAGTCCAGCCTCTGCCCTTCCTAATCAACTCCCCTTATTGGGGAAAATCAGCCTTTTTGTTAATAGTATGGTCACCGAACCAGTTCCCTACTTAAACTATTGACAAATTGCACACATGGGGCCAGGCAGCAAAATTAAAAGGAAAAACAAATTTGTGGGGAAATGAGAGAGGGACTAAATCAAAATAGTGTTGGAGGAGGCGATTATGCACTCCAGTCCCTGTGGTTACCACCTGTTTCTGAAATTTCCAGCCCTTATATATATGTTCCACTGAACAACAACTACTCTGGTCAAGAAGAAGAAGGCGGCTTATGTAAGGACAAAATGTGAAAACTCCGTTAGGGCGCTTGAGAGTTACAAGGAAGTCAGAAAAGACCTAAAAAGAGAGCTCAGAAGAGCCAGGAGGAGACATGAGAAGTTGTTGGCGGATAGGATCAGGGTTAACCCTAAGGCTTTCCATAGGTATGTCAGGAATAAAAGAATGACGAGAGTTAAATTAGGGCCAATCAAGGATAATAGTGGGAAGTTGTGCGTGGAGTCAGAGGAGATAGGGGAAGCACTAAATAAATATTTTTCGACAGTGTTCACTATAGAAAATGAAAATGTTGGCGAGGAAGATACAGAGATACTTGTATCTAGACTAGAAGAGATTGAGGTTCACAAGGAAGAGGTATTAGAAATACTGCAGTGTGAAAATAGACATGTCCCCTGGGCCGGATGGGATCTATCCTAGGATCCTCTGGGAAGGGAAGAGATTGCCGAGCCTTTGGCATTGATCTTCAAATCATCATTGTCTACAGGAATAGTGCCTGAGGACTGGAGGATAGCAAATGTGGTTCCCTTGTTCAAAAAGGGTAGTAGAGATAACCCTGGTAATTACAGACCAGTGGGTCTCACTTCAGTTGTTGGTAAAGTGTTGGAAAAGATTATAAGAGATAGGATTTATAATCATCTAGAAAAGAATAATCTGATCAGAGACAGTCAGCACGGTTTTGTGAAGGGTAGATCGTGCCTAATGAATCTTATTGAGCTTTTTGACAAAGTGACCAAATAGGTAGATGAGAGAAAACCGGTTAATGTGGTATATATGGATTTCAGCAAGGCGTTCGATAAGGTTCCCCACAGTAGGCTATTATACAAAATGCAGAGGAATGGGATTGTGGGAGACATAGCAGTTTGGATCAGTAATTGGCTTGCTGAAAGAAAATAGAGGGTTGTAGTTGATGGAACATGTTCATCTTGGTGTCCAGTTACTAGCGGCGTACCACAAGGGTCGGTGTTGGGTCCACTGCTGTTCGTCATTTTTATAAATGACCTGGATGAGGGCTTAGAAGGGTGGGTTAGTAAATTTGCGGACGACACTAAGGTCGGTGGAGTTGTGGATAGTGACGAAGGATGTAATAGGTTGCAGAGAGATGCAGAGGATAGGATGCAGAGCTAGGCTGAGAGGTGGCAAATGGAGTTTAATCTGGACAAGTGTGAGGTGATACACTTTAGACGGAGTAATCGGAATACAAAGTACTGGGCTAATGGTAAGATTCTTGGGAGTGCAGATGAGCAGAGAGATCTTGGTGTCCATGTACACAGATCCCTGAAAGTTGCCACCCAGATTGACAGGGTTGTTATAAAGGCATACAGTGTTTTGGCCTTTATTAATAGAGGGATTGAGTTCCGGAACCAGGAGGTTATGCTGCAGCTGTACAAAGCTCTGGTACGGCCACACTTGGAGTATTGTGTACAGTTGTGGTCACCGCATTACAAGAAAAATGTGGAAGCTTTGGAAAAGGTGCAGAGGAGATTTACTAGGATGTTGCCTGGTATGGAGGGAATGTCTTATGAGGAAAGGCTGAGGGCCTGGAGGCTGTTCTTGTTAGAGAGAAGAAGATTGAGAGGTGACTTAATAGAGACATACAAGATAATCAGAGGGTTAGATAGGGTGGACAGGAAGAGCCTTTTTCCAAGTATGGGGACGGCAAACACGAGGGGACACAACTTGAAAGTGAGGGGAGATAGGTATAAGACAGATGTCAGAGGTAGTTTCTTTACTCAGAGAGTAGTAAGAGTATGAAATGTTTTGCCTGCAAACGTAGTAGATTCTCCAAGTTAAAGTGCATTTAAGTCGTCATTGGACAGGCATATGGACATACTTGGAATTGTATAGGTGGGATGGGCTGCAGATTAGTATGACAGGGCGGCACAACATCGAGGGCCGAAGAGCCTGTACTGTGCTGTAATGTTCTATGTACTCTTATTTCTGGAACATGACCTGGTTCATTGTTAAAGGGACTGTCATTTAAAACATTGTGAACTAAACGTTTGGACTAGCAGGTAGATTTTCAGGAGATTTTAGAGAAGGAGAGGCAGGCAGAGAGGTGGAAGGAATTGAATCTAGAGCCTAGAATGACAGACCAATGAAAACAAAGAGGCGCTTGAAAGGCACTTTTCATGAAAAAGGTGCTATATAAAAGCAAGATGTTGTTGGAGGATATTAAAACTAACATTTTCCACATACTCTCTGATTTGTTTCTCCTTCTGTCTTGAAGGAATGCAGAAACCTCAATGGATTGTAAAACTGGGATTGTAAAGACCGAGTTGAGACGATGGAGGGAATGGAGTAGAAGAATGGGAAGCTTAAAATTGCGATGTTGCCTGATGTGAGGTCAATGTTGGCCAGTCAGTATGGGTTGGGGGAAATGGAAATAGGTGATAGGAATGTGGTGTCAATTATTTCTCCCTCAGGGTATTTAAAAGTTTACAATCCAGGCATCTCAAGACACAATGATTTATTAACCAACCTATGATCAAAACCTGTGACTCTGTGGCTTTTTAGTCTGCCATTTCACTGGTGAGTTATTAACTTTTGTTGGAAAACAGACATTCTTCTGTTTATTATTCGGGGAAGAACCACCATGGGATGTGGAGAAGTGGGTAGGCAATCCCTTCAATCACACTAATTACAAATTGGTTTGAGCTCTTCCCCTCCACCCCTCGCCCACCAAAGTTCAGAGATATTGCATCGGTTCCAAAAAATGAAATTCTCGCCCTCTCTAATTTGGGAGGAAGTATCAAAATTATTACAAAAGAATTACATATCGTTGCAGCAAAGTAACAGACCATTTGTGGTTATGTCCACACAAACATCCTGTTTGATTGAACCCCATCGGCGAATTCTCTCTCCCTTTCTCTCTCACTTGTACTTAACCAGTTTTTCTTTAAATACATCTGCATTATTCACCTCAGCTGCACCCTGAGTTTCACATTCTCTCCAAGTAACCAGATTTCTCCTGAATTCCTGTTTGGATTTATTGGTGACTATTTTAAAGTATTGATGAAGAAAGAGAGACAAGCTATTCATCTCGCACATATCAGGACAGAATTGCAAGAATACCAAACCTCAAAGCAATACTTGAGTTCTATTTATTAGGTTTTGGCCTGATTCACAAGTGAATGTACCTTCTTTACATCTACCCAATCAGACTCCTTCCTCATCTTAAAGTGATTCTCACAGGCAGCCCCTTTCTAAGGTGAGGATACTCAGTGTATTCGATCTTTCTGCATTGTTATGACTTCCTTCTTAAAATTGCTGATATCTCTTATCAGTGTGCTTCTCAAAGCATTGTCCTTAGAATTTATAAGTGACAATGTTATAAACAGACCAGCCCTATTTGACAAAGTCCCTCATGGTCAGTTGTTCCAGACGATTGTGTGACACGGTGCCCACAGTGAGTTAAGATTAGAGTGGTGCTGGAAAAGCACAGCAGGTCAGGCAGCATCCGAGGAGCAGGAAATCGACATTTCAGGCAGGAGCCCTTCATCAGGAATCGTTCCTGACGAAGGGCTCCTGCCAAAACATTGATTTTCCTGCTCCTCGGATGCTGCCTGACCTGCTGTGCTTTTCCAGCACCACTCTAATCTCCAGCATCTGCAGTATCCACTTTCGCCCACAGTAAGTTGTTAAGTTGGATGCAAAATTGGCTTGGTCATAGAAGACAGACAATAGTTGTGGAGGAGTGTGTTTCTGACTGGAGGTCTGTGACCAGTGATATTCCACAAGGATCAGTGCTGGGACCTCTGTTATATATATAAATGACTTAAATGAAAGTGTAGATGGTCTGATTAGATGACACGAAAATTGGTGGAGTTGTGGATAGCGAGGTAAGTTATTAAAGGATGCAGCAGGATATAGAGCATTTGGAAAGTTGGGTAAAGGAATGGCAGATGGAATTTAATCCAGACAAGTGTGAGATGATGCATTTTGGGAGGTCAAATACAAGAGAAAAGTGTACAATAAATGGCAGGACCCTTAGGAACATTTTTATACAGAAGAATCTTGGGGCCCAAGTTCATAGCTCCCTAGGAGTGGTTAAGGTGATAAATGTCATTCGGGACATTGAATATATAAAAATTGGAAAGGCATTCGGGACATTGAATATATAAAAATTGGAAATTGCAGCTGTATAAGACTTCAGTTACTGGATTCTGGATCAGTGGTGCTGGAAGAGCACAGCAATTCAGGCAGCATCCGACGAGCAGCAAAATCGACGTTTCGGGCAAAAGCCCTTCATCAGGAATAAAGGCAGAGAGCCTGAAGCGTGGAGAGATAAGCTAGAGGAGGGTGGGGGTGGGGAGAAAGTAGCATAGAGTACAATGGGTGAGTGGGGGAGGAGATGAAGGTGATAGGTCAGGGAGGAGAGAGTGGAGTGGATAGGTGGAAAAGGAGCTAGGCAGGTAGGACAAGTCTGGACAAGTCAAGGGGACAGTGCGGAGCCATAAGTTTGAAACTAGGATAAGGTGGGGGAAGGGGAAATAAGGAAGCTGTTGAAGTCCACATTGATGCCCTGGGGTTGAAGTGTTCCGAGGCGGAAGATGTGGCGTTCTTCCTCCAGGCGTCTGGTGGTGAGGGAGGGGCGGTGAAGGAGGCCCAGGACCTCCATGCCCTCGGCAGAGTGGGAGGGGGAGTTGAAATGTTGGGCCATGGGGCGGTTTGGTTGATTGGTGCGGGTGTCCCAGAGATGTTCCCTAAAGCGCTCTGCTGGGAGGCGCCCAGTCTCCCCAATGTAGAGGAGACCGCATCGGGAGCAACGGATACATTGGGGAGACTGGGCACCCCCCAGCAGAGCGCCTTAGGGAACATCTCTGAGACACCCGCACCAATCAATCAAACCACCCTGTGGCCCAACATTTCAACTCCCCCTCCCACTCTGCCGAGGACATGGAGGTCCTGGGCCTCCTTCACCGCCGCATCCTCACCACCAGATGCCTGGAGGAAGAACGCCTCATCTTCCGCCTCGGAACACTTCAACCCCAGGGCATCAATGTGGACTTCAACAGTTTCCTCATTTCCCCTTCCCCCACCTCTTCATAGTTTCAAACTTCTAGCTCCGCACTGTCCCCTTGACATGTCCGGACTTGTCCTACCTGCCAAGCTCCTTTTCCACCTATCCACTCCACCCTCCTCCCTGACCTATCACCTTCATTCCCTCCCCCACTCACCTATTGTACTCTATGCTACTTTCTCCCCAACCCCACCCTCCTCTAGCTTATCTCTCCACGCTTCAGGCTCTCTGCCTTTATTCCTGATGAAGGGCTTTTGCCCGAAACGTCGATTTTGCTGCTCGTCGGATGCTGCCTGAACTGCTGTGCTCTTCCAGCACCACTGATCCAGAATCTGGTTTCCAGCATCTGCGGTCATTGTTTTTACCTCTAACACTTCAGTTAGGCCACATTTGGAGTATTTTATCCATTTCTGGTTCCCACGCTATAGGAAGGATGTGGAGGCTTTAGAGAGTGTGCAAAAAAAGGTTTACTAGCATGGTGCCTGGATTGGAGGGTATTAGTTGCAAGGAGAAGTTGGACAAACTTGGATTGGTTGCGCGAGAGCATTGGAGGCTGAGAGGCGATCTGATTGAAACATTTAAATTTTGAGATGTATACATAGGGTGGATAGTCAGAGTCTTTCTTCTCATGGTGGAAATATCAAATATCAAAAATGGGGGGGTTTAAGGTGAGAGGGGAAATGTTTAAGGGAGATTTTACACAGTGGATGTTAGGTACCTGAGACATGCTGCCATGGGAGAAGGTAGAAACAGATACAATAGCAAAGTTTAAGAGGTGTTTAGACAGACACATGAACAGACAGGGAATAGAGGGATACAGATCATGTGCAGGCAGATAAGATTAGTTTAGAATAGCATCATTCTTGGCACAGGCCTGTTCCTCTGTTGTTCTATGTTTAAATATTCAATGAAGTGGGAGACATGGAGATGGGAGAGGCAATATTGTTAGGAAAAAGACAAACTCAGGATGGCTCAAAGCACTTTACAGACAACAAGCACTTTCTTAAAGTGGAGCCATTGCTTTTTAATGTGAGTAATGACTGAATTTCTATGTAGTAAGTTTTCTAAAACAGTAGTGCAATTCAGAGAAAATTCACAAGATTGATTCCAGAGATGAAAGGCTTGTCTCATGAGAAGAGATGGAGCACTTTAGACCTATACATTCTAGAGTTTAGAAGGATGAAGGGATTTATTGAAATAAGATGCTAAAGGGGATTGACTTTTAGACATAAAGTGGATGCTTTCCCTCGTGGGACAATGAGGAATGAAAGGTCAGAGGTTTCGGTTAAGGAGTAGCGAATTTAAAACAGATGAGAAATTACTTCTCTAAATGGCTGTGAATCTATGGAATTCACTACCCCCAGTGTGCAGTGGATGCTGGGACCTGAGTAAATTTAAGGAGGTGATAGACAAATTTTTAATTACTGATGGGTTAAAGTGTTATGAACTGCAGGCAAGAAAGTGGAGTTGAGGCTGAGATGAGATCAGCCATGATCGTAATAAATGGCAGAGCAGGCTCAAGGGCTGAATGGCTTCCTCCTGTTCCTAGTTCTTACATTCCTATAATCAATTGAACAATGTTGTTAGTCACATTGGTTAAGGGATATATTGGTGGTGATTCATGGAATAACGGCATTGTGAACATTAACAACCACCTAAGAGGGCAGAAGCTGCACTAACCCAAGTGCACCGAAGGCTGTTTGCAGTGTCCCTCCATCAGAGATCTGTAACTCAGAAGAAAATTTACTTCCAATTTTTAGTGTAGACTGTTGGGGGTTGTGTGATGAATAAATGAAGCTCTTTCAATACACTTGGCTCCTTATCTGTGCTTGCCTCTGATTGAATTACAACTATTTTGTAGTTGTAATTTGTTGTTCAATGAATGATTTTGGTTACAACTGTGATGCACGTCCCACCCTTTTAAAAGTGTGATATTTTGTAGCCAGAAACAAGACTTCTACAGAGAAACAGAAATGCTTTTTCATGCATTTGTCAGCCTGTCTGGCTGTGTCTTGTGCTGTAAATTGTGTTTAACATGCAGTTTTTGCACATTAGTGTGGACTCTGTGACAGGCTAATCCCTATCACTAAGATTGACAGCTGATTGTAAGTTCCTGGCTCTCAGTTAGAAGGAAACCAATAACAAATGACTGACTTCCGTCGTGGTTCAAAGAATCTCACACAGATTCGATAGTACAGGAGACCATTTGGCCCATCATGTCTGAACCAGCTCTCCCAATGAACGTCTTACCTACTGCCATTATCCCTGCACACTGTTCCCTTGCAACAGACAGTCTGTGTTCCTCTGAATGCCTTAATCGAACCTGCCACAACAGTCCATTCAGGCAATTTGTCCCAGACTCAAACTACCTCTCTATGTGAAAAGGATCTTACTCATTTCACTTTTGCTTCTTTTTGCCAAATATCATTGGGTTGTTCCTTCTCTGTTTAGTTGTAATGATTTTGGTTACAACTGTGATGCACATCTAACCCTTTTAAAAGTGTGATATTTTGTAGTCAGAAACAAAACTTCTACAGAGAAACAGAAATGCTTTTTCATGCATTTGTCAGCCTGTCTGGCTGGGTCTTTGTGTATCAGTATATAGTACTTGTTTGTTTATACCTTATGTATTTTTCTGGGTGTGTATTTGCCTTTGGTGTGCTTACTTTGACAGTATACATCTGAAGTGTTAGCTATACATGAATGCTTATATCTGTAAATGTATCTGTTTGTACACTTGTGTGACTGTGCTTGTGTGCATGTTTAACTATGTGCATATGTTTGTACCTGATTGTGTTCATTGACGCATGTTTGAAAATATACATGTGTGGAAGAGAGAGAGAGATTCCATGTCTGCGTATATACAAGTACAGAAGTAGGTTATTCGCCCACCAAGTCTGCTCTGCCGTTTAATATGATCATGGTTAATCAAAATTACAAAGTTAAAAATCACACACCACCAGGTTATACTCCAACAGGTTTATTTGGAAGCACTGGCTCTCGGAGCGCTGCACCTTCATCAGGTGGTTGTGGAGAACCCCAGCCCAACACCTGCGTCTCCAAATCATGACAAACACTACAATATCTTTTACCTACACTATCCCTATACCCCTTTACACCATTGGAAATCAGAAATCTATCAATTTCTACTTTAATCATCCATAAAGACTAAGATTCTGCAGTCCTCTGGGGTAGAGAATTGCACAGATTCACAAACCCTTGAGTAAATACATTTCTCCTTGTCTTGATCCTAAATGGCATCCCTCTTATTTTTAAATTTCAGCCCCTCCCCCACCAGTTGTAGGTACCTCAAGCAACCTTGTGTTTCTGTGTCTTTGTATGTCTGGGTTTGTGTGTACGTGTATGTGTCTCTGTTACTACCCTATGTCTCTGTGCTTTCATGAGGCTCTGTGCATGTATGACAGGGTGCGTGCCTGTGCACATGTATGCACGTACATGTGGGAGAGTGTGTGAGCATACGTACGTGTCCTTCCAATACAAAGTATAAATAAAGTAAAATAAACCATTTGCTTTCATCATTCAAGATGAAGCGGAGAGGATCCTGAGGGAGTTCCAGAAGGATGTGGATGATGCCAATTTTCAAAAAACTGGCCTGGAGAGAACCATTGAGCAGCTCGTGGCAGAGATTGACTTCCTGAGAAAGTTGCATGAGGATGAAGTGGCTGATCTGGTCCGACAAATCGAAGAGTCCAAAGTCTCGGTGGAACTGGACTCAACCCGTCCTGATCTGAGAGCTGCCTTGCGTTCCATGCGGGCACAAATGGAAGAGATTTCTGCCAAGAACCTCAAGGAAGCTGAGGTTTGGTACAAGACCAAGTTTGACAGCCTCCGGCAGCACGCCACCAAATACGACATCCAGATCCAGAGCACGAAGGATGAGCTCAGCATCTTGCAGCAGCAGGCGGTGGATTTGGAGAGTGAGATCGGTACCATGAGGAGTACCATCCAGTTCCTGGAGAACCAGCTAGAGGGCATGGAGGCCAGCCACCTAGAGAAAGTGGCAGGTCTGCAAGGCCTCATCACCCAACTGGAATTCCAACTGAGAGAAACTAAAACGGAGATGGCACAATATCTTCAGGAATACCAGCAACTGCTCAATGTCAAGCTGACACTGGACGCTGAGATCACTACCTACCGGAAGCTGCTGGAAGCAGAAGAGGACAGGCTGGGATTATTAAGTGAGAACTCTGCAGGTAGGTTGAATGGCTCATGACACCTTTTCCTTCTGGCAATGATCTATCACAAAATTTTAACTGTGTAGGAATTGGCCATTCAGACTAACTGGTCTGTGATGGTGTTTATTCTCCACAAGAATCAAAGAATAATTACGGATCAGAGGAGGACATTCAACCCATTGTCTCTGCACTGGCCCTCTGACCGTCTTGACTCAGTGCTAATTTTCTGCCTTTTCCCTGTCATTCTGTCACATTTACCTCTTGAATGCCTCAGTTAAACATGCCTCCACCAAGTGACTCCTCCCACTGTAATTCATCTCATCAACATATTCCTTTATTCCTTTCTCCCTCACATCCCCCTATGTCATTCACCTCAAATCTTTCCTTATATGGGGTGCTATGTTCCACATTCTGACTATTCTCTGGATAAAAAAATGTTTTTTGCTGACTTTCATCTTGGATTTACTAGTGACCATTTTTTTTAAAAAAAACATCGTAATGCAGAGAGATTGATAGAATATTGAATTTGCTGCTTTTAAAAATTGTTTGATGAGATGTGAGCATCAGTGACAAGGCCCGCATTTGTTCCCCATCTCTAATTGCCCTGGAACTGAATGGCTTTCTTGGGTCATTTGAGAGGGCTACTCAGAGTCAACCACATTGCTGTGGGTCTAGAGTCACATGGAGGCCACATGGAGTAAGGTTGGCAGATTTCCTTCAGTAAAGGATATTAGTCAACCAGATGGCTTTTACAATTGTTGATAGTTTCATGAGACTAACTTTATCTTTATTGTTACTTGAATTTAAATTCTAGTTGCTGTGGTGGGATTGAATCTATGTCTGATCATTTTACAGCTACATTAATCTCTCTCTACTTGCGGTAATTAAATGCATCCATGTTATTAGCCTTAAGCTAGAAACTGTTGAAGGTTGTAAAATGTTTAACCAGGAGGTGAGGTGCTGTACCTCAAATAAAGCAATTGGTCTCATTAAAGAGCAGTGAATAAAGTGGACTAAATTGAAAACAGTTTGCAAACAGGCCATTCAGCCCATAGATTCCACACTGACCCCTGAAGAAAATCCCATCCAGAAGAAGCCTCCACCACATGATCCCTTTATTATGGCTAACCCACTAACCAGCACACCTCTGGACACTAGGGGTCAATTTAGCAAATCCATTTATCCTGCATATCTTTGGACTGTGGGAGGACAATGGAGCATCAAGTGGAAACCCACACAGACACAGGGAAACATGCAAACTCCACACAGTCACCAGCGGCTAGACTTAAACCTGGGTCCCTGATGCTGTGAGGCAGCAGTGCTAACCACTGAGCTACTCTGCGGCAGGGCAAAGGGCAACTGAGAGTCAGCCATATTGCTGAGAGTCTGGAGTCATGTGTGGCCAGACCAGGTGAAGGTGGCAGATTTGTGAACTAGATGAGATTTTCCCAACAATCAACGATTGGTTCGTGGTCATCAGTAGATGGTTAATTCTGGATGTTCTTTATTGAATTCAAATTCCACAATGCCCTGCAGCACGATTTGAACCCAGGTCCCCAAAACATTAGCTGCTTCATCTTCAAAGCAAGGCTGAGTGTTTCTGGGTCATTTTGAAATAACAGGGAGAAAGTGAGGACTGCAGATGCTGGAGTACCAGTTGAAAAATGTGGTGCTGGAAAAACACAGCATTCCTCAAGAAGGGCTTGTGCCCTAAATGTTGATTCTCCTGCTCCTTGGATGCTGCCTGGCCTGCTGTGTATTTCCAGCACCACATTTTTCAACATTTTGAAATAACAACCTTGGTCTCTCACGTTTCAGTTTTTCATTTACTGCAGTGTTCCAATTAGCCTTCTGGACTCTACATTGAGCTCAACAGCTGCAGACCATGACTTCTGTCCCCGCCCTTTCTGATTGCCAGTGTGAATCTTGTTTTCACGTTTCAGCTCTTAGAGAGTTGCTTGTTATTCTGCCATTCACACACACTGTGAAGCATTTCTACTACTTTGTCGTTTTATTTATGGATCAAATAGTTTGTTTGACAATCTCTTGGACCATGTCATGAATGTTCCTATGTGGTCATTTAACACTGCACTGAGACTCCAGGAACTTCCAGTTCAGAGGCAGGGCACATCTATGAACTACATATGATTGGGCAAGACCAGCTATTCCACCAAGCCTGCCCCCTTCCTTAATATTGATAGTGATAATGGAAACAACCCAGAGAATGTTCACTGGGCTGATTATAGATATGGAGGGACTGTGTAATGAGGAGAAGTTTGATAGATTAAGTTTGTACCCATTAGAATGTAGAAGTATGAGAGGTGAGCTTATTGAAATTTACAAGATTAAGTGACTTGAGGGAGTAGATGCAGAAAGATTATTTGCCTTTGTGAGAGAGTCTGAGACTAGAGGGCATCATTTCAGAATAAAGGATTGTATATTTAAAGACAGAGGAGGAGGAATTTCTTCTCTCAGAACGGAGTAAATTTGTGGAATTCTTTACCAATAAGGCTGGGTTAGATTAGATTACTTACAGTGTGGAAACAGGCCCTTCAGCCCAACAAATCCACACTGACCCTCCGAGGAGCAACCCACCCACACCCATTCCCATTCATTTACCCTTTCACCTAACACTACAGGCAATTTTTCTTAAGTATATTTGAGACAGTCAGTTGTTTAATCGGTAAGAGAATCAAGGGTTATGGGGAAAAGGCAAGGATATGCCACTTATAAGCTGCAAGATATTTGCCCTGTGCCAAGACAAATTTACAAAATTCACTAACTTCTCAAGGAGGCCAAGCTGTGGAATGAATTATCAGAATGACTTGCATAAATTCACAGTTGTGTGGTATGTATGGTGTAAGAACAAATTCAGCTCCCAGGGAATTTCCAGCTATTGATCCAATAATGAGATTAAATCAATACCACATTAGGAAAGAGAGAGAATGGTAAGGAAGTAATTTTAAATTTTTCAGGTAAAGGCAGACCTATGACTGAGTTTATCATTGGTGAATTGTAAAAGGTGCCATTTTAATGACAGAGATAGCCATATGTTTCACCTTATTGAATTATCCAGTCTACTGGGTCATGCTTAAAAATATTACACATTTAAACAGACTCAAATGATATCAGACTTTAGGTGGTCAAGTCCTGTAGTGGATAGTGTCCCTGCTTCTGGGCCAGAAACTGTGGACCAAGTCCCACTCCAGGACTCGATAGCTGAGGAAGTTACATGCATAATGCAGCCAAACATCCATCTGAAATGTTAAATGTTTTTCTCTGCACAAAGGCTGCCCAGCACATTCTATTGTTTATTTCTGAATTTTTTTATTTTTATGCAGGTGCTTCCTCTGTTACAAGAGAGGGGAAAGGAGAATCCGTCCCTGCTAACATAGAAACACATACAGCGCACGAAGTGACTGCCTAGAAGAGGACCAAAGGAGTCATTAGAGACACCTGTTCCATGTCAGATAAAATCAAAACCCATCCATCACTCATTGCATTCAAGTGATGTCAAAACGATGAGGTTTTCTGTTTGGTGCATACAGGAATGATGTAAAGATACAGAAGAATTAGAGTTTAATAATTTCATATTGTATCGTCATGAAGCATGTGTCCTGTCTATCATGATGTAAAACAAATGCCACAGCAATATAGCAGAATCAATACTGCACCAATAAAAGCTTAATGTGACAGCACAATTGTACAATGACAATTCTTTTATCAAACACACTTCTAAACACTGAAAACTTATCAGCACAAAAATAAGAAGGGCAAAAATAGACATTTGGATAATAATGATCTGATATACTCAGCATAATAGAAAAGCTTTTCACTGTATTTTGTTGTTTATATATGACAATAAAATCACTCATTCAGATTCACAAATGGAATGTCATGGTTGACAAACGTGGGAGTTTTTTTGAAGTTGTTATTAACAAAACTGATAAAGGAGAGCTGATGGATATAGTATACTTAGATGTTCAGAAGGATTTTGATAAAATGCCCCTTGGTTAGAAAAATTAAACTACATGGGAAAGAAGGTAATGTACTGGTATGGATGAATGATTAGCTCAGACAGAAAACTGTAAGAATAAATGGGTCATTCTCTGATTACCAATGGTACAACGTTATAGGGATAGTGTGGGTAAAAGGCATTGAAGTGTTTGATGAGCTATTATCATATTGAATGGTGGGGCAGGATCAACAGGCTGGATAGCCAACTCAGATTCTTATTCTTGTTTATTGCAAAGCCTCAATGATAGTTAACAGTTTTGATCTGTCAGGAAGAGGAGGGTCTTGGAAAGATAAAGAAAATAGTTTGTATTGAGGACGGTTCATTCAACCACCTCAGCTTGTCTGTCCAGATAAAATCTACAAATGCAGTGCACTCTGTCACAGCTCCTATTTGGCTTTTCAATGACCCCAGCAGCCATTTCCATTCCTAGCTTCTTCCATTACATTCCCATTTACAAAGTGGTTAACTTTTGTTCAACCTATTTTAACATTTGAAAATGAACTTGATTCCTGATGCCAACAATAGCAAAACAGCAGAGCAATGTTAGGCATATACTTATATTTACATCTTATGTAATCAACATATTCAAAATATATACTTATGAAAATCTGTGGTGAAAATTCTAGGCCATCACTATAGGAGGAAAAGTTTTTACCTTTTGAGTCTGGTCAGGTCAAATCCAACTTTATAAATGTTCTTGATTCTCCTGGTTCTTGTTTTTAAAAATAATATAAAGAATATTGACTTGTCCATAGACAGTACATTGTAATGGATTGTAGCTACTTGATATGGATCATTCATGTTTGAATGGGTAGTATCAGTATATTGAAAACTATGGGAACAGCTAACCCAATGGCACCTAATATACCAAACACATTTTAGGTAAGCTTGCTAAATTGGAATCTGCATTGCCTTTTCCTCTCATTTATGGGTTTGCCATAGGTCTTGTAGCACAGTGGTAATGGCCCTCTCTCGTGGCCAGAAATTTCAGGTTCAAGTCCAGCATCAGGAAGGTATGATATAATGAGGCCAAACCAGATGATTTCCGATCTGTGAAGCCTTCTGATTTGCCTGTGACAGGCAGTTAAGGGACGCAACGTCTCTGGTGAGCCAAAACTGTGTAGCAGCTGTAGCACAACAGCCTCCACACATTAAAAAAACTTCACAAGTTCACTCTCACCACAAACAAGCTTCCTACCAGAGCGACAGGAGTTTTCCCTCTTGGCAGACATAGACAACTAACATTTTCACATCTTCCCAAAATTAATTACAAAAGATGACTACACTCCATTGACCGTATAGCATTTTGGGACAATCTGTCACTGTGAAAAACATGATATAAACATAAAGTGCTTTACAAATGAAACATGAGGAACAGCCCAAATTAGGACTGTGGCATCCAAGTTAGACCATTGCCCACACACTGAACTCCTGCCATTAAAATAAAACAATTCTTGGTGGCATCACCACCATTCACAGTGACTCAGTTGAAGCTGTTGAATGGATTATTAAAGTCAACATCAAAATATAACTGATCCCCTAGCAATCTGAATAAAAACATGGAAATTATTTCTATTTCATACATAAGTATCACAGTCAAAGAAATAATTTAGGCAAACATTTCCAAATATTTATTTCTGTATTTCTACAAATACAAATGCTGCTTGTCAGCATTCAAATTTGTTTTAAAATATAAGTACTTACTGCAGGCAATGGTCTGTGGTAAAGATGCTTCACCACAGAACCAGCTCTAACCATGATTAGGAAATGATTCTTAGAATGAAAACATTTTCCATGAACCTGCTCACAGTTTGAATTGGTTGGACCTTCACAGACACAAGGCCTGGGATACATGAGCCATTAAGCCATTCCTGATGAAGGGCTTTTGCCCGAAACGTCGATTTTCCTGCTCCTTGGATGCTGCCTGACTTGCTGTACTTTTCCAGCATCACTCTAATCTTGACTCTGGTTTCCAGCATCTGCAGTCCTCACTTTTGCCTACATGAGCCATTAACTCAGCTCTCCTCTATTAGTTGGCACAATGTGATAAAAACATTAGTGCAATACATCCCTGTTATTCACTGTTACATTTTCCATTTCCATATAAAATGCACGGCATTTGCACATACAATGTAAAGAAACAAGTGTACACAACCTGCAGCTTTTCAGATGAGTTATTAATTTTTAAAGGTTTTGATTGAACCTGCCTTGCTTCCAAGTGCAGTCACCCAGTATATTACTCCCGGGTCCAGCTCCAGAGTATCTGAATTAGCTGAACCAGAAGATATACAACATAATTATTATCGATCCTGAAAGATACTCGGACCATTTTTGGAAAAGCCAGAACATGCTGGAAATGCGGAGAATGTACACCAACACAAATGAAGAAAATAAACACTGCTTTGAAACAGAAACGACAAGCTGCACAGATGTGCTGTCTGAGCTGTTTGCTGATTTGCGTACTTGCTGTCTTTATTCAAGATTTTCAACATTTGTACACTTTTAAAATTACATGTACTTCCATCAGATATAAAACCCACCTACAACAGTAACTTTAGCGCAGTCACTAGGTGCTGTGCTGAGAGATATTTCAAGGTTAAGAGAGTGAATTGCTGGGAATCAGACTATGTAATATTCACTCCTGGAGTGAGTCATTAACTGGCTATTGGCCAAAATGTGTTAATGTTTGCAATAAACTATCATGGCCCATCATGGAGGAGGGTGGACTGGTGTAAATTTGGCTAATGACTTTGCCAAATTCAATTCCACAGATCTCCATAGTGGAAATGTTTACTTTTGATTCTGAGACATTTCTCATGTCCAGCATTCATCCAAGTAGCAGCACCTCCTTGGTTAGAGACAGTGGCATTCTCTGCAGTGAAACACTAAGGAAATCATAATTTCCTCTTCTTTTTCTTCATGACTTTCCATTCACCTTCCTGAGTCGCTAGATTATGGAACAGCACCTTCACCTTCCTCTTCCTTTCTGCATCTCTGCAAAATTACAGTAGGCAAGAATGTCAGGTAGACTGCTATGAAAACAGCAATATGGACACTTGTCTTTATCAGTTATGGTGTAAATTATAACAACAGGGAGCTGCACAGCAGTTTGTTTGGCCATAGCTGGAGTACTTGTTGCCACACTATTGGGAGGATGTGATTGCACCGGAGGGGGTGTAGAGAAGATTCACCAATCGTTGACAGGGATGGAGTATTGGATGGGCATTGACAGGTTGGAAAGAGACAGGCTGGATAGAGGGCTTAATTTTAAGGTGAAGAGCAGGAGGTTTATAAGAGATTGAGGAAAAATAAAATTTCCACCCAGAGCGTGTTACGACTCTGGAATGCACTGCCTTGGAAGGTAATGGAGGCTGGATACCTCAATGTTTCTAAAGTACATGAATGAACATGTATCATTCAAGTCTACGGATCAAGTGCTAGAAAGTGAGGTTTGTGCAACTAGGTCAACACAGACTTAATGGGCAGAAGGACCTCTTCTGCATTACATGACTATGACTAAGATGGTTATATTTTTTGAGAGTCAATTAGCTCATCTTCAGGACGTCTCAGCAGGTGTTCCTCAGGATTGTGGCCTTGGCCCAAACAGAATACCGTGGGCACGGCACGGTGGCTCAGTGGTTAGCACTGCTGCCTCACAGCACCAGGGACCCACGTTCAATTCCATTCTCGGGCGACTGTCTGTGTGGAGTTCGCACACTCTCCCTGTGTCTACGTGGGTTTCCTCCGGGTGCTCCGGTTTCCTCCCACAGATACAAAAATGTGCAGGTCAGATGAACTGGCCATATTAAATTGCACATAGTGTTCAAGGGTGTGTAGGCTAGGTGCTTTAGTCAGGGATTCCAGAGGAAGGGCTTATGCCCGAAACGTCGATTCTCCTGCTCATTTGATGCTGCCTGACCTGCTGCGCTTTTCCAGCAACACATTTTTAAGCTCTGATCTCCAGCATCTGCAGTTCTCACTTTCTCCCGTTTTAGTCAGGGTACATGTAGGGGAATGAGTCTGGGTGGGTTGTTCTTTGGAGGGTCAGTGTGGACTTGTTGGGCCAAAGGGCCAGTTTCCACACTGTAGGGATTCTATTCTGTGATAAAACTGGATGGGAGTGTGGATGCAGAGAGGCTTCAGTATGATTTGGACAAATTGTGTGAGTGGGCAAACACATAGCAGAGGAGGTATAATGTAGACAAATGTGAGGTTATCCACTTTGGTAGCAAAAACAGGAAGGCAGGTTATTAACGGAGTGGCGATTGATTGAGAAAGGGGAAGGTGTAACGAGATTGGGGTATCCTTGTACAACAGTCACTAAAAGTACACGTGCTGTTCCAGATGGTGAGGGTAGCAAATAACTCTCATAGCAAGAGGATTTGAGTACAGGAGCAGGGGATTTCTTGCTGCAAGTGTATCATGTACAGTTTTGGCATTTCCTTAACAGAGGAAGGACACTCTGGATATGGAGGAGTGCAACAAATGTTCACCGCACTGATTCCTGGGATGGCAGCACTGACACGAAGGGAGACTGGACTGCCTAGGATTATATTCAGAATAATTATAAATGAGGGGGCATCTCACAGACACCTATAAAATTCTATTAGGATCAGTCAAGTTAAGTGCAGCAAGGATGTTCCCAATGATCAGAGTCCATAACCAGGAGTCATGGTCACAGAATTCCTACTTCTCCAGTCTCATATTCCAATGGTCCAATATCCACCTTTTACATATCTGAAAATAAAATGCTTTCATATTCTAGCTAACTTACCCTCAAATTTCATCCTCTCCCCTCTTACTGCTTTTGTAGTTGTTGGTTTTTAAAGGCTTCCTAATTCTCTAGCATCCCGCTGATCTTCATCACATTGTATGCTTTCTCATTTCCTTTTATGTTGTCCCTGGACTTCCCTTGTGAGCCTGGTTGCTTTCCCCTTGCCTTAGCATGTTTCTTCTTCCTTTGGATGAATTTCTGCCGCGTATCTCGAATTACCCCCAGAAACTCCTGCCATTGCTGCTCCACTGTCTTCCCTGCTAGGCATCCCTTCCAATCAACTCCGGCTCCCTCCTCCCTCACGTCGTTGTAGTTATATTTACTGGATTATAATATCAATACATCGGACTCAACCTTCATCCACTGAAATTTCAGGGTGAATTCTAATATAATAATGAGCAATTTTAGTCTACATATAAATTTTAAAAATTAGATTGGCAGTCATTGCCAGATGAGGAGCTCAATGTATGACTGAGATAGTTTCTTAGAGTAACACATTCTGGAACCAACTAGCGAGGAGGTTACATTAGATTTTGTAGTGAGAAACTCTGGAACTCCCTGCCTCAGTAGGGGTGGAGAATACTTCACTAAATTATTTTAAGGTGGAGGTAGACAGATTCTTGTCGAACAAGGGAATTAAAGGTTGTCAGGGGTAGATGGGAATTTGGAACACCAACACCTAATGTCATTGAATGGCTGAGGAGTCTCAATGAGCTGAATGATCTATGCTGCTTATGTTCATAACACTCTCCCTGACAGGGTTATGGATGCACCTACATGTTATGAAGTCGAAGGCGTGTACTGCACCTTTAAGAGAGTGAATGCTGTTCTGAACTGAGAGCTTACAAGCACCTGCATAAATGACTAGATGGCAGTCCCAGGGTGTCTTGGAATATTGAAAATATGTAAGATTTGGCTGTGAAATGGATACCTAGGTTTTGGTTGCTGTTTTAATAACAATTTGAATTTAACCAATCAGTTTAAATTATGCCCTAGGATACTAAAACCCAACTGAATTTGAATTTATTGTTTTGCCAACATCGAACCAATGAGACAATTTGATGTTGGGAATATGAAAATGCCGGCATTTTGAAAATTGCAGACAGAGCAATTGCCACCAAGAGAGACCCAGGAAATTAGGAAACTACTCTATGTCAAAGGAACCTTTTCACATGAAACATATTTGCAGTGAAAAGAAAGATGACGATCCAGGGTGATCCTCAGCTGGAAGACAGACAGACACTGAAGACGACAATTGCTGTGTGGTTTTGAAATTAAGTTGATGCAATTTTAATAAGTGTCTTATTGGAACAGTACATCATTATAAAGTTGGAGGCAGGTAATACGCAGTTAACAGAAAGGGGGGGGCTTAGCGTTTTGAATAGTTGTTGTTTAATGTTCACTTTTAGAGTTAAAAAAAATAAATTTACGTTATTTTCTTTAAATAGTGGAATTTGGGAGTTCTGTCACTCATATTTTAATAGCTTATGAGGCGAGGTGAGGTGGGCTTTTCTGGATGTTTGGGTTTAAGTAACAGAGGGATTCACCTCCATATCGCAACATACGTGACATGGACCACAGTGGTTCAAGATAGGAGGAGAATTAGGGATGGTCAATAAGTGCTGGCCTAGACAATGACACCATCACTTTGTGAAAGAACAAAAAGTTCTGAAAGGGACTGGGCTTCTCATCCAAAACCTCACTGGGCATGGAGAAACCACACTCCACAGATTTAAGCATGTAATCTAGCTTGGGCTTCTAATGCAGTACTGAAGGATTACTTCAATACTGGAGGTGCCACTTTTCTGTTAAGTTTAAACTGAGGCTCCCTCTATCTTCCTATTATATAAAAGATCTCCTGGCATTATTTCAAGGGAAACAAGTAAGTTCTCCCAGATGCCACATCCCAAAAACCAATATTTGTTGCCCATCCCTAATTGCTACTTAAAGAGAGTGGCCTGCTACACTATTTCAGATAGTTAAGGGTCATTGATGATATGAGTCTGGAGTCACACATAAACCAAATTGGGCAAGGACAAAATATGTCCTTCTTTGAAGGACATTAGTGAACCAGTTGTTTTAGAACAATTGATGAGAACGGTCATGGTCATAAACATTCCCAGATTTGAGTGGAATCAGCTGCTGTGATGGGATTTGTAGTTATAGCCCTGGCCTTTGCCTTACTAGTGCTTACGACATTACTGCTATGTCACTGTCTCCACAAAACTAGATGATCTGGTGATTTTCATGTTGCTGTTTGTGGATTTGCGAGGTTCAAACTGGCAACATTTCCCACAGTGCAACTGCAACCAATTATGCTGTCTTTGAAGCATAGCCAAAGAATGATTAGGTGTTCAGTGTTTGTGAAGGGCAATGTTTTATTGCAGAACCTATCAGTGCTTGCTTACCTTTCCATAATATCTGATAACTTCTGTCGGGCCAGAAACTGTGCATCTTTGCGGATTTCTCGAACAGCTCCTTTAAATTCCCGCTTGTGCTTATGGATGAGCCTCATTCGCTCTTTCTCTTGCCGGGTACCACCTCGTTTTCGCCCGTAATCTGAGCTGAAAGCACAAGCTTCAGACTTATTATTTTGAAAAGTCCCCACTGTTCCAATTTCCATTCCCACACTCCCACACATGGCCTGTGAGGGTGTAGGAGGAGGGGGGAGACTCCAGGTGCACTCTCATGGGAGCCAGCCCTGGTGACTTTTCTTTGACAATGAGCCTCAACCAGTGGATCTCAGCAGACACCCACAGAAGAATATGCTGGTCCCATTAGTATTCAGCGATAGAACCTTGCCTGGTGTTCTTCTCCCCAGTTACTATAGTAAGTTTTAGCATCTTTTTTGCCACTGTGGTTGAAATAATTTAACTTGACACAGATTTGTGACATCTCTGGGGAATGTTGACTCATCGAGACAATTCTTCACCGTTTAACTGTTTAAGAGATCATTTGAATAAAAACAGAGGGAAAGAACTCTCCAATCTGAGATAGAAGTCTGCCTACTCCTGTTCACATCACATTATTTCACTGATCTGAATTTAAACCTGAATGAACTCAAAGCCCTTCTTGTTTTTAAAAACTGATTTTCGTGCAGTCCAGACTCTAGGGCCTAGCTCTACTATTGAGCCATTGTGCTTACACAAACAGTTCTGGCTCTGTGATCGAGGCAGCAACTTCTTGGACTCCATTCTCATGCTCCCTGACTGCCAGGACAGGAAAGGTAAATTGATCAGCATTAACATTGACAGCTCATAGAGACCTGTCCCTCTGGATCTAAACCAGGCAATGTCAACGGACAAACAGCTTATAGTTTCCACTTGAAACATTATTCAAATCACTCCAACCTTTATGTGACACATATCCTCAACGGAAATCACCAGCTTCAGTTTGTAACTGTTCCCCTACCTTCATTTAAAAATTGGCAGACAAAAGACTTTTGAAGGACCCAGAAATCCATCTAATTCATCTGTTAGTTGCCTAACACAACTACCATGGAGTTGTTGATTAATTCTAGCAATCAATTAACTTCTGTTAGCTGGTCTACAGTAGACTTGGAAATGACATGAGAAAAAGCCCTCAGCATGAGAGCTTTGGGAATCAAAGGCACTCAATTCCTTCAAAGACTGCTATACTCAACAAGTCATATTTCAAATTATTCACTCATCGACTGTATCCCAAAATGTAATTTTCTGGAAGAATTTCCCTCACCTTCCTTTGAGATACTCACTTAACTACGATCAGTACAACCCCAGGAGTTCTTCTGTAGAGACTGGCCATTCACTCACTTATACAGACTTCACACAATTTTGAAAATGTTATTAAGCTGTTCAATTTTCAGCAAGGCATGATCTAATTTATAATTTTTTCATGGGTTTCTGTACAACACTCAACATGATATGCAATTAAATAAACTTACACTTCCACTATTTTGGGTGTGAACAGCTTTAAAGGGACTGGTTTCTTCTTTTCAAACTCAAGTGGCGTATAGGATGCTGGCCTCTCTTGCACTTCCGTTAGGACCTTGTGATATAACTCCTATACGTTAAGGGTAAGACCATATTAAAAATTAATACCTGCATTGACATGGCATCCTTAAATTAGTATAACTTCCCAAGGCACTTCACAGGATCACTATCAGACACCGAACGACCTTCCTACTTAGCAGCTATATTGTAGTAGCTTTTTAACCTAGTATTTCACTTGGAAAGTTGTTGATGACTCTGAGGCTCAGGAAGCGTGTGCTAGGGGAAATTATAACTGAAAATGTTTAGAACGTATAATTAAAAAGCTTAATCTTTAAGGAAATGAGAGAGGGATAGAGAAGCAGAGGAGTTGAGGAAGAAAATTGCAGAGCTTACGGCCTTACCACCATCGGCAGACTGACTGGTACTGGCAAGCTGCAAGCAGCCAAAATTACAGAAGCACAGAGATCTAAGGTTTGTGGGACTGAAGGCGATCATAGAAGCTGGCAGTTGAAGCTATGTTTTATTCTATCTCTCGCTTAAGACATGAAATACCATCTTGGTTGCCTCACCCTTCCATTTCAAACAGATCAGCCAAATTACTTTACACAGCAGGAGGCTGGAGGAACATAGAACTTATGGAACATTACAGTGCAGTACAGGCCCTTCGGCCCTCGAACACAGCAAGCCAGGCAGCATCAAGAGACTGGGGGAACACAGCAAGGCAGGCAGCATCAGGAGGCTGGGGGAACACAGCAAGGAAGGCAGCATCAGGAGGCTGGGGGAACACAGCAAGGCAGGCAGCATCAGGAGGCTGGGGGAACACAGCAAGGCAGGCAGCATCAGGAGGCTGGGGGAACACAGCAAGGCAGGCAGCATCAGGAGGCTGGGGGAACACAGCAAGGCAGGCAGCATCAGGAGGCTGGGGGAACACAGCAAGGCAGGCAGCATCAGGAGGCTGGGGGAACACAGCAAGGCAGGCAGCATCAGGAGGCTGGGGGAACACAGCAAGCCAGGCAGCATCAGGAGATGGAGAAGGGTTACACCCGAAATGTCCACTTCTCCACCTCCTGATGCTGCCTGGCTTGCTGTGTTCCCCCAGCCTCCTGATGCTGCCTGGCTTGCTGTGTTCTTACAGCCACCTGCCTGTGTATTTGGGATTCCAGCATCTGCAGTTCTTTTGTCACTAACCAAATTACCTTACACCAGCAGATGAAAGGAGGTAAGAGCTTTCAGTCAGAATTTCTCAGTTATTTGTCACAGTGGGAATTCCCACTTCCATATTTCTAAACAGTTGTGTCAGAATTATTTTCTGATGTTGAGACTATGTTAGGGCTCTTCATGCAAGGAAAGAGGAGGCTGAGAGTGACCTAATAATGGTCTTCTAGGATTACAACAGGGTTTTTAAAAATGTTTAATCACTTGTGAAATGTTGATGCTGCTGGCTAGACAAGCATTCATTGCCCACTGTCCTTGAGAAAGTGGTGAAGAACAGCCACTTTTACTGCTGCAGTCCAAGTGATTGATGCAGGGAAAGTACAACCATAGTGGCTGTTAGGGAGGCATTTCCAGGCTTTTGGATTCAGCAACAAAGGTCAAGAGAACAGAGAAACAGATCCAATTTTCAACATAGATGTTGCTTAGAAACAGAGGAGATAGGAGGAGTAGACCATTCAGCCCATCAAGTCTGTCCTGACATTCAAACAAGTTATGGTTAATAATCCACCCTGTTTCCCTACCAGCCAAACACCTCTTGATATTATTAGTATCCAGAAATCTATTGATGATGGTCTTGAACACAATCTGTTGAG
Organism: Chiloscyllium plagiosum; assembly: GCF_037043375.1. NCBI lineage: Eukaryota > Metazoa > Chordata > Chondrichthyes > Orectolobiformes > Hemiscylliidae > Chiloscyllium > Chiloscyllium plagiosum. The sequence goes on from NW_028270140.1 coordinate 148,071,205, forward strand.
CCGCTACAGCCCCCTGTAGAGAATTTCAAAGATTTAATACCCTCTGAAAGCAGTTCACCTCAATCTTAAACAGTCTGGCTCTTAATCTTGGACTACATTCCTCTGTGCTACACTCACCAGCCGCAGAAAACACTCAATACATATCACCCTATAAGATTTCAGTAAGTTTCAATGACGTCAACCTTCATTTCTTTGAGGGGAACGTGCAGAGGTGGTATTCCTATGCACCTGCTGCCCTTGTCCTTCCGGGTTTTCGAGGTGATGGGTTTAAAGGGAGCTTGGTTCATTTGAGCAGTGTACCTTGCAGATGGTATGTACTGGTTCCATTATTGTTGGCGGTGGAGGCAGTGATTGCTGAAGGGAGTGGATGTAGTGCCATCAAAAGGGTAGTTGGTGTCAGGTTTCTTGAGTATTGCTGGAACTGCACTCATCCAGGCAAATGGAGGGTACTCCATTATACTCCTGACTTGTAACTTGAGGATGGTGGATGGACTGTGGGAGATGAGTTACATGCTTCAGAATTCTCACCACCTCACCTGCTCTTGAAAGGTACGGTTTTCACTTGGCTGGGTAACTCCGAGGATGTTGATAGTGGGGATTCAGTAACAGTTTCAGAGGGAAGTGGTTTGACTCTCTCTTATCGTACATGGTCATTACTAGGGTAGACATAGAAATTGCCTCGTGTGGGGGGTCAATATTATGGTTCATAAATATAAAATGGTCACTAATGAATCTAATTCAGGTACTTCAGGTGGAGCCTCTTTAACCAGAGTGTGATGAGAATGCAGAATTCAGTAACAATGGTTGAGACAGGTAGCACAGATACTTTACTCAAGAAGAAGGTGGATAAGCATGAGGGAGAAATAAATAGTAGGATTATTGATAAAGTCGGATGAAGTGGGTAGGTGGGATTAGCGAGTTTGGCGTGAGTCATTAACACTGACATAGGCCAGTTAACACAAGAAATAGAATTACGCCAAATGGTCTGTTTCAGTATGTAAATTCTATATCACGAAATGCTGTCTAACAGGTGACAACACAAAAAATACCTGGACCAAGAACCAAGTTCCTACCTGGAGCTGAGCTGGGTAATCACTCACAGGTAGATGTGAGGTAAGAAGCATTTCCAGTGGATTAATTATTTCCCGAAATGAAGGTAATGACCTATACAAGGAGGCACATCGCTTGCACAGGTTAAGACACAAGGCTATGCAGGAGAACCTAAAGCAGAAGTTAAAGAAAATCCAATAAATCGTTCACATTATTCAAGTGACAAGTCTCTTTACTCCTTAGTGGATTACAGCAGCTTTCCAGCACTGAAATACACTTATCGTTCAATTTCTCACTGATATTTTCCCTCATCTTTCCCAGGAGATAAACAATTAGTTGGTTCTAAAAGGATCAGGAGGTACAGAGGATTTATTGTACTGTCCAGATTGCTCGTCTGTACACCGTCAAAGTTCGCACATGAACAATGGTCATTTGGGAGGGGAACCTTTGAGTGACTATTTTTTGTGAAACAGAATCTCCGCACCTTCATGGCAGGTATAAAAACATGAAAGGGATGAGAAGACAGTCAATCATTGAAATTTACAGAACATGAGTTGGCGACTCAGACCATCATTCCTGAGCCATTTGAGTCAGCTCGTCCATTTGGGCAGATGAATGAGACTTCCTCCATAGCTTCAATTTTTTTTTCCCTTCCCAGTGTTCATTTAATTTGATTTTCAAAATTATTATTGAATTTACTTCCATCACTCTTTAGTGCAGCACATTTCAAATCGTAATAATTGGTTAAAAGAAACTCTCATTCTTGTGTCAATTATTTTAAATCTGTGTTCGCTGGTTACCAATTCCTACCACCTCCCCACCATCAGTTCGTCATAAAGTAATTGCCTGAGCAATGAAGTGCAGGTTACTACTCACTTGAAGTTCACTGTTTGTGATTCATCCTGCTGTTCCACCCTCTGTATCTGGGTAATTGGCAAAGGCTTCATTTCCCATGATTTGGCAGCCATTTTATCTTTCACCACCATCAGGTCAGAGGATTTTGCAGATGGTTTAAAAGGTGGCACCAGAGTGTACCCTGTAGTGAGCAATTAAGACACACGGAATCAAGAGAATGCAGCATTTGTGGCGAACTGTCTTTCTGTCCCCACCTGCAGACAGTGGCTAATGTTTGGACCTTCTTCGAAACAGGCACAAATGTGAAAAGGAAGACTGTGCAACATATGTACATTTCTTGGATTTGACACTGCCTTGTTTCCAAAGAAAAAAGTAGAGGTTGACTGAGTCTTGACACACTCAATGTCTTACAGAGAAATTAACTGATTTTTTTCCCCTCATCTCTATGAATTGTGAATTAATGCTGAATGGTAATTGTAAGGCACTAATAAAGTATATTCATCCCTGTTAGGGTGAAATGTTATTTCTCTGTCTCCCAAGAGATCTATAGTTCGTTATTTTACCCTTTTATCTGAGACATCACTTCTTCACCATTTCCTGTTAACAAAAGATTTCTATTTGCTAACAAAAGCTACATTTTTACATAAAAATCATCCACAATCTAACTTTTTTGGGAGTGAGCAAATCGACCATTTTATTGGTTATGGCATAAGTCTACAAGGTATTTATACATTCAAAGAAAGCAAAATCTTTATATTAGAAGATTAAAGCAAATGTTATTTATATGTGTACACACACACACACGAATAAGGGTAAAAAGATTTCTGCTTGAAGTGTAATGAATCATCAAGAGGCAAACTGCATTTGTCCTGCAAAGAGAATGTTTGCTCATTTCTGGTCAAAATGATTAATATATTGCTCATTGCAAAATCTTTCATGAACCAGTGCAAATCAGCAGCATTTTCGAACATAATTTAGAAAAAATAATTGCAATAAATATATTTCTGAAAACCTAGTTTGGTTCAATTGATCAAACTTAACTACAAAGTTCTGAAGAAAATGTTAACTCTGCTTTGTCCCCACAGATGCTGTCAGACCTGCTGTGTTTTTCCAGCAATTCTGTTTTTTTTAAAAAATATAATCAGCTTAATTCAGTCTAGTTTGGAAGTGACTAAAATAACTTACGAGTCACAAAATAACTTGGCAGACCACTTATTAGCTATATCTGAAGCCTGTTCTGAGGAAATCATCTGACCCAACATGCTGTTTTCTCTCTACAGATGCTGTCAAACCTGCTGAGTTTCACCAGCAATTTTGTTTCAGATTTCCAGCATCCGTTTTGTTTTATTATTCTAGCTATGTTGATGTACCATACGCTCAGTTCTTTAATATATTTTAAGAAATGTGAAAGATTGAGGGGCTTTATGATATTTATATATTGTTCAACTGATAGGTCTGTAAATGGATGCAATTAGCAAAAGGTCATAATGGTTTTTAATTGATTTCTTGGCATGACCAGTTAGAGCAAGCCTACATTTTTTTTTCAACTAGCACAAAAGGTTGAGGTTGCATAACCTGTACTGGATGTAATTCACACTTTGTCTTTTGTACTGTTTTAGCTGATTTTAAATGAAGCTAGCAAAACTCCAAGTCAATGACTCTTACACAGACAAACATACCCAAGGTGCTTTTGTTAGGTACTGCCATGTGAAGAATTCCCACAAGGAAGTTGATAACCTCAGGAATCAGCCTCTTTGAGAGTGAAACATAATCCAGGAAGAGGCAGCACACAAACAGTCCAGCAGCAACATCTCGCAGTAAGGCGACAGAGCACTGTTTACATAAAATATCAACAAATACAAGATGGTAAGTTTAAAATTATATGAAGGCAACACTATTTGCATAATATTGCCAGGGCAATAGAAGTTTCAGCGAGGAGAGAAAAGTAGACAGAGAAAAGGTAAAGAAAGACAGGAGGTGTCTGCTCTCATTCTTGAGAAACAATAAGCATATTTTCAGAGAGTAATTAAATCAGTCCTATTTCCCTGTTTTTATCCTTCAAATATGTATCCTGTTTCCTTCTGAACGTCACAATTGAATCTGCTTTCACCACCCTTTCAGACAGCAGATTCCAGCTCATCACAGCTGGCTGTGTACTAAACAACTGTGCTGAGCTATTCTCTGGTTCTTCAACCAAGGAGCTTAAATCTGTGGCCTTTGCTAGGCTAAGTTAACTTTCTTTATCCGTAACCAATATATTCTTATCAGTTTAAGATTTCCTTTAATACGGAGCAAACACAAGGAATATTTCTCCCCCACAGTCAGCTAATCATTAGGGGGACTGAACTGAAACATGCAAGACCAGTGGCAGATTAAAAAAAAACACAACAGGCTAACAAAACTTTATATGGTGCAAACAAGGCATTGAAAGTCAATTGTACTAGAATCCAAAAGAAGCAAAACTAGCTACTTTCATAAACAGAGACAGCAAAACCAGAGGCCATAGGTTAATTGGTGAAAGGACAAAAGAGAGCTAGTTCTCAGCCAGACAGTGGAGGTCAGGCAGTCACTGCCTGCGAGGGTGGTAGAGGTAGAAATCACTATTACATTTAGGGAAAAGCATTTGGTAAGACCCTGGAAGTGCTGTAACCTACATGGCTATCGATCAGTGTTGTTGGAATTGCACTCATGCAGGCAAATGGAGAGTATTTCATCACACTCCTGACTTGTGCCTTGTAGATGGTAGACAAGCTATAGTGAATCAGCTGAGTTACTCGCTGCAGGATTCCTAGTCTCTGATCTGTTCTTGTAGCCATGGTATTTATATGACTTGCCCAATTCAGTTTCTGGTCAATGTAACCCCCCCAGGAAATTGATAGTGTGGGATTCAGGGATGGAAATGCCAACAAATGTCAAGGTGTGATTGTTAGTTTCTCACAATCTAATGTTGTGTTGTGTGGCATTATCCCGTGCTTAATGGAATAGATTTTGAACAGATCTAGCATTCAGGAATGGGCAGCCATGACACACTGTTGACTATCAGCAACAGCAGCACTGTATTCCAAGACAATCTACAACCTCACAGCATGGTATATGCCCACCCTCATCATTACCATTAAACCCATGGGGTTCTGAGAAGAGCTCAGGAAGGCACGCCAGGAGCAGCTCCAGGCAGATAAAAAAATGAGGTAACACAGGATTACTTGCATGCAAACAGCATTCAGTGCAAATGATAGACAAGGCTAGATAATCCCAAAAACAACAGACCAGATCTAAGCTGTGCAGTCTAAATTAGGGGCTATAAATATGAGGTAGTCAAGAATAAATCCAATAAGAAATTTAAGAAAGGCTTTTCTACCCAGACAGAAGAATTAGTTAAGGTGAACAGCCAGAATGTTTTTAAGTGGAAGCTGGACCAATACTGGGGAGAAATTAGAAGAATATGTTGACAGATTTAGGTGAAGAAAGTGGTCAACAAGCTTTGATGCAAAATAGATACTGGCATAATGAAGCCAACAGCCTATTTTTATGTGGTAAAGTTTATGAATAGAGTAAGTGCAAATCCTTGTACCTACCTTGGTGACTATCTGACTCATGTACACCAGCGCAGGGGTCACCACTACGTGTCGGAAATCAGAGGTGGGGAACAGAGCTCCTGCAATCTTTATGTAAAGCAGCTGAAAGGAAATCCAAACACTGCATCAATGATAGAAACTCATGGTGGTATCAAATTTCTATTGCTACATTCATCCAGAAGCTGATGAAGCAGCATGAGCAGCCTTTTTCCTTTAACGGGATGTGGGTGTTACTGGCAAGCCTAGCATTTGTTCCCTATCCCTAACTGTTCTTGAACTGATTGGCTTGCTCAGCCATTTTAGAGGTAGTTAAGAGCCAACCACATTATCGTGGATCTGGAGTCACGTGTAGGTCAGGCCAGATAATGGCAGACTTCCTTCCCTGAAGGACAATGGGAAACCAGATGGGCTTATTCATGCTAGTTTCGAGACACTATCACTGGCATGAGCCCTCAATCCAAAACTTTTATTACTTTAATTTATATGCCACCAGCTGCCACTGAGGGGTTTGAATCCATATACCCAGCATTAGCCTGGGACTCATTGCTGAGTTACTGCAGAATAAGGATTTATACCCATTTTTTTCATTGTCATTTTGTTCCCAATCTGTTACACGTAATTTCTTTTACAATATTGGTGTGCTATAGGACTGCATCTTTTTAACTTAGGATTTAAAGAGTAATGAATGAAGTCATGTGACCTGTACTGAATCCTGCTGACAGCAACCCTGGAATGTTTGAGTTTTAAAGATTAAAGTGGGGGTCAGGGCTTTTTACTGGAAGGTGCCTCAGGCACTCATTCCCGTGAACAATGACCATAACATACGTGTTGATGGTAGATAAATGGTTAGTCTCCAAAGTTGCAAGAAGATGCTTGCAATAAAAACAGAAATGCTGCAGAAAGTTAGCAGGTCTGGCAGCATCTGTGGACAGAAAGCAGAGTTAATGTTTCAGGTTCAGTGACCCTGCTTCAGAACCTTTCTCGAGAAGGACAACTGGACCCAAAAAGTTAACTGTTTTTCACTCCAACTATGCCACCAGACCTGTTAATTTTCCAGCAATTTCTGTCTTTGCATCAGATTTCCAGCATTCACAATTCTTTGGGTTTTTTAAGACACAATTATAAACTGGATAAAAGCAACATCAATTCACTCCACAGAGTGATCAAGACAGAATTGGATTGGGGAGGCCAAACAATTTGAAGTCACGCAAGCAGCAGATAGATGGTGTGGAGAATGGATAATTTTAATGGAAGGATTAGTTAGATAGGTTAGTATTACCTACCATGGTAATTAAGGAACCTAACTGCAATATATTGACTGCTTTCGTGCTGATTTTCATACCTTATCTAATCCAGGAAATGAAGCCCGACCTTTGACTTGCAGCTGGTTTTCTAGTTCCTGCATACTTTGTCGAAGGGTTGATTGAACACAGCTGCAAGCAGCTTCAGGGAATAATTGCGACAGTTCATATAACTCGCTGCAAAAGGAAAAGAAGAAACTGACATGAACAGAGCCCCGAGGAGTGTAATATTAACATTTCTCGATAACGGTCTTCCTTTTTCATTAAGTTTTGACACTCCTTTCAACTATTTCTTGGCATCCAGTTAAACATAATTTGGTGCCCAAGTATAACTCAGCAAATTTGTGTCAATAGTTCAGTTGGTCGCACTCTTACCCGGAAACGCTGACACTCCTGCTCCTCAGATGTAGCCTGACCTGCTGTACTTTGCCAGTACCATACTTTTCGACTCCGTAGTCTTACCTCAGTCAGAAGGTCGTGGATTCAAGGCCTACTTTAGAGGCTTGAGTACAAAGCTTGGGCTGCCACTGCACTGCAGTACTGAGGGGTCGCTGCATTGTCAAAGGTGTTGCCTTTTAGATGAGACATTTAACACTCAGCTAAGATGAGGTTTAAAGATTCTATGGCACTATTTTGAACAGTAGGCAGGTTATCCCCAGTATACTGAACCTATATTAATGAGATAAATGTCTGTTTCTGTGCAGAAAGATTCTTTGGATGTGGATGTTGCTGGCTGGACTAGCATTTAGTACCCATCGATATTGCCCTTGACCCAGTGGCATTGTGCTGTCTTTGCACTCATTTTGTGTAAGTGGAGCATCAGTGCAGTTGGAGAGAGTTCCAGGATTCTGACGAATTGACACTGAAAGAACAGGGATTTACTTCGAAGGATGAGGAGTATTTTGGAGGGGAACTTGCAAGTGGTGTGTTCCCATGTATGTGCCTTGCCCACTGATAGTGGTTGTGGGTTTGGAAGGTGTTGTCTCAGGACCCTTGGTAAATTTCTGCAGTGGTACTTAGAGGTAGTAGACACTGCTGCTACTGAGCCTCACTGGAAGGGACTGAAGTTTGTAGATGAGATGTCAATCAAGGGGCCTGCTTTTTCCTGGATGGGGTCAAGCTTCTTGAGTGTTGTTAGAGCTACACTCATCAGACTAATGGGGAGTATTCCATCAAACTCCTGACGTGCCCTGTAGATGGTGGACAGGTTTTGGGGATTCAGGGGGAGAGTTACTCGCTGTAGGATTCCTGGATTTTGACATTCACCTTGTAGCCACTGTAAATGGTGAAACCAGTTCAGTTTCTGATCAATAATAATCCCCAGGAAATTCTTAGTGGGGCAGTGGGGATCAGTGATGGTAATATAATTATGGTTAGATACTTTTTTTCTTGAAAATAGTTATTACCTGGCACTTGTATGACAGAAGGTTTACTTGCTACTTGTCAGCCCACACCTGGATATTGCCCAGGTTTTGCTGCATTTGGATATGGACTGTTTCAGTGTCTGAGGAGTTGCAAATGATGCAGAACATGATGTAGTCATCAGTGAACATCCTCACTTTTGACATCATGGAGGGAAGGCCATTTATGAAGCAGCTGAAGATGCCTAGGACACTACCCTGAGGAACTCCAGAAGAGATGGTCTGGAGTTTAGATGACTGACCGCCAAGAACCATATCCATCCTCCTTTATGCCAGGGAGCATTTAAAGGATATATGTACTGGTCAGGCCATTAGGGATAGCTCTGTGGGATCTTTTAAATCCACCCAAGTGGACAGAAGAATTTAATATCTCAACTGAATGTATTGCATCAACGGTTGTGCAGCACTCCTTCAGTAATATTACCACTGTCATTTGACTATCTAACCTCCAGGTCCACATCAATTCTAAAAGTTTAAAATTTTAAACCAAACCCAATAATATCAAAACACTAAAGTCTCTGGAAATTTGAAGAGTTCTAATGTAGGATTGATGCTTAAAGATAGAAACATGCATTTAAAATCTCAAAAATAAAAAAAAAGTCCTTAAAACTGAGAGATACTTACGGCATTATCTTGTCAATTGTCTTCAGTTCTGCTGGCTGCCTGGTTGCCAGTTCCCCAATATATTCCCACAGGAAACCAAATAGCTTCTGCCAACAGAAAAAACATATATAGTTGATGGATAGAGATGGTAGTGGGGAGATCCGGATGCCATCAACATACACATGTGAAATCTACCGGTGTTACTTGACAGTATCATTAAGGGGCAGCATAATGGGGCAAGGACTCTGATTAACTGGCGGACGTGGCTAGACTTCACAAACAAGACGATTGCTCCCCACTGAGAAACTCAAAAAAGTAACAGAATATTAATAAAAGGAATCACTTGCCCCACCAGAACTACTGGGGAAGGCAGCAGTCAGATGCTTGCGTGGAGGATGAACAGTGGCGGGAACAGCCGCCAAATGTCCTGTTTCTGTGCTGTAAACTGCAAAATGATACTTGATTGTAGTGGCATCATGAAGGATGATAAACATGATTTTATTCAACAGAACCAGAGAAATTTACAGCATGAGGACACTATTCAATACATCGTATCTGGTGTCGGCTGTTTGAGTGATTGTACCAGATAAACACACACAGATGCGTGCTCACTATATTACCCAATATCTCTTGGTATACTTTAAATGCTTATCCAATATTCTCTTAAAAGGTAGTCTGTGCTCCAACCATATCTTATAAAGAACGTCTGTGATGCAAAGGACCTTTCTTAAAGATTCCACCAAGCATCTCCAGTACGTAATGCAATCCCATCTTCCAATCCTCTACCAGCCGCCTGGAAGAGTGTAATGCCAATAACACACCATCCTGGTCTCAACAGTGTGCCAGACTGGCACCCAAACACCAGTTTAAACATTCATTCTCTTCACAAATAACCAGTAGGAGCAGTACCACCTGCAGAATGCAGCACAGCAACTCACCACAGCATCGCCTACACCTGTGACCTCTGCCATCAAGAACACGGAAATAAAATGCATCGGAATATCACAATGACGTAGGGTTTTAAGTTTCCCATCATTTTGAATTAGAATAATAACAGTTCTTTCATAAATGTTTGGGTTAAAATCCTGGAACTCCTTCCCTCATCACACAAACTAACTCAAAAATATGCTCAATAATTTCTTCTCAAAAGACAATTAGGCAAGGGTATTAAAATGGGTAAAGGGCAAATATGCAGGCTTTCTCCATAGCAACCACATCTGTGAATGAACTGAAATGAAATCTTTTCTCAGTCTCTTTGCAATAGTTATAAAACAATGACCTTTGTTACAGACAAGTGACATCCCTAAGTTCTCTATCAAATCGTTCATGATAGAGTATTGAGTACAGGGGTTGGGAGGTCAAGTTGCAGCTGTACAGGACATTGGCTAGGCCACTGTTGGAATATTGTGTGCAATTCTGGTCTCCTTCCTATCAGAAAAATGTTGTGAAACTTGAAAGGGTTCAGAAAAGATTTACAAGGATGTTGCCAGAGTTGGAGGATTTGAGCTACAGGGAGAGGCTGAACAGGCTGGGGCTGTTTTCCCTGGAATGCGGAGGCTGAGGGGTGACCTTATAGAGGTTTACAAAATTATGAGGGGCATTGATTTGGCAACTAGACAAAGTCTTTTCCCTGGGGTCGGGGAGTCCAGAACTAGATGGCATAGGTTTAGGGTGAGAGGGGAAAGACATAAAAGAGACCTAAGGGGCAATGTTTACATGCAGAGGGTGGTACCTGTATGGAATGAGCTGCCAGAGGAAGTGTGGAGGCTGGTACAATTTCAACATTTAAGAGGCATTTGGATGGGTATATGAACAGGAAGGGTTTGGAGGGATATGGGCCAAGTGCTGGCAGGTGGGACTAGATTGGGTTCGGATATCTGGTCGGCATGGACAGGTTGGACCGAAGGGTCTGTTTCCATGCTGTACATCTCTATGACTCTATATGAAAATATAATTAAGTATTGCTAACAAAGGCACACTTTGTTAAAGCTTATCGTCTCACATTCAAGACAATGTGCCATTTCAAGAGTTAAAGTGCCATTATACTGCATGAGAGAACTGTGATGACTGATTGGTAGAGGTGCTGCCATAGAGAATTCACCCATTAAGTCTTATGACAGTTAACTGCCAGGCTGTGTCTACATTTTAAACCAGGCAGGTTAACTCTGATTGGTCAGAGCATTGTCTTGAAAAATAAACTGGTGAATGGCTAGCACCTATTTTATTCAGTTGTAACTGGTGCAGTTCATGTTCTTTCGGTCTTGAAGAACATGGCCATTTTATAGAATTATACAGTACAGAACAGGCCCTTCAGCCATTGTACCTGCAATAACAAAATCTACACTCGTCTTATTTTCTAGTACTTGGCCTATAGCATTGAATGTTATGACTTGTCAAGTGCTCATCCAAGTATTATTTTAGAAGTTGTGAGGTTTCCCACCTCAACTACCCTCCCAGGCAGTGTGTGCCAGATTCTCTTCATTCATTGGATGGACATTTTTTCCTCAAATTTCCTCTAAACTCCTGCTTTTCACTTTAAAAAAATATGTGCCCCCTTGTTATCGATCCTTTGACTAGGAGGAACAGCTGTTTCCTATCCATCCTGTCCAGGCCACTCAGTCGCAAATCTCAAGTAGATCCCCTATCAGCTTTCTCTGCTCTAAAGAAAACAACCCAAGCCTATGCAGCCTCTTTTCAAGATCCCTCTGTTCCTCTGAGCCGCCTGTATCCTGCCATTCATTGAGTACTCCCTTATCTTAATATTTCTGAAGCGCAGTTTCTCACACTTATCAGGGTTAAATTCCATGTGTTACTGATCTGACCAATCTGCCCATTTCCTCCTGAAATCTAAGAGCTCTTCTTGACTGTTAACCACATGACCAATCTTTGAGTGTCATCTTCTATACTCTTCAGTTATACCACAATCAAGAAGGATCCCAGCACTGATTCCTGTGGTATGCCACTGTACAGTGCCCTCTAGTCACATAAACAGCTTTCCACCATCACATTGTCTCCTACCATTACACCAATTTTGGATCCAACTTGCCAAGTTACCTGGATCCCATGTGTTTTTATCCTTTTTTACAAAAGGATCATGTCATACCTTGTCAAAGGCTTTGTTGAAATCCATATAAACTATATCAACTGCACTACCTCTTCTACAGATCCGGTCAGCTCCGCAAAGAAAACCCATCAAATTTGTGAGGCATGACCTCCTTCTGACAAAGCCATACTGACAATCACTGATCAAGTCTTGCCTTTCTAAGTGGAGATCAATTTTCTTCAATAGTTTTCCTACCACCGATGTTAGACTCACTGGTTTATAATTTCCTGGCTTATCCTTACCATTCTTCTTGAAAAGTGGAATCACATTAGCTGCCCTCTAGTCTTCTGGCACTTCTCCTGCAGCCAGACTGGAATTTATAGAACTGGGTCACAGCCTGTGTATTATTTCTCGACTCCCACAGCAGCCTGGGATACAACTCATCCAGACGTGGGGATTTGTCCACTTTAGGCCTGCCAAAAACACTTCACTCCCTAGGTCAAACTGCTCAAGAACCTCACAGTCCAATTTGCTGAATTCTGTGTCTACATCTTCTTTCTCCAATGTTAAGGATTTGTGTAACACCCTACCAATGCTCTACAGCTCTACGTATAGAAAGACAGAAGCAGAATTAGGCCATTAGACCCTACAGCCTGCTGTATTGATTATGACTGAGCTCAACACTCTCATCCCACCTTCCTCATTTATCCCTTGACCCCTTTAGGCACAACAGAAATATCTCCTTTTTAAAAACTCAATGATTTGGCCTCAACCACTGAATGAATTCCACAGGTTCACTACTTTATGGGTGAAAAAATTTTACCTCACCATTGTCCTTTATGGAAACAAATATCTGCACGCAGAACTCTAAAATAACCCCCTTTAGATGACTTCTACAAATGATTATGTCTTTAATCTTAGGTCCTTATTTATAAAATCCAGAATGGCAGTGACTTCCATCATTCACATGCTCTTTCAGGGAATCATTGGCCTGAAGCCTCAGGTCACTGTTTAGACACACTTTGCTCTCCAGAAAGCTTCTCCTTACTATGTTTTTTGCAGTGTCTTGCATTAAGTATGCACTCATCATAATTCACAGCATTCCACTTTAGAACTGCTTCCACCACTTATCTACATATTTTATTAACTAACTTATGTCTTCCTGAGTCCTTGATGGCCCTCCTTGCTATTAGTTGATTTTGGCATTATCAACATATTTCAAGGTCGGAGATTCATGTGTACTAAATATAATGAATAACAGTGGAGCCAACACACACCCATCAGGCATACCAGTTGGAAGTAGACAATAAATTCTTCCTGTTAGCAGAACCGTGAACCGTCTTACACACGCAAATCAAATATCTTTCCGGATAGAGAGAGGAAATTAATCGCCTCTTCAACCACCATGCTCCTAATAGTAATTCATTGTATCAGATTTTGATTACAGAGGTGACAAGGTTCTACACACTAATTTGAATTGTACAGAAAAATGAAGCAGAAGGGCAGTTTTATAGCATGTCAGGCACACTTCATAACCCACCCTTAGAATTAATTACAGGCTCAGCACAGTCATGGGTTCATTCATGTCATGATGGAGCAAAGAAATGTATTTAAATAAAGATTTGCTGCTTTAATGGAGCTTTAAAGTATTTATTTCAATAATCTCTGCTGTATTTTTTTATGATCAAGCATTGCGCTTTTGTGTATAGAAACTTAAGGATAGGCAAGAAATTCAGCTTTACCAGCATTATATACTCCAAAAATAAATTAGATTTTTATAAAAGAAAATGTGTGTCATGTAACCAGTCTACACAGTGCCTAATAGAACAAATGGGTCAGATGGATAATACAGAGAATAAACAGCTATTTTATATTTGACTATTCACAGTATAAATAACTCACCTCTAACTTGGCTTTGTTTCCTGCTGCAAGACTTGGGTGGTTACACTTCTGAATGCGTTCCACTATTAGACACTGTTCTTCTGATACATGCCCCGTTAGCAGGGACTTCAGGTCAGCATATGACTCAGGGACTGTGAAAATTAAACCATTAGAATGAGATCAGGATGGAAACCTACTGGTCATGCCCCAGTGTGGCCAATAGAGGACATACAACAAAAAGAACCACTGCATTTTCCCTGGGATGAGAGGGGTGTGCAATCAGGAATGATTGAGCAAGAGGCTACAGAACTGTTTTACCTGAACTCCATTAGGTCATTAATCCACTGCATTTCAGATATTACTTTAATAAGTCTCCTCAAACAACTGGTCCGAACAGCACAGGACCAAATGCAAGCTGAATATGCCAGTGAGGCCTTAGGCATGAACAATGCTAGGCTTTGCACATCCACAAAAAAAAAGCCGCTCATTTGCAAAAGTCCAAGACTTACCAGGAAAAGTGAAAGGTAGCTCAGTCTTGGCTGCTTCCATCATAGCTTTTCTTGCTTCTTCATTTGGTGCACTCTCTTTAGTCAAAGTGGACTGAGCTGGTTTTTCATCAGCCGCAAGACTGTCCTTCTCACTTTCGACATCGGAGCCTAAATCTGAATGGCTATCATCTTCTACATCAGAATGACTGTCTTCATCACTCTCTTCACTTTGGTTCTCTTCCCCATCGTCATCCTCATCACTCTCTTCACCTTCCCCATTTTCCTCTTCATTTTCACTTGCCAGTTTCTTTTCTTCCTCCTCAAAATCCTCCAGCTTTCCTTCCTTTTAATAAAAAAAAGTTCAAGGTCAAACACCATTAGACATCCGACGTTTTGTTTAGGGTAGTCCCAAAGCAGATTGGTAAACACACACATGAGAAAAAGAAAAGTTCAGCAGAATGATTTACATTTAGTTCCACGATCAAGCCAAGTGGGGGATACCTCAGTTGGCTAGATCGCTATAGTGTGCTTCCAAATAATGTCAAAGCAGTATGGGTTTGATTCCAGTTTCAACTGAGGTGACTTGGGATCTGCCTCCTCCTCTTGCTACTGAGAGTGGAAAGCAATGGCAATCCATCATCAGCAAAAAAAAAACTGCCAAGAAAATGGTTCAGGATCAAACAGCAGTAGACAACAAACCAAGGACAAGTTTTCTCAGAGCACGCAAGACAAAAACAAAAATTCAGAATTGTTCATTGTCATGTCCTCTAGATATTTTAAAATTAAATGGTTCACCTTCTGCTATGCTGCCTAAAGTGATAATTATTTATGTTCAGATACTTAAACCACACATGGCATCACAGACAAACCTATTCTGTAGCCCTAGAGATGCCCTCACATACACCCCTCACCAATCAGAACCACTGCTAATTCAAATTCTGGTTAAGATGGCAAATTTTTTCATACCTTCCAACAGAAAGCAGCAACAGCTCTGAATACTGAATAATACTCTAAAAATAAGTTTTGTAGGTGCATTAAGTGTAAATCAGTGAAACTACGTCAGTGAGTAATAAACTGAATTTGAGTATCACAACAATCAATATTTTCTGCTTTCTGTCAAAGAAAAACATGCTTTTGGTCATCATAACTGCCATATTCTAACCATTACTTTGCAAACCCTTACACCTCTCTTTCCTTTGTTAAAGCTTGCTTCTTTGATGCAGCTTTTCGGTCACTTCCGCTAATATCCATTGAACACCCCGCTTGCCACTTTTTGCAAATCATAGGGGCTATTGCAAATCTTTTCAACAATAATGCTGCTGTTGAGATTGCCAAGCATTTGCAACAAACATGTAAACAGAATTTGAATCTGTTTCTTTACCAAAGAGGCTAACCAAAAATGATTAATGTTGTTAAGAGTAAACAGAAGAATTCAAAAGAAACACACTAAAGCATTAATCATTAATAATATACAGCAATGTGAAAGGATTAGAAATAATTTAGTGCAAAACACTCCCTAAGTCTTTCCTACAAGAAATTACTGTTTTCACTACCTGCGTCTGATACCTTTACATTCCTCTGTGCAGTTACATGTGACACTGAACTCAGGACAAGTTCTATATGGTACCTTCCTGGATGCTGTGCAGTTGTACCATGTGCTATTTAGCAGAAGTATTGTCCTCTATTGCTCTAACATCCAAAAGCAATGGTTAGGTTTTACCAGTTCTTGAACCCCACCTTGTAAACAAGGCAAGGATTATCAATCTTCTCCAGGATGAAGCCATCATGCAAATCATCTGCAGACATGTGTTTCGATTTGTTGTTGCCTTTCTCGACAAATTCTCCACGCATCCGACGCATTCTCTCTGCCTGAAATTTAGTGTCAGAACAAATTACTAACACTGATCATGGAACCCCAATACACTGAGTAAAACCAGCATAAAAACATAAATACAATTCAAACTGCATGGTTTTTAAAATTAATGTGCTCCAATATACTGAAGAGCAGATTTCCATTCTGTGTTTAGTTAGCTCCTACCTCTTGGATCATTGGAGCAAGAGTGTTGTTCAACCTGGTAAGGAGAGAAAACATCTAGAGATCCTGCTGTGACTGCTCAGCTTCAAGAGCATTCACAACAAGGTCAGGCAAAGTTGATTGGATTCCCCTTAGTGAATAGCTTGCATGCTCTAATTGTCAAGATGTGTGTATACAGAATGATAACTTGTGGTAAGTGTCTCCAACAGGTGAGGGATTAGGAAAATATTACCAAGCGAAATAAACATGAGGTGAGTAATAGCTCTGTGGCTGAAGGTAGACCTTTTTTTAAAATTTTGGTGGGAATCTACAAATAAGATACTTGAACAAAGAAGTCAACCTGTGTCACAATAAGCAATTGGGGTGTTGGGGGGGGTCAAATACCTCAGGCTACAGAGAAGGCTTTAAGTTTACTGGAGTGAGGGAGGGTTCTGCAGAGGGGATATGTAGGCTTACAAAGCAAAACAATATGGCAGCATTTCAGGGCAGCTATTTAAGTTAGAGTGGGAATCAGAATAGGGCAGGAAAGGACAGAATGTATTTGGGACAGTTTCCTAGGCAATATATTGTAGATCCAGTCAGGCATGAGACTATTTTGGATCTGGTAATGTATAATGAGGCAGTTCTAATAAACAATGTCAGGGTAAAAATGTCCCATGAAACAGTGATCAACACATGGTAGAATTTAGCATTCAGTTTCAGTGTGAGAAACTTGGGTCAAAAACAACTAAACTCAAATGAGGCTTATACACAAAAGAATGAGGACAGAGCTAGATGGAGGTAATTGGGAAAGGAGTTTAGCAGCAAAGATGATTCAGGAACAATGGCGGATATTTAAGAACCTAGTTTAAGAGTTTACGTAGGTTGGGCCTGTACTCATTAAAGTTCAGAAGAATGAAAAGCAACCGTATTGAAACACAAAATGTTTAAGGGTTTGACAGGATAAATGCTGAGAGATTGGTCCCTCTTTGGGAGAGTCAGTACCAGAAGAAATAGTCTCAAAGTAAAGCTTGCCTATTTAAGACAGAGTGGATGAAGATTTTCTTCCCTCAGAGGTAAGTGGATCTGTCGAGGGCTGTAGAAGCTGGATCATTAAGTATTTAACACAAAGTGTGCTGAGTACCTGGATTACACAGCCAGAGCAGGTGACTATAAAGCAATGTTTAAGAGGCATCTTTCAGATATAGGAATAGAGGGATATGGACTCTGTAGAGGCAAAAGATTTTTTTTTAAGAAAGGAATCATGTGTCAGCACTGGTGGGCCAAAGGGCTTGTTCCCGAGTTGTATTAGACTACTGTTTATTCATGCAGCCTACACCAAAGTCAACTCTCCTGTTTCTTCAGCGATTTGTGCTGACTAACAATAAAGAGATGTTTCGAGGAGGATTTTATCCAGTCCCACCTAATCATTGTCGGCACCTTGATGTTAAGGTGACATTCCCACTTTAAGCAACGGACAGGGAAACAACAATTTGCAGTAATGAAACAGCGTGTTTTAATAGAGTGTGACTAACAGCATCTTAGTCCATAGCAACAGACTGGCACATTCCAAATTCTAGTATGATGTCCTGAAGGACACACCAAAACTTAGGGCAGCCACCATGTTGGAGAAAAGGTCCTTAAGGCCTTTCAGCCACGGTATACTGAACAGCTGGAAACTGTGTAAAACCTTTCAGGCTGAATAGTTGACATGTAATGAAAACTGTTAAGTGTTAACTGAATTTGGAAATGTAATGAATGATGTACAGTGTGGAAAAAAATTGAAATGTTTTTGCATCTCATGTCATGTTAACTTTAAATGATAATTCAACATACTTAAATTAATTTTATGAATAAAGTATATTTTGGGAAAAAAACCGGCATGTCTGCACCAACATTTTTCATCTGACCACCAGGACACTTTTCTGTACATAGTGGTAACATTGCACAAGCAGATTTCAAAAATCAAGCTCAGAACAAAATGCCTGAAGTCTGGACTTTTTATCTACTTTACCTAAAGGTTAACAATTTCATGTCAATTCACATTATTAACATGAATCTCATCACCAATACATTGCATCTTAATTAGGTGTGAAGAGCAAATCGAAATCTGCATAAACAGCAGTGTGGTAACAAGCAGGCAATAGGTTTCATGATGTTGGTTGAGAGATATATACTGGCCGGGACACTACTGAGGCATACGGTCAAAGAGTTCAATAGATTCCATACCTCAAGTTTCTGTAGGCGTTCTTGCTCCTCCTTCGCCAACTCTTCCTTGGTTTTCAGTCTGTCAGAGGGCTGTGCCTTCATGTCAAAGAACAGCTCACGTACAATTATGTCATAATCCCCAGCCTTGAGGAAAGACCAAAAAATGGAGAAAAATAAACTGCACTTTTATTTTAATTATTTTATTTTACTCTAATCCCTAGAATAACTTGCAGTATACAATAGCACCACACAATGCCAGAAACCAGGCATAACAAGCAATTGATATAAAACTGATGAAAAAGACAGTCTCAATTTTAATTCATTTGCAAAATCTTTATTTTAAGCTGCCTCATAGCTAAATAGACAGCTTATTTGATGGCCGAGGTCGTACCTTCCTAAATAATCACTTACCTTGGGTTTCTCCTCCTCGCGCTCCTTTTTAGGAGCTTTATGAGCCAACAAGGAATGGACTTCCTTCCAATCTTTGTCCAGCTTCTCAGTCAGTTCCTGTGCCTTGTCTCGCTGCACCTGCCGCTCATACTGTTTAGATTAGAACATTCCATTGTTACCAAAATGAAGAACATTGAAAAAGTGGACAACATTTAGCCCCCTTGGGTCTGCCCACTACTCAATGACCCAACCCTCCAGGATAGACTTGAAGTTGCCAGGAACTGGCCACTCTGCTGCTGAGACCAAGCAGGGAAAACAAAAATCAGAATACTGTAATCAACTATGTTTTCTTTGTTGAACACCATCACTGATGAGTAATGAGAATAGTGGGGATAGGGATAAAAAGGCATTTGGACTGAGTCAAGAATTATGATTTCGAATCTGTTCAATTCTCAATCAACATGAGAAGATAGCAACATCACAAAGATGAACATGTCAAAAAACCAATGGCAAAAGCTGTTTTAGACAAGAGGTCATGTGCTGAAACCTTCAGGAATAAAGCTAACCCTAACCTCAGCCCATTTCTGCAGCAATTTCCAATTAAAGTTTGCGTTTATAAAATGGTCACGTGTACAGTATGAAATCAAACTACATAGAATTGAGGCTGAAATAAAAACAAAGTATTTAAAAAAAACATGCAACAGGTGCAGCAGCATTTATGGAGAGAGAACAATGAATGATACAAGTGCAAAGTGGCTCCTTGTCTGGAAGAATATAGTTGGTCATACATCTGGAGGTTCAATCACAATACCACGTGCCTCCAACTGCCCAGATCCCACTTTGTTCCTACTAATATGGTCTTCTTCCAAGGTTCAAGTGGAGCAGTGAATTCTAGAACCAGGAGTCAATGCTGCAAATGGTGTTGGCACGCTGTGTGCAGATGCACAGCTTCAGAGGTTGCTGATCCTAAGCTCCTGAGAGATACTGAACTCGAAAAGTTAACTCTGATACCCTCTCTGTTTTCAATATGATCTTTGTGTCAGATCATCAACAATTGCAGTATTTGGCTATTAAGGAATGGGTGCTATGAGGAATACAATTCATTTCACATCTGAAATTGAGAACACAAGTGAAGTGGAATAAATGGGAAGAGAAAATGAGGTCTGCAGATGCTGGAGATCAGAGATGGAAATGTGTTGCTGGAGAAGCGCAGCAGGTCAGGCAGCATCTAGGGAACAGGAGAATCGACGTTTCGGGCATTAGCCCTTCTTCAGGAATGAGGAAAGTTTGTCCAGCAGGCTAAGATAAAAGATAGGGAGGAGGGACTTGGGGGAGGGGCGTCGGAAATGTGATAGGTGGAAAAAGGTCAAGGTGAGGGTGATAGGACAGATTGGGGTGGGGGCGGAGAGGTCGGGAAGAAGATTGCAGGTTAGGGAGGTGGTGCTGAATTTGATGGATTTGACTGAGACAGGCTGGGGGGAGGGGAAATGAGGAAACTGGTGAAATCCGAGTTCATCCCTTGTGGTTGGAGGGTTCCTAGCCGGAAGATGAGGCGTTCTTCCTCCAACCGTCGTTTCGCTGTGGTCTGACGATGGAGGAGTCCAAAGACCTGCATATCCTTGGTGGAGTGGGAGGGGGAATTGAAATGTTGAGCTACAGGGTGGTTGGGTTGGTTGGTCCGGGTGTCCCAGAGGTGTTCTCTGAAACGCTCCGCAAGTAGGCGGCCTGTCTCCCCAATATAGAGGAGGCCACATCGGGTACAGAGGATGCAATAGATGATATGTGTGGAGGTACAGGTGAATCTGTGGCGGATATGGAAGTTTCCTTTGGGGCCTTGGAGGGAGGTGAGAGGGGAGGTGTGGGCGCAAGTCTTGCACCTCCTGCGGTTGCAGGGGAAGGTGCCGGGAGTGGAGGTTGGGTTGGTGGGGGGTGTGGATCTGACGAGGGAGTCACGGAGGGAGTGGTCTTTACGGAATGCTGATAGGGGAGGGGAGGGAAATATATCCTTGGTGGTGGGGTCCGTTTGGAGGTGGTCCAGCAGGCTAAGATAAAAGATAGGGAGGAGGGACTTGGGGGAGGGGCGTCGGAAATGTGATAGGTGGAAAAAGGTCAAGGTGAGGGTGATAGGACAGATTGGGGTGGGGGCGGAGAGGTCGGGAAGAAGATTGCAGGTTAGGGAGGCGGTGCCTTCCAGCAGGCTAAGATAAAAGATGGAATAAATGGGAACCTAGTTTCTATACAGGAATGCTTGAAATTTACTGAAATATTGTATGATTTTCCTTACTCATTATTGGGATGGGGTATCACTCGCTAGACCAGCAGTTCTGCCCACACTTAAGTTCCAAGACAGCAGTTAAGAGTCAACTAAATTGCCGTGTGTCTGGAGTCTAGCAGATTTCCTTGTCTAAAGGACATTAGTGAACTAGATGAGTTTTTTAATGATTGACCACAGTTACAAGGATGCTATTAGGCTAGTTCTTTATTCCAGATTTTTCAAAAAATAAACTCAAAATCCACCATCTGTCATAGTGCGACTTGAACTCATAACCTCAGAGCATTGGTCGGAGGTAATGGATTGCTAGCCCAGTGACATTATCACTACGACACTGTCTCCCTGTAAATATTTAAAGGAGATCAGTTGAATATTCTAAAACAGTTGCAACTGTGTATTAAGTAAACTTCTGAGAAGATAAATTTTTGAGGAAAATATTTCATTTCTAGCAAAAAATATTACTTCTTCCAATCTAACAGCTACCTTCATGAAGTGGTGAGGTCACAAGGAAAGCTTCAGAATTGTACAGAGCAGGTAGGTGTGTTTTTTTTTAGGAGTGTAACTGGCAGGGTAACAGTGTTACAGCTGGAAGGCGAAAGGTTTTGTATTACAGAGAATGGAGAGTTTACAAGTTTGCACTTCAGGCAGTTATCCAAAGGTCCAGAAACTAGGAAGCATGTAAACTCAAAAACAAAATCAGAAATTGCTCAAAAAGCTCAGCAGGCCACGCTGTATCTATGGAGAGAAAGCAGAGTTAATATTGTGACATCATAGACTTCAGAACTTTAATGACTGTTTATGGACTGAATGAACCAACAAAAATCAAAACCTGTCACATGCAGCAAGAACTCTGTCAGGAATAAACTGTTAAGGAACAAAGACACTCAAGCAATTACAGAGACTCAAGCAATTAGTCATGTCTTAGTGAGATTACATAAATAAAACTGCTTGATAAATTGGATGCTTCATGGCCACAACGGACAAGCATTGCCTAGAAGAATTTAAGGAGTTAATGACCGATAAGCTGCATCTTCAGAAGGCGGCCACCATGGTGGCTCAGTGGTTAGCACTGCTGCCTCACAGCACCAGGGTCCTGGGTTCGATTCCCGCCTGTCTGTGTGGAGTTTGCGCTTTCTCCCCATGTCTGCGTGGGTTTCCTCCCACAATCCAAAGATGTGCAGGTCAGGTAAATTGGCCATGCTAAATTGCCCACAGTGTTAGGTGCGTTAGTCAGGGGTAAGTGTATGGGAAATGGGTTTGGGTGGGTTTCTCTTCGGAGGGGCGGTGTGGACTAGTTGGGCCGAAGGGCCTGTTTCCACCCTGTAGTGAATAGAATCTAATTTAATCTTCAAACAAACAAACAGTCATTGCCAAATGTAACAAGAGACAAAAACTACAAGCCAGCCACAGATGAAAGGACTTAAAAAAGAAATTATAAGTATACCACCTCAGAGACTGAAGCATGAAAATCTGTGTAAGCATTGAACGAGAACAACTCAATAGCAGAACATCGAAAAACAAGACTGCACAAGGATTGAGCTCTGGACACTTCCATGTCTGCCTCAGACCACTGTTGGTTGAAGTCTTGGCCAGATTTCACCATTAATCGAGTAATCGCTAAGTTGAGTCACAGGCTGATTCTTGCTTAGTTGCGAGATTTTATATTTGGTTGTAACATGCAATAAAATATGAATTATTCAGTACTTGATTGTCTGAGTGATAGCTTAATAAGTAGCTGAATCATGTGCAACTTGTGGTGACTTACCCATAACAACGTTTTGGGCCCAGTGACCCCCTTTTCAAAACAATTCATGGTTGCTCATGTGCCCATCAACGTCATTGGCTTCCGACAGTTGGGAGATTAAAATTTTGTATTCTCCATAACCTCAACTCATTCAAAGCTCTGTGGCTGCACTCTGTCCACCTTTGGTTCTGAGTTCAGTTTGTGACTCTAAATTTCTCCTCCTAATGTTGAAACGCTTCAAACTCACCACTGCCCAGCCATGTAGCCACTGCCAAACATCAAACCCTCCAAAGTTAAGGGTTAGAAAGGGTAGATTCGATTCTATCTTAAAATGCGTTCAGGGGATTTTTTTTTGTATCAATACAGAGAAGGCCCAATAAGGGGTGGCCCAGTGCTGGATCTGGTTCTGGAGAGAGAGCGAGAGAGAGAGGAGGACATTAGAGGGGGGGGGGGGGGGAAGGAGAGAGAGAGAGAGAGAGAGAGAGAGAGAGAGAGAGAGAGAGAGAGAGAGAGAGAGAGAGAGAGAGAGAGAAGGATATTACCGATAGCAACCACAACACGTACAATTCGAAATTGTTCTTGACAAGGAAAAAGGTGGCCTACGAAAGATGGCTTTGGATTGGGAGTGGGGGAGGCAGATTTTATTAAAATAAAGCAGGACTGGTACACCTCCTTGCCAACAAGATCACCACATTGGAGTAGTGGAGGGCATTCAACAAGGACTAACATGTACCCTTTAGAGGGAAATGTAGGAGCAAGAAGTTCAGAGAACCCTGGTTGTCTAGTCCAATTCAGGACTGGATGAGGAAGACGACAGGGCTTTTCGCAAGTCCAAAGGGAGCAATTCAGCTGCAGTTCTAGAGAAATACAGGAAGGAACTTAAGGAAGAAGAACAAAAACAGGGCATGATAAAGAACTTGCCAACAGAATCTTAAGATATTTTATAAATACATTAAAGGAAGAGATTAACCAGGGTTTGAGTAGGACCCATTAGGGACTAAGGGGGCAACCTGTGTTTGAAGCCACAGGATGTTGAAAGGGTGTCAAATGAATACTTCTCTTTGGTCTTCACTCTGGAAAAGGAGGACGTAGGTACAGAGTTCAAAAAAAGGAAGGTGAGGAACTTGCACAATTTGATATAGGAAATGGGGAGGTATTGGAGGCTTTGTTAGGCTTTAAAAATATACAAATCCCCTGGTTTGGATGAACTGCATCCCAGGCTGCTGGAGGTGGGGCAGGAAAGTGCAGGGACTGCGACACAAATTTTTACTTCCTGCCTGGCCATGGGGGAAGTACCAGAGGACTGAATAATGGCTAATGCGGTTTCATTTTTTAAGAGGGGTGGTAGAGATGAATAAGGAAATTACAGACCAGTGAATCTCCCATCAATGGAAGAGAAACTATCGGAGAAAATCCTTAAGTAGTGGATTAATATCCATTTGCCAGATGGAGGTCACACGTAATAAATTTGTTAGAATTCTTTGAAAATGTGATCAAATGTTCTGATAAGGGAAGTTCAGTTGATGCAGTTTGTATGATTTTAGCAAACGTTTGACAAGGTCCCACATGAGAGACTGACCTTTTAGACTGGAGGCCTGTGACCAGTGGTGTTCCACAAGGATCGGTGCTGGGTCCACTGCTTTTCGTCATATATATAAATGATTTGGATGTGAACATAGGAGGTATAGCTAGTAAGTTTGCAGATGACATCAAAATTGGAGGTGCAATGGACAGCGAAGAAGGTTACCTCAGATTACAACAGGATCTTGATCAAATGGGCCAATGGGCTGAGGAGTGGCAGATGGAGTTTAGTTTATATAAATGCAAGATGTTGAATTTCGGAAAAGCAAATCAGAGCAGGACTTATATATTTAATGGCAAGGTCCTGGAGAGTGTTGCTGAACAAAGAGTGCAGATTCATAGCTCCTTGAAAGTAGAGTTGCAGGCAGACAGGATAGTGTAGAAGGCATTTGGTATGCTTTCCTTTTATTGGTCAGAGCATCGAGTTGGGAGGTCATGTACAGGACACTAGTTATGCCACTCATGGAATATTCTTTGCAATTCAGGTCTCCTTCTAATTGGAAGGATGTTGTGAAACTTGAAATAGTTCAGAATACATTTACAAGGATGTTGCAAGGGTTGGAGTATTTGAGCTATCGAGAGAGGCCGAATAGGCTGGGGCTGTTTTCCCTGGAGCGTCAGAGGCTGAGGCGTGACCTTATTGAGGTTTATAAAATCATGAGGGGCATGGATAGGATAAATACATGGTGCGGGAGTCCAGAACTAGTGGGTATAAGTTTTTGGTGAGAGGGGAAAGATATAAAAGAGACCTAAGGGGCAATTTTTTCACACAGAGGGTGGTGCATGTATGGAATAAGCTGCCAGAGGAAGTAGTGGAGGCTGGTACAATTACAGCATTTAAAAGACATCCGTATGGGTATATGAATAAAGTTAAAAATCACACAACACCAGGATATCGTCAACTGGTTTATTTGGAAGCTAGCTTTCAGAGCGCCTTCCTCAGGTGGCTGTGGAGGTTAAGATCATATTCACAGAATTTGTAGCTCACAGAGTCATGTACACATGACTCCTAGTCATGGTATACGAATAGGAAGGGTTTAGAGGGATATGGGCCAAGTGCTGGCAAATGGGACTTGGTTAGGTTAGGATATCTGGTCGCCATGTACGAGTTGGACCGAAGGGTCTGTTTCTGTGCTGTACATCTCTGACTCTGTGACTGAGAATGTTAAAGTACATAGAATTCAGCGAAACTTGGTGAGATGGACCAGAAGCTGGCTTAGTAATTGGACACAAAGTGTAGTGGTGGAAGGCTGTTTAAGTGACTGGAGGCCGGCGTCAAGTCACTTAAATGATATAGATGAAAATGTGGGGATAATATTAAACAAATCTGTAGACAACACCAAGATTGGCAGGATGGATAATAGCAATGAAGATGGTTGTGGTTATAAGATATAGTGGGCAGACCAGTGGTAGATGGTATTTAACCCTGTTAAGTGTGAGGGAGAAACAAGATGAGGGAGTTATTTAATGAAGGGCAGGACACTGGGAGGCTTAGAGGAAACAGAGGATCTTGAGGATCATTATTCACAGATCGTTGAAGTTGGCAGAGCACGTAAATACAATAATTGGCATGTGGGTCATTTGCTTTCATCAGTTGTGACATAAATAAGATCAAAGAGGTAATGTCGTAGTTGTACAGACCGCTGGTTAGGCCACTGTGTGCAGTTCTGGTCATCTCAATACAGGAAGGCTGTGATAGCACTGAAGGGTGAACAGTGAGCAGCTTTGGTTGATGGTCAATCACAGAGGACATAGTTTTAAGGTAAGGGGCAGGAGATTCAGAGAGGATTTGGGGAAAAATCTTTTTCACTCAGCAGGTGGTGGAAATGTGGAATGCATTTCCTAGGAAGGTACTGGAAACCTATAAGCTTTAAAAATATCTGGATGAGCACTTCAGATATCATAACATCCAAGGATATGGGTCAAATGTAGGAAATTGGGATTAGTGCACCGTTAGTATTAGTTATGTCAGTGCAGACTCAATGGGACAAAGGGCCTTTCCTACACTGTATGACTCTATGAAAGTAACACAGTCCTCCAACTCTGGCCTTCAAATACACTGCCTCACCAATGGTGATTATGTTTTATGGAAACTGGGCCTAAATGCTCCTTCTCCACTTCTCTTTTTCGCCAGTTGTTAAAATAGCTTCTTCACCAACCCTTTGCTCATCCTCTTCATTTCTTTAGGTTGCTCAGTGACTTTTCTTTGCTCCTGTGAAGCACCTATGGACACTGTTAAGGACACTATTTGAATCTGGGTTATTGTTGAAATCCCTCCATGGTTTTTCACTTTCCCTCAGTTAAACTCCTCCAACCTTAGGTACTAGCTCAGGACCATGAATTACAGCTTTATCAATCCGCAGAAATCTCATGACCCAAACTCATCATGTTTTAGCTTCCTTCGGCAGTCTTGGTCTACCTTTCTGTTGAAGTAACATCTATTTTCTTTCAATTGTCTTGGAAAACACTGATGCACTGGGATGAAAATTACAGTACAGTGAGATATTAAGCTTCATTTAATGAGTCAAAACACCAGTTCCAGCCAAAGACTACATGACTAGGTAAATGTTGTGACACATCAGCCTGAAGTGCTTCAGTTTATCATGGTCCCTACTAATTATACGCACCGATAAGCACAAAGTTTGAAAAGCATACCTTCTCCTTCTTAGATTTAGCAATAAGCTCATCAATTAACTCTTTCCGGGACTTGGGTGTTGGTTCCTCCTCCTCACCCTGCTGCTTAGATGCTGTCTTCTTCTGCAACAGCCCACCACCGCCAAAGTGTGCAGCCGCAGTGAACTCAGCTGTGAGTAATGAGGGAGCATAATAAACTATCCAGCCAGCCATCTGTTCAAAAGTAAATAAGGTTTTTCTCTTGTGCCAATACTGTATTACATATCAGCTATGCACTAACAGGAAATTGAAACCTAGGATCAGAGCTCCAGCACAAGAGTGACACCACAGGTAAAACCCCGAGTTCATTGGTTGGTGGTAGTCAAATTTGTAATTACCTGTTACAGGTAACTTTCAGTTTGAAGGCAAACAGGAAAAATATTTGCAGGCTACAAACTAAAAGAACAGTATAAAATGTTTAAAAACCAAATTAAGTAGGAAGTCCTTAAAATGAAGATGCCAGGCCAGGCAATGTGAGAGCTGTCATTCAAAGTGACCACATCTGCAGCAAGTGCTGGATGCTTGAGGGGTCCGTCTTTGAGTTGATGAGCTGGAGTCTGAGCTTTGCTCCCAGTGACATATCAGGTACGGGGAGAGCTACCTGGATGCAGTGTTTCAGGAGGCAGTCACACCTCTTAGATTAATTCGCTCAAACTTGGTCAATGGTCAGGGACAAGAGGATATGACGATGAGTGACGCAGGTAGAGGGATCGAGGAGGTGGTGTTGAAAGACCCTCAGCCCCTGAGCTTGTGGGTAGAGACATGGCTACAAGGGAATCAGGGCCGGGAACTAAATATCCAAGAATATATGGCCTATTGAAAGGACAGGCAGATGGGGTAGGGTTGTCATATTTGTAAGAAATGAAATTAAATTGATAGCGGAAGTGATATAGAATTGAAAGACATAGAATCCGTATGGGTAGAGTTGAGGAACTACAAAGGAAGAGAGACCAGGTGGGAGTTGTGTTGCGTCACCTAGTAGCAGTAGCATGGGGGAAGTAATAAAGGCCTGTAAGAAAGGCACTATCATAAGAATCACAGGGGACTTCAGGTGGACTGGGAAAATCAGGTTAGCAGCCAATGTCAAGAAAGGAATTTGTGGAATATTTATGGATGTTTTATTTGGAGCAGCTTGTGGTAATGTCTACAATGGAACAGGCAATTCTGGATTTAGCGATATGTAATGAGCCAGACTTGATTAGGGAGCTGAAGGTGAAGGAACCCCTAAAGAACAGTGACCATATGATAGAATTTACCCTGCAGTTTGAGAGGGAGGAGCTGCAATCAGATGTAACAGCATTACAATTGAGTAAAGCTAACAAAGACATGAGGGAGGAGCTGGCCAGATTGGTAAGGAAGATGGTGCAGCAGCAGTGGCAGGAGTTTCTAGGGGTCATTTGGGAGACACAGCAGAAATGCATTTCAAGGAAGAATAAGCATACTAAGGGGTGGAGGAATCAACTTTGGCTGACAAGGGTAGTTAGGGGTAGTATAAAAGCAACAGAAAATACAATGTGATGAAGATTAGTGGGAAGCCAGAGGATTAGGAAGCCTTTAAAAACTAATGAGAGGACAACTAAAAAAAAGGAATAAGGGGAGAGAAGATGAAGTGAGAGAAAGCTAGCTGGTAACATAAAAGATTGCAAAGGTTTTTATGATATCTAAAAGATAAGAGGCAAGAGTGGACATTGGACCACTGGAAAATGAGGCGGGAGAAGTAGTAATGTGGAACAAAGAAATGGCAGAGGAAGTGATTGGTACTTTGCATCAGTTTTCACAGTGAACACACCAGCGGCATACCATAACTTCAAGAGTGTGTAGTGGCAAACACTCAGGAGAAAGTGCTGGTGAAGCTGATAAGTTTGAAGGTGGATAAATCAACTGGACTGGCTGGACTATAGCCCAGAGTTGTGAAGAAGTTATCTATGGAGATTGTGGAGGCATTGGCGGTGATCTTTAAGAAATCACTGGAGTCAGGGATGGCAGAGAGAACTAGAAAATGGCTGTTTAAGAAGAAAGGCAGAAGGCAGGAAACTATAGGCCAGTTAGCCTGACCTCAGTCATTGATGAGATCTTAGAATCGATTATCAAGCCTGAGATTGCAGGGTACTTGGAAGTGCATGGTTAAATAGGGCAGAATCAGCACGGCTTTGTCAAGGAAAGGTCATGCCTGACAAATCTGTTAGAATTCTTTGAAGAGGTAATGAGCAAGTTAGACAATGGAGAACCAGTGGGTTTTCTTTCATTCATTCACAGGATGATTCATTCACATTGCCAGTTAGGCCAGCATTTATTGTCCATGCTAGGTGACCAGAGAGCAATTAAGAGTCAACCACATTGCTGTGGGTCTGAAGTCACATGTAGTCCAGAGCAAGTAAAGTTGGCAGTTTACTTCCCTGGAGGACATTAATGAACCAGATGGATTTTTCATGACAATTGACAAAGATTCATGGTCATCATTAGACTCTTAATTCAATTTTTTTAAAAAATTCATTAGATCTTAATTCCAGACTTTTTTGAATTCAAATTCCACCATCTTCAATGGTGGGATCTGAACTTGGGAACCCAGATTATAACCTTGGCAGATGTAATACAATATGGCGAAATGTAAGGACATGCACTTTGGTTGGAAGAATAGAGGGGTAGAGTATCTTCTAAACAGGGAAAGGTTTCATAAATCTGAAATGCATTGGGACTTGGGAGTCCGAGTTCAGAATTTTCTTAAGGTTAACATGCAAGTTCACCTGGCAGTTAGAAAGGCAAATGCAATATCATTCATTTCAAGCGGGCTAGAAAACAAGAGCAGAGGTGAATTGGTGAGGCTTCGGTCAGACTGCATTTAGAATATTGTGAGCAATTCTGGGTCCTGAATCTAAAGAAAGATGTATTTGCTTTGGAGGGGGCCCAGAGGAGATTTACAAGATTGATCCTGGGGGTGAAAGGCTTGTCATGAGGAGAGATTGAGAACTCTGGGTCTATACTTGATGGAGTTTGAAAGCTGGGGGCGGGGGTGGTTCTGACATGGAGAAGATGTTTTCACTAGCAGGAGACACTAGGAGTGGGGGCACAGCCTGAGGGCCTTTAGAACCAAGGTCAGGAGAAACTTTGTCTGCCAGAAGGTGGTGACTCTGTGGTGGAACTCAATGACTTGGCCTCCCCAGCCCCTGTGGCACTGACTGTATTTAAAGCAGAGATCAATAGTTTCTTGATTAGTAAGGGGATCAAGATTATGGGGAGAAGACAGGAGAATGGGATTGAGAAACAGATCAGCCATAATCAAATGGCAGAGCAGACTAGATAGGCTGAAAGT
Organism: Chiloscyllium plagiosum; assembly: GCF_037043375.1. Taxonomy (NCBI): domain Eukaryota; kingdom Metazoa; phylum Chordata; class Chondrichthyes; order Orectolobiformes; family Hemiscylliidae; genus Chiloscyllium; species Chiloscyllium plagiosum. Next base: position 148,101,614 of record NW_028270140.1, read on the forward strand.
CCTAATTCTGCTACTATATCTTTTGGTCACTCAGTTCACCTCAGAGACAAATGTCATGAATTCAAGTTCTATTACAGAATGCAAAATAAAGACTGCTATCCCTGGGTACTTTCAGGAGGTGCAGTCTTTTGAATAAGTTGATAAACAGAATCTGACCATCAAGTGAACTTAAAAAACAAAATTAAAAACTAAGCACATCCAGCTACCTGGATAATATTTATCCTTCTATCAAAAGCAGAGCCAGGGACTCTTGGTTGCAGGGACCGTGGGTTCAGCCACATCAGCAAAGTATGGCCAGCAGCAAAGAGATGGTGCCTAAAAGTGGGGCAACTCTTATGTTGGTGGGTCCGGCATAGGCAGTTCCAAGGCAGTGGAGGTCTCCCCTGAGTCTAGATGCTGGCAAGGACTCGGTCAGAGACACTGATATTCTGAACTTTTTACTTCTTTATTTTTTTCTAATTTATTCCTATGACCTATAATGCTGGACTGTTTATTTCTTTACTTGTCTAACTGTTTTTTGTTTCCTAAGAATTTGATCTTAAGTATCTGAACCCACGTACTTTCGTACCTAAGGTGGTGCTGTAATGGGGCAACTTTAAACTTTTCACTGTACTCATTTGACTATGTGTCAATTCAATTCATGAGAGAGGTATTACCTGGTTATGATCTCACTGCGGTTTAGTATGCCTCACTGTGTTAAAACTAGCTGCCATATTTCCTACAATACAGCAGTGAATGACTTAATGATTAATCAGTCATGAAGGATGTAAGTCATTATCATGTTAATTCACAAACAAATTCCTCTCATCAAAACTGTCAATTACAGATTCCAGAAAAAGCACAGAAGGTCAGGCAGCATATGAGGAGCAGAAAAATCGACCATTTCAAGCAAAAGCCCTTCATCAGCCCTATTCCTGATGAAGGGCTTTTGTCCGAAACACCGATTTTCCTGCTCCTCGGATGCTGCCTGACCTGCTGTGCTTTTCCACTACCACTCTGATCTAAACTCTGGTTTCGAGCATCTGCAGTCCTCACTTTTGCCTATTACAGATTCCTGCCATTTTCAACATCTGCCAATCCTCCCACGCTAAAAAAAACACTGGATTCCTTCCAGGGAGTGGAAGAAAACACGGAATCATCTCTCTACCATCATCAAAAATGCTCTCTTCAATAAATGTCTCTTCAAAGTGTTGCCTTCGAATACAACTCAGATTCGTAGAGTCAATTTAAAGTTTTACTACTGAATAGTTAAAGAGTGAGAGTTTCTCCACCTTGTGCTTTATTAAAATCTGACTGATTCCCATCATAGGCAGGGACTGATAGTGAAAAATAATGCAAGCCCTGTATATATTATAGCCCTTTAAAAACAATCAGGATTAGTTAAATCATATGACATTTTTCGTGCTCACCTGACAGAAGGCCCTTTTCCTCCATTTCATCATCACTGTCTGGCACGTCATTAAACTTCTCAATGTCCGCCAGGGATTGCCCGTAATGGGTGAGATCTTCATCTTCATTCAGGTTGTATATGTTCTTCTTTGTGTGCTGCCGCTGAAACAACAAGAACCCAAACAATTAAGTGAATCCAGCAGAGTTACACAACATTGGTCACACCATTAATTTTAATACAGTTAATTACAGGGTAGTTCATTTTCATGGGAGGAATAAGGTCATCTACCCCTTGAAAAACAAGAGATTAAGTTCTGATGAAAAATTTCACAGATCTGAAACTTTCAAAGACTTATACAAATTACCTTATCTTTTCATTGCATAAGATGCTTCCTGACCTGAATTAATTCAGATTTGCAGCATTCCTGGTATTCTTGCTTTTTGAGAAAAGTCTTCGTGGATTGGAGACACAAGGGGATCTTGAGTGTTCCGATTTGCAAGTTATTTACCTGAGCTGATAAGTGGCAAGTAACATCCACACCACACAAGCACTGAGCACTGATCATGTTCAGCAAGAGAGAGTCTAACTATCACCCCTTTACGTTCAACAGCATTATTATCACTGAATTCCTCGCTATCAATATGCAGTGGGTCATCATGGACTAAAATCTAAACTGGACTAGATATAAACACCTTGGCTACAACAGCAGGTCAGATGCTATGACTGCTGCAGTGAGTAACTCATTTCCTGTCTTGCTAATGCCGGTCTTCCATCAAAAAAGTACAAGTCAGGAGTGCAATGAAATGCTCCCACTTGACTGGATGGATAAAGCTTCAACAATGTTCCAGAAGCTTGACAATATTCTGGGCAAAACCGCCCATTTAAGTGGCAGGACAGCCACCAACTTCCACATTCACTCCCTACACTCTCTCTGCATATTGTCACCTGTCTACAAAATGCAGTTCAATAACTTACCAAGGCTTCTCAAACAGCATCTTCCATACTGATGACTTCTACCATCTAGAAGGACGAGGCCAACAGATACATGGAAACACCACCATGACCTGCAGGTTCCTCTCCAAGCCATGACTGCATCATGATTTGGGAATATATCACCATGCCTTCACTGTCACTGGTGAAAATGCTTAGGCCTCTGGGGATCCTTTCATCACTTACACTCCAGCAGCTTAAGAAGGCAGTTGACCTTCTCCACAGCAATCAGGGATGGGTACCAATACATGTCAGCCTAGCCAGCAATATCACAGCTCATGAACAAGTGGGAAAAGACAAAGAAAATAAAGCTGTTAAGATTTGAAACAAAACTTTGGATTAGTGAATGGAGTCTTCTTGTTCGACTCTGCTGAAGACCAGGATGACAGGGCAATTGCAGTGCTTCCTCTTGCCATTGTTTCTCAAACTGCTTAGTTTGACATGGTGTTACGTATCTTAGGACCTCTTATTTAGTCACTCATTTAGTCAAGGCAGTTCTCCGATTTTATCTAGTTTTTTTTGTCTATCCTATTCCAAGTTTCTGACCTAGTACCCCATCAAAAACAGAACATTATAAAACTGAATATGCCAGGCAGACATTCATATGAAATAACCATCTACACAAAAGTACTATGATGAGAAATTTAAGTCACTATTTAGAAAAAAAGTTGGGGATGCCAGGACCATGTGACCAAGTAATATGTACATAAACAGCAGAGCAGTAGAGGAAGTTGCAGCAGATGCATACAATCTAGGGAGTTGGAGTGATTACTGGGTTGGACTCCAAGAGCATTTGAATTCACTGGGTTAAGGAGGGAACGAGCTAGAGTATTTAATACTGACTGACACACACAATCCTTGGTCAGCCCCAGTCATTGCAGCAATCCAAGCATCTGTCAGACCAACAGGATATTGAGACACCACACAGTTTTCTGAATAACAAAAGATGTCATCAGCCTGCAATGTGAATCCAACATTCATGTCCTTGTGGGTGTTGCCTCAGTTTTAAGCAGCATCGATTTTTAAGAAAATGCAGCCTTCAGACATTTTTGTGCTGCGAGTTCAGGATTCGAATCACTACAACATGAAGGAAAGGCTTGTATTTAGTGGCTTAATGCCAGACATAGAAATACTTCAGTGCTTTATACACATAGGAATACTTTAATGCACAGCACTGGCATTTTTACACAGCAAGATCCCACATGCAGAAATGAGATAAGACCATAAGACATGGGAACAGAAATTAGGCCATTCAGCCCATCAAGTCTGCTCCACCATTCAATCATTGCTGATAGATTTCTCAATCCCATTCTCCTGCTTTCTCCCTGTAACCCTTGATACTCAAGAACCTATCTATCTCAGTCTTAAATATACTCAATGACCTGGACTCCACAGCCTTCTTTGGCAATGAGTTTCATAGATTCACCACTCTCTCATAAGTTTTTCCTTATCTCCATTCTATAAGGTCTTCTTTTTACAGTCAGGCTGTGCCCTGGGGTAAGATTAGAGTGGTGCTGGAAAAGCACAGCAGTTCAGGCAGCATCCGAGGAGCAGTAAAATCGACGTTTCGGGCAAAAGCCCTTCATCAGGAATACAGCCGACATTTTGGGTAAAAGCCCTTCATCAGGAATACAATCCTCTCCTACCAATGGAAACATCTTCCCAACGTCAACTCTGTCCAGGCCATTTAGTATTCTGCATGTTTGAATTAGAGTCCCCCTCATCTTTCTAAACTCCATCAAATATAGGCCCAGAGTCCTCAAACATTCCTCATATGTTAAGCTTTTCATTCCTGGGACTATTCTCGTGAACTTGCACTAAATACGATCCAAGGCCAGTACATCCTTCCCAAACTATGGGGCCCAAAACTGCGCACAATAGTCCAAATGTGGTCTGACCAGAGCCTTATCAGGCCTCAGAAGTACATCCCTGCTTTTATATTCAAGTCCTCTCAAAATAAATGCCATCATTGCATTTGCCTTCCTAACTACTGACTCAACCTGCAAGTTTGCCTTGAGAGATTCCTGGACTAGAACACCTAAGTCTCTTTGCACTTCAGATTTCTGAATTTTTTCCCCATTTAGAAAATAGCCCATGCCTCTCATCTTCCTACCTCACACCTTCCCACACTGTACTCCATCTGCTATTTCTTTGCCCATTCTCTTAATCTGTCCAAAACCTTCTATAGCCTCCCCGTCTCCTCAATGCCACCTGTCCCTTTACCTATCTTTGTATTATCTTCAAACTTAGCCAGAATGCCCACAGTTCTTTCATCTAGATTGTTAATGCATAAAGTGAAAAGCTGCGTTCCCAACACTGAGCCTTGTGGAACATCACTTGTCTGCTGTCCTGAGGACTCTTTTATCCCCACTCTCTGCTTTTTGCCAGACTGCCAAGCTTCTATCCATGCTCGCACCTTGCCTCTAACACCATGGGCACATATCGTACTCAGTAACCCCCTGGGCGGCACCTAGTCAAAGGTCTTCTTGAAGTCCAGGTAGATAACATCCATTGGCGCTCCTTGGTCTAACTTGCTTATCACTTCCTCAAAGAATTCTAGCAGGTTTGTCAGGCATGATGAAGCCATGCTGACTTTGCCCTTTTTACCATACACTTCCAAGTATTCAGAAATCTCATCCATCACGACGGATTCCAGGATCTTACCCATGACCGAGGTTAGGCTAATTGGTCTATAGTTTTCCATCTTTTGCCTTATTCCCTTTTAAACAGGGATGCCACGTCAGCAATTTTCCAGTCCGCTGGGACCCTCCTGATTCTAGTGATTCCTGAAAGATCACTACTAATGCCTCCACTATCTCTTTAACTATCTCCCTTTGAACTCTGGGGTGTAGTCCATCTGGTCCAGGAGATTTATCCACCTACAGGCCACTCAGTTTTTCTAGCACCTTCTCCTTAGCGATGGTCACTATACTCAGCTCTGCCCCCTCACACTCTTGAATTTTGGGGATATTTCTTGCGTCTTCCAAGACTTACATAAAGTAAATATTCAGTTCCTCAGCCATTTCCTTGTTCCCCACTAGTATCTCTATCTTTGCTTCTCTCTTATCCTTTATATTTCTAACAAAACTCTTACAGTCTTTCTTTACATTACAGGCTAGCTTACTCTCACATTTAATCTTCTCCCTCCTTATTACTCTTTTTGTTTGTCTTTGTAAGCTTCCCAATCCTCTGGTTTCCAACTGCCCTTCGCGTAGATGAGAAATAGGAAAATACCAAGGGCTAATCCTTGGTGGTAATGGTGCAGGAGCAGGAATAAGAAAATATACAGATGTGCAACAGTCCAGAAATGGAAAAATGCAGAGATCTTGAAGGACTAGAGATAGAGATAAGCTCTTTTGTCAATTAGCATCTACTTCTGACAATTCAAAACCTGCTCCTGATAGAAGACTTTTTTTTCCTGATCAAACAAAATGGCAAATCTGGATTTATTAATGAAATAATGCATTAGATCACTTAAAATTGCATAATTCAAACAGCAAATGGACCAAAAACAGACATTGCTGGAGAGCTTCTGAAGGGTCATTGGACCTAAAATGTTAATTCTGATTTCTCTTCACAGATGCTGCCATATCTGCTGAGTTGCTCCAGCAATTTGGTTTTGTTTCAGATTTCCAGCATCTGTAGTCTGTATTTTATTTTAGGCAAATGGACAAAAACGGCTTCTCGTTAACATCAGGGAGTTCTTCCTGATTTTCTCTGGAGAGTCTCAGGGAGGTTTCAAATGAAGCAAGACATCTGTGACAATCTAGGCTTTCTTCAGTACTGCACTGGCCCGGTCATGTACTTGAGTTAACAGGTATACATCTTGGATAGGGGTCTGCTCCAAAACAAGCTAATCTCTTAATAGAATATTGGAAAGCAGGTCTGGAAGTGCAGAGGAACCAATGAAGAGGGGAAATAAATACAATCAGAGTCAAAAACAGACCCTTCGGTCTAACTTGTCCAGCCGAATAGAAATCCCAAACTGATCCAGTCTCATTTGCCAGCTTGGGACAATTTCCACCAGGCTGTTTTACTTCCTGTGTTAAAACAGAAGAGTATTACCTGCTGCTCCAAGGAGAACCTCTTTGTCATCTTTTCATCTGGAGTTAACGTAGTATCATATTCACCAAATCGTTTGTCAAGAAATTTATTGGCCTTCCCCTTGTCCTGATATTCTTTCAGCAAAGTTTCTGTACGCTGGAAGACAAATGAGTAAAGAAATATCGTAAAATAGTCCAGTAAAATTGACAATTTGATATTTGCTCACACAATGAATCAATGATTCTAACTTTATAAATATTCTGGTAATGCTAAAGAGTTGACACAAGCATGATTGACCAAGTGGTCTCCTACTCCCATTGTCAAATGATAAACAGAAAGTGTTGGAAAAACTTAGCAAACCTGGCATCATCTGTGGATAGAAAAACAGAGTTAACATTTCACATCCAGTGTGTTGATTCTTTAAGTGAATCCAGAAGCCCAATGCTAATGCCTTGGGTGTGTCAGTTCAAATCCCTAGATCATACAGTCAGAATCAGAGATGTACAGCATGGAAGGGTGTTGGACTGGATTGGACTAGAGAGCTTAGAAAGTGAGGACTGCAGATGCTGGAGTACCAGAGTTGAAAAATATGGTGCTGGAAAAACACAGCATAAGCCCGAAACGTCGATTCTCCTGCTCCTCGGATGCTGCCTGGCCTGCTGTGTTTTTCCAGCACCACATTTTTCAACTCTGGATTGGACTAGGTCAAAAATCACACAACACCAAGTTAATAGTCCAACGGGTTTATTTGAAAACACCGGCCTTCAGAGCACTGCTCGTTCAACTGGTGCTAGTAAGAGGTGAAAGCAAATTCAATAAGAACTTTAAGAATACAACTGGATCCACATATGAAAAGGAAATATTAGAGTACTGTGGAGAAAGAAATGGGGGATGGGACCAACAGGACAGATCTATCAAATGAGTTGCATGGGTGGGATGGCTCGCATGTCTTCCTATGGTTGTGACATTGACAACCCAATACATCACAGAACAAATAGGTATTACAATTACTTACCCTTTTAATAGATTTAGATCGAGATACTCCAGGTAACCCACGGTCATGCTTTGTTTTCCGGCCAAGTATATTAAACTTCTGCTTGTTAATTTTCACCTCAAACGGATTTGTCTTAATGTCTCTTGTAGATTTTCTATTTCGTATGTTATCAGAAGAAATCTTCTTTTTCCGAGCTTTCCCCATCTTTCACAGCTCTGAAGAACTGTAAAATAAAAAAATGCAACACAGAATTGATTACTGAGCCACAGAAAATTCATATTTAGGAGAAATACATATTTAAACATATAGTGTTATGAAGATGTGGGTATATGTACCTTTAAAAGAGTTAAAAGCTAGCAGAACTACCTGACAGCACCAAGTGTTCTGAATAAGATACAAGGTAACATGTGGTCTAGCTACTGGGGTGGTTAGGGCAGCTGGTTGCCTGGAGACAGAAACAGATTTGAATTAGGCCTATCAGTTTAAATTATACTCCGAAAAATACTAAATTCCTATCAAGTTTGAATTTAGTATATTGACAATCTTAAAAGCCAATGACACAATCTGATGCTTTGAGAGGGGGGGTATAAGACCAGGGAACACTGAACAGTTGGGAGGAGAATTGCCACCAGCATGTAGAGACTGCCTGAAAAATAGCTCTCTTAAAGCACCTTTATCAATCTGTTACCTGTGAAGTATAACCTCTAAGAAGAAGAAAAGATGACACGGGAAGATCCAACAGCTGACAGGTTTTGAAAACTTGAATTTTTGGTAAATTTTAATGGGGAGGTTTAATCGGACTAGTATTATAGAAGGGAAAGTAAAAGATAGGTTAGAAGGAGTTGTAAACAGATGTTAATTAACTATTCTCTGCTATACTTTAAGAAATAAAGTCGGGGGGATCCAAGATGGCGGCGACCCAGCAAGTCTGAGTCTACAATGCTCCTCCCAAGACTTGGGCAAAGTGGGTCACCCTCCACCACACTCACCAAATAATTTAAAATAGCTGTTTAATTTAATTCGTTGCTTAGTATTAAATTTAAACAATCTAATCTTCAGTAAAAATGACTAAAGGGAAGGGAGCCCGCAGCTCTCAGCAAGCAGGAACCCCTCCCCCACCCTCTCCAGCTGCAGCTGAGACGTCCGCAGCCGCCCCGGGGGACTTACCTACGGTGGCGAGTCTCGTGGAAATCATCTCCAAACTGGATGCGAAGATCGACGCTTTTATTGAAGAATCCCAAAGTCGATGGGACTCACTCTTGGCCGCGCTGCAAAAGCACGACCGAGACATCAAGGAAATCGAGCGCCGGGTTGGAGGGGCAGAGCTAAAGGCTGCGACCTCCGAAACTATAGCGCAATCAGCTGTGGATCAGGTCCGGACTCTCGAACAGCGAGTCCAGACCTTAGAGAATCATATTGACGACCTCGATAATCGAGCTGCAGAGCTATAAGGAGAGTTAGATACTTCTAGAAGCCTCTAGAAATCTTGGAAAAGATCCCCAAACCATGATCTATAAAGGATCCAAGATCATGTTATTCCAGGACTTTTCCCCAGCTCTGGTCCGAAAGAGGAAGGCATTCGATGAGGCGAAGAAGTGTTTAAGGGACTTAAATATTCAGTACTCCTTACGCTACCCAGCGACGCTACACTTTAACTATGAAGGATCAGTGTATAACTTCAGATCTCCGGAAAAGGCTAAGGAATTTTTGGACTCTCTTAGATAAATTGCAAGAGATAGTGGATGTTGGTTTGCCTTCCCCCCACTCCGGTTTATATCCCCCCCTTTTCTTTTTTTTTAACTTTACTGTTTAATATTATCCTGGGGGGTAGGGAGAGGGATTTATTTATTTGTTCTCTACTTAACGATTTTCTCCCTCCCCTTGGTTTTTTTTTATTATTCTATATATAAATCGCAGGATTGTGAAGACAGGACTAGGGGAATGCAATCATTTTTTAAAAATTTGACCTTTCCAGACCTAACTCCGGAACAGGTATCGGTCTTAAATGCTCCCCTAACAGTCCAAGAAATACTTGACGCAATCAGGCAACTTCAGAGCAGTAAGACACCTGACCCAGATGGTTTTCAAGCTGAATTCTATAAAGAATTTACAGGAATATTGGCTGGTCCACTTATGGACATGTATAACTATGTATACAGTCAGGGCTGTCTCCCGCCTTCGCTGAAAGTGGCAAATATCTCTCTTATCCTTAAAAAAGGAAAGGACCCAGAAGATTGTGCGTCATACAGACCAATATCCTTGCTAAATGTAGATTTTAAAATCCTTTCTAAAACGTTAGCATTGAGACTAGAAAGGGTATTGCCACATATCATAAAGGAGGATCAGACGGGGTTTATTAAGGGCCGTAGATCATCCAATAATATTAGAAGGGTTTTGAATATGATTCAAGCCTGCCATCAGGGAAAGATACCAGGAGTAGTAGTCTCATTAGACACGGAAAAGGCATTCGATAGGGTTGAATGGTCATATTTGTTTTACACATCGGAAAGGTTTGGCGTTGGAAAGGTGTTTACCAAATGGGTCTCAACATTGTATAGTGATTCCAAAGCAATTGTGGTTACCAATGGATTAGGCTCGGATAGCTTCAGTGTGGGTAGGGGCTGCTGTCAGGGATGTCCTCTCTCGCCATTGTTATTTACGCTAATAATTGAGCCACTAGCAGAAGCTATACAGGCTGATCCTAATATAACGGCCCCGAGGATTGGTACAGGTAAACATAAAGTTACCCTTTATGCAGACGATGTTCTTCTATTCCTCAGTAATCCTTTGATGCCCGTACCTCGCCTAATCCAAGTTATTAATACATTTAGCGCATTCTCAGGCTATAAAATTAATTTCTCAAAATCGGAGGCTATGCCAATGGGTGGCCTTGCTATGATACCCCACTTAGTGGATGGATCCCACTTTCCCTTTCGGTGGTCTGTGGAGGGTTTCTTATATTTAGGCATTTTTATTACCCCAGTATTTGATCAGTTATATAAGGCTAACTTTGTGCATTTACTGGAAAGGTTAAGGCAGGACCTCCAGCGATGGGGAGACCTTCCAATTTCCTGGCTAGGTGGAATAGCACTAATTAAAATGAATGTCCTGCCCCGTCTCCTATACCCTATGAGGATGCTTCCGGTGATACTGCCGAGGCTGGCACTACGTAAATTATATGGCTGGTTGGGTTCCTTTATCTGGAATCATAGAACGGCCCCTCATTAAGCTAAAGAAGCTACAGCTTCCACAGACAAGGGGAGGATTGGACTTCCCAGATTTTAGGAAATATCAGTTAAGTTCCCTATTAAGTTACATAGCCGATTGGGTCTTGTCTGATCCACAATCAATCTGGCTGGACATCGAGGCTTCTCAAGTAAAATGCCCACTTATTAACCTTTTATTTTCAGACATGGAATGCCCTGCCAGTAGCAGTGGTGGACTCTCCCTCATTATGGGCATTTAAGCGGGCATTGGATAGGCATATGGAGGATAGTGGGCTAGTGTAGGTTAGGTGGGCTTGGATCGGCGCAACATCGAGGGCCGAAGGGCCTGTACTGCACTGTATTCTTCTATCTATCTAAGAGGAAAATCATTACGGATCATTGTAAAAACCCTATAATACTAAACACAATTAAAGCTTGGAATATAATGCAGCAAAATGAGGGCAACTCACTTAAAACATCCCCCTATGCGCCGATAGTGGGAGCATGGGGATTCCAACCGGGGTTTACAGATGTCACTTTTAAACTCTGGAGATCCAGGGGTATCTCATGTCTAGGGGACCTATTTAAAGATGGGGTCCTGATGTCTTTTGAACAGCTGCATCAGAAATTCAGGTTACCTAATGGAGACCTCTTTCGATACTTCCAAATTCGAGATTACATACAGAAGAAGACTACGTTATTAGATAGTCTTTATAAATCAGATAGAGAATGTAGAGTACTACGACCAATGGGGGTATCTTCCGTCAGTATTATTTATCACTTACTACATGATGAAGTATCGGGAGATATGAACAATCTGCGTAAAACATGGGATCAGGATTTGGGACTAGAAATCTCTATAGAAACATGGAATGACATTTGGGAAAATGCCAGAAGAATCACCATCTGTAACAGAACTCAGGCTATCCAGCTGAAGATACTTCATAGGGCCCATATAGCACCAGATCGATTGGCAATATTTAAGGCAGGAGCATCTCCAATGTGTCCCAAATGTATAATAGAGGTGGGCACTCTTGTACATTGCATATGGACCTGTCATAAGATCCGTAGATACTGGACTAAAGTAGCAAGTACCCTGACAGAAATTTTAGGAATCGAAATTAAAGTGGATCCTGTATCTCTCCTTTTGGGCTTTTCGAACTTACCCTTCCTGGATATGCACGGGAAGAGACTATTTTCTATTCTCTTTCTGTGCTAGGAAAAATATTTTGGTAAACTGGGTGGCTGAGGGCCCCCCTGGACTTTCAAACTGGCACAGATTAATTATGGAATGTATTCCCCTTGACTTCCTTACAAATATGGTGCACCGAAAGACCGAATTATTTCATAAAATATGTCAGCCCTTCTTGAATTATATGAATACAGATATTTTGGCTATCCTAACAAGGGCTTTTATTTAATTGAGATTACGAACCTGGCTGGTCCGGGGCCCCTTGGGAGAGGAATCCCGCACAAATACGGGTTTTGTTACATTTGATGTTAATACATTCCGAGCATGTATCTCACTACCCAATTTCTGTGTTATCCGTTGCTTTTTTTTTTCTTTCTCTTATTTGAATAGTGTAAGAGACTTAAATATACACTCTGGTTAATTGTAGGTTAGATTAGTAGTTAGTTGAGTTTTGTTTTTTTTTTCCTTTCTCTGTATTTTTCTTTTGTTAAATTTTGGTTATTATTTATTTAAGATTTAATTGTATATCAATGTTTGTACTTGAGAGTTTTGTTTATTTTTGTAAACTTGTAAAAATGTTAAATTTCTAATAAAAATATCTATAAAAAAATAAATAAAGTCATTAATTTTCACTATAAATAGGTCTTGGCCTCTCAAATTATCACAGATTACTACATGGGCTAAATCTTTTGTGTTGCTGGTGTAAATTAAGCAGGAGCATTTACTCCATGTTGTAACAGTTGTCTCCAGGCAACCAGCTACTCCAGTAGCTGAACCACATGTTACCTTGTATCTTATTCAGAACATTTGGTAATTCTGCTAGCTTTTAACTCTCTTAAAAGGTACAGTACACCCACATCTTCAAAACAATAGTGTTCAGACTGCTTCAGCACAGTGGCACACAGGCGAGCACTGCTGTCTCACATCACCAGGGACCCAGGTTCAAGTCTAACCTTGGCATTGTCTGTGTGGAGTTTGCGCATCCTCTCTGTGTCTGTGGGGTTTCTGATGGATGTTGAGATTTCCTTCAACAGTCCTCTGTATGTAGGCTATGTGGGTTAGCCATAGGAAATGCAGGGTTAGAGCAAGGGTCTGGATGGGATGTTCTTTGGATGGTTAGTATGGACTTATGCCGAAATGTCGAACCTCCTGCTCCTCGGATGCTGCCTGACTTGCTGTGCTTTTCCAGTGCCACATTTTTCGACTGTTTTCTTCAGCATCTGCAGTCCTCACTTTCTCTCTGAATTGCCTCTTCCTACACTGTACTAATTCTCGTAGTTATATGTAAAAACAGAAGAAGGTCATTCCACTATTCGTGGCCAATCTGAGACCGACCTCAGTATAACCAACTTCCATCTGTAGTGGGCGGCACGGTGGCACAGTGGTTAGCACTGCTGCCTCACAGCGCCAGAGACCCGGGTTCAATTCCCGACTCAGGCGACTGACTGTGTGGAGTTTGCACGTTCTCCCCGTGTCTGCGTGGCTTTCCTCCGGGTGCTCCGGTTTCCTCCCACAGTCCAAAGATGTGCAGGTCAGGTGAATTGGCCATGCTAAATTGCCCGTAGTGTTAGGTAAGGGGTAAATGTAGGGGTATGGGTGGGTTGCGCTTCGGCGGGGCGGTGTGGACTTGTTGGGCCGAAGGGCCTGTTTCCACACTGTAAGTAATCTAATCTATTTTCCTAACTTTTGCTGAACACAAAGCTCACCTTTAAACTGGGGAGGGCCAGAACTCCACCAAAGACGTACTCACTAATGATGAATTATAATCAACACACAAGATGCTGGAATTACACGTACATAGATAACATGGAAGATTAGAAAGGAACTGCAGATACTGACATCTAAAACAAAAACACAAATTGCTAACAAAACCCAGCTGCGCTGTCAGCATCTGTGGGAAGGTAGCAGAGTTAACTTTACAACTTTGTTCAGATTTGATATTCTCCTTCCTTCCCACTGGATATGTTGAGTTTCACCAGCAATGGAGGATTGCTGGGCCACAGATTACTAAGTCAGGTGGGAACAAGGCCACAGAGGGATTTGAAAGCAAATATGGTCACATTTAAACTCAAGATGTTGCTTGACAAGGAGCAAATGTAAGTCAGCAAACACAGGGGAGAGAGAGATTCAGCTCTTGAGGGTAGCACTTGAGAGACTGGTCAGGAGTGCAATAGAACAGTGGAGTCTTGGGTAACAAAGGCATAATAGTGGGATATTGGAGCTGATGAGCTGAGCTAAAGGCAAGATGAAACTGTCTAAGAGCAGGCAAGCATCATACCTGAAGCTGCATGGTAGATGAAATACAACACCAAAACTGTGAACACATTTGATAGAGGTGGTAACTAGGAAATGAAGTTTAGAGTGAGGATTGGAAACAATAGTTTCTGTTTTCACACAACTAACTCAAACTGCGGCACAGTAGCTCAGTGGTTAGCACTACTGCCTCACAGCACCAAACAGCCGGGTTCAATTCCCGCCTCAGGCAACTGCCTGTGTGGAGTTTGCACATTCTCCCCGTGTCTGCGTGGGTTTCCTCCGGGTGCTCTGGTTTCCTCCCACAGTCCAAAAATGTGCAGGTTAGGTGAATTGGCCATGCTAAATTGCCCGTAGTGTTAGGTGAAGGGGTAAATGTAGGGGAATGCATCTGGATGGGTCGCTCTTCGGAGGGTCGGTGTGGACGTGTTGGGCCGAAGGGCCTGTTTCCACACTGGAAGTAATCTAATCTAACAGACATCTGGTTGTTTGACCCCATCTTGTCTCAACCCTGATGAAGGGCTTTTGCCTGAAAAGTTGATTTTCCTGCTCCTCAGATGCTGCCTGAACTGCTGTGCTTTTCCAGCACCACTCTAATCTGCACTACCCACTTCTGTCCATCTTGTATATATTGAGTGTTGGGGCAGCTGCAGTCAGGTGAACAAGCAGAAAGCTGACAGACCACAGCAAAATAGGCAGCATCAGGAGGTGGAGATGTCATTTCAGTGGAACCCTTCTCAAAACATCGACTTCTCCACCTCCTGATGCTGCCTGGCCTGCTGTGTTCTCCCAAGCCTCCTTTGGATTGCAGCATCTGTAGTTTTTTTGTTTCTAACACAGTCAAGAGTGTGTTGCTGAAAAAGCACAGCAGGTCAGGCAGGTCCGAGGTGCAGGAGAATTGATGTTTCGGGCCAGAGCCCTTCTTCAGGAATCCGGCCTGAAATGTTGATTCTCCTGCTCCTCGGATGCTGCCTAACTTACTGTGCTTTTCCAGCAACACACTCTCGACTCTGATCTCCAGCATCTGCAGTTCTCACTTTTCTCCTTGTCTCTAACGCAGTCAGGTGAAAACCGGAGTGAGGAGAGCATGTTTAGGGGACGATAGGGGTGAGAGTTCATTGAAGCTGGCAATGGAGGATAATGGTCGTTAGAGGGGTGGAGGTGGGGTGAGATGGTGAAAACTGGCATGAGGCAGGAGGGGATGGAGAGTGAGGGGAGAGGTGGAGAAATGTGGAAATAGGAGAACAGGAGCAATGGGGTGGGAGTGGAGATGGTGATGAGGGTTGGTGGGGGTGAATGTAGATGGGAGTGGGGGTAAGCGTTGGTGGGGGTGAAGGTAGGCAATGGTGAGGGTAAGGGTTGGTGAGGGTAAGGGTTGGTGAGGGTGAGGGTAGGTGAGAATCAGGGTAAGGGTTGGTGAGGGTAGGGGTAGGTAAGAATCAGAGTAAGGGTTGGTGAGGGTGAGGGTAGGTGAGAATCAGGGTAAGGGTTGGTGAGGGTGAGGGTAGGTGAGAATCAGGGTAAAGGTTGGTGAGGGTGAGGGTAGGTGAGTATCAGGGTAGGGGTAGGTGAGAATCAGGGTAAGGGTAGGTGAGGGTGAGGGTAAGGGTAGGTGAGGGTGGGGGTAAGGGTAGGTGAGGGTGGGGGTAGGGGTAGGTGAGAGTCAGGGTAAGGGTTGGTGAGGGTGAGGGTCGGGGAGAATCAGTGTAAGGGTTGGTGAGGGTAGGGGTAGGTGAGAATCAGGGTAAGGGTTGGTGAGGGTAAGGGTAGGTGAGAATCAGGGTAGGGGTTGGTGAGGGTGAGGGTCGGTGAGGGTAGGTGAGGGTGGGGGTAGGGGTAGGTGAGAGTCAGGGTAGGGGTTGGTGAGGGTGAAGGTAGGTGAGGGTGGGGGTAGGGGAAGGTGAGAGTCAGGGTAGGGGTTGGTGGGGGTGAGGGTCGGTGAGGGTAGGTGAGGGTGAGGGTGGGGGTAGGGGAAGGTGAGAGTCAGGGTAGGGGTTGGTGAGGGTGAGGGTGGGGGTAGGGGAAGGTGAGAGTCAGGGTAGGGGTTGGTGGGGGTGAAGGTAGGTGAGGGTGGGGGTAGGGGTAGGTGAGAGTCAGGGTAGGGGTTGGTGAGGGTGAGGGTCGGTGAGGGTAGGTGAGGGTGGGGGTAGGGGTAGGTGAGAGTCAGGGTAGGGGTTGGTGAGGGTGAGGGTCGGTGAGGGTGGGGGTAGGGGTAGGTGAGAGTCAGGGTAGGGGTTGGTGAGGGTGAGGGTCGGGGAGGGTAGGTGAGGGTGGGGGTAGGGGAAGGTGAGAGTCAGGGTAGGGGTTGGTGGGGGTGAAGGTAGGTGAGGGTGGGGGTAGGGGAAGGTGAGAGTCAGGGTAGGGGTTGGTGGGGGTGAAGGTAGGTGAGGGTGGGGGTAGGGGAAGGTGAGAGTCAGGGTAGGGGTTGGTGGGGGTAGATGGGGTGAAGAGAAAGGGGTTGGGTGGAGGGGATTGGAGTTGTGGGAAGGTTTGAAAAGTGTTGGTGGAGTTTCGTGGGTGTAGGGTTGAGAATATGTGGTGGGGAGTGGGGGGAGGGTGTGATTGCCGCGGGGGCGGGGGGTGGGAGGGGGTTCTGTCCCGGACCCGGTGTGCTGGGGCTGGGGCTGAGGTGGGGGGATGGTTTCACACACGGGGCACTGCCTTCTCCCTCAGCCCGTCATACATACATATACATACATACATACATATACATATATATACATACACTCACCGTTTCCAAGGAGACAGCCCACTCCCGGAGACCGACAACGTCCCACCACGCGCCAGGCCCAGACCGGCCTCGTGTCAAAGGTCCCAACCCCAGCGCGACCTTACGTCACCGCGCCAAGTGTTTCCGCTCGCTGGCTGTGCCGATTGGAGGGCCGCCATCTTTAATGCTGGCACGCCTGAAGCTGTTGGCTGCCTTGGTCTGAGTTCCTCACATGTAGAGCAACAATAACTTAATCTTTATATAAAACACCTTTAACTTCAGTAAAACATCCAAAAACGCACTTACTCGGAGCATTATCACACACTATTGAAATTCAGTTATATAAGATGGTTAAATAGTTTTTTTATATATATTCTCCCGCATAGGTGTGGCTTAAGGGGCTGCCCCTTGTTAGTTGTCCCCCTTGAGAAGTTTGTGGTGAGCTGCCTTCCTGAACTGCTGCAGTTCAAGTGCCTTGGGTAGACCCACAATGTTGTTAGGGAGGGAATTCCAGGTTTTGACCCAGCAACTGTGAAGGAACAGTGATGTATTTCCAAGTCAGGGTGGTGTGTGGCTTGGAGGGGAAATTGTAGGTGATGGTGTTCCCATGCATGTGCTGTCCTTCTCCCTCTTGTTGGTACTAGTTTGGAAGGTGCTATTGAGGGAGACTTGATGAATTAATGATGACCAGAATCTTAGTCAAAAGTAGATTAAAAGGGAATTTATTACCTAGGACCTAGATCCTGCAACAAATAGAATCAGAGGTGCAAGAGGCCAGATTTAGAGAACTGTTGGAGGTATTTCAAAATTCATGTGTTCAATCCTCCCTCAAAATTGTTGCATTTTGATTTAAAGATTTTAATGATCCACTTGAACAAAACAGAATCATGAAATGATTAGGTGTGATGAATATGAGAGAGGAAAAAAAAGAGTTTGGGAGGAAAAAACAGAAACATTTTGTCAGTGTAAAACAGGTGGTCAGGTTTTTATCACATTGCTGTTTGTGTGAGCTTGCTCAGCTCAAATTCCCATGATATTTTCTATAATGACAACTTAAACATTATTCTTTTGTTTAAGAAGGGCAACAGAGATAATCCAGGAAATTACAGGCTGGTTATTGGTAGCAAAACTATTGGAGAAGATCCCTCACATTTAGAAATATATGAACTTATCAGTGATAGACAACATGGCTTTGTGCAGGGAAGGTCATGTCACACAAACCTGATTGAGGTTTTTGTAGATGTGACAAAGATGATTGATGAGGGCATGGCGATGGATGTTGTCTGTATGGAATTTAACAAAATCTTTGACAAGGCCCCTCATGGCAGGCTGATATAGAAGGTAAAGTCACATGGGATTCACAGTGAGCGAGTAAGATGAATATAGAACTGGCTTGGCCATAGAAGACAGAGTAGAGGTGGAAGGGTGTTTTTTTGACTGGAGGCCTGTGACAAGCAGTGTTCTGCAGGAATCAATGCTGGGAACCCTGTTGTTTGTAATGTACATAAATTATTTGGAGGAGAATAGAGGTGGTCTAATTAATAAGTTTGTGGATGATACAAAGATTGGGGGAAGCTCTGGATAGTGAGGAGTGCTACCGGAGGGGACAGCATGATATAAGTAGGCTGGACAGTTGTGCAGAGAAATGGCAGATGGGGTTTAATTGGGACAAAGTGATGCATTTTGGAAAGTACAGAGAAACCTCGATTATCCTGCATTTGATTATCCAAATTTCCGATTATCCGGCAAGATCGCAAAGTTCCCGATGCTTGGTTAACCTATGTTATCTGGCATTCAATTAACCAATCGAAATTCTCCCCACCCGTGTCATTCGGATAATCAAGTAAATGGCAGAACCTTGAGCAGCATCAATATACAGAAAGATATAGGCATGTAGATCCACACTTCCTTGAAAGTGGCAACACAAGTGAGTAAGGTGGTCAAGAAGGTATCTGGCATGCTTGCCTTCATGAGTCAGGGCATAGAGTATAAAAACTGGCAGGTCATGTTGCAGGTGTATAAAACTTTGATTAGGCCTCATTTGGAATATTGCATACAGTTCTGGATGCCATATGACCAGAAGAATGTTGAGGATTTGGAGAGGAGACAGAAATGGTCTGGTTGAAAGGTATTAGCTATGTGGAAAGATTGGACAAATTTTGTTTGTTTTCAGTTGAACATTGAAGGATGAGGGGAAACCTGATAGAAGTGTATAAATTATGAGAGACGTGGATAGTTGGCGATTTTTCCCAGGGTAGAAATGTCTATTACTTAGAGACATAAGTTTAAGGTAAAAGGAGGAATGTTTAAAGGAGAGGCAAGATTTTTACACAGAGGGTGGTAAGTTCCTGGAATGGGCTGCCAGAGGAGGTGGTGGAAGCAGGTGCAACGTTTAAGAGGCATCTTGACAGGGACATGAGTAGCCAGTGAATAGAGGAATACAGATCAGGGTGAGGTAGTAAGTTTTTAGTTTCGAAAGGCATCATGTGTTAACGAGCCTTGGTGGGCTGAAGGGCCTGTTCCTGTGTTGTATTGTTCTTTAAAATGTATTTTATTGACTATAAGCTCTTTGAGGCCACCTTGACTAAATTCTACAGCAAGATAGCTACAGCTAAGATGGTGGTGGAGTGAGGTTCCTAAGCCAGATTCCGTCCACACTGTCGGTTTCTTTCCTTTTTTCTCTTTTCATGTTTTTGTTTCTTTGTCTTCTTTCATTTTTCTCTTTACTTAACTCCAATCCTCGGATAGCATCAGTGGTGAAGAGTTGAGCCAGCACAGATTTGAGGGACTCCCAGCCTTGAGGAAGCCCAGTGCAGACTCCCAGCCTCGAGGAAGCACAGCATGGACTCCCACCTCAAAGCCCAATGCAGACTCCTAGCTTCAAGGTGAAGCCCAGCTTGGACTCCTTGCTTTAGATCTTTAGGACTGTAATGCTGAACTTTTACTTTTATTTTTTATTTTTCTAATTTATATGTAAGATTTTGCACCAGGTATCTTTGTACCTAGGATGGTGCCAGAAATGGGGATAGTGTGTGGCTGAGTGGGATGCTCTTTGGAGGGTCAGTATGGATGTGATGGGCTGAATGGCCTGCTTCCACGTTGTAGGGACTCTATGAAGCCAGCTTGCTTGTACGGGGGTAAATTGGGATGATTTAAAGGAAAGCTTGATAGACGCATGACGGAAGAGGATAATAAACTGTTTGGACAAAATGAAAAGGAATGAAATAAAGTGCAGAAGAAACTCAACAGGTCTGGCACTATCCAGGACAAAATAGCCCCTCGATGGGCACCTCATCCGCCATCTTTAACAGTCACTTCCTTCTCCACTGACGCAGAATGGCAGCACCATCTACAAGATGCACTGCAGTAACCCTCCAAGACCCCTTCGACAGCATGTTCCAAACCCAGGATCTCTAAGAGGACAAGGGTTGCAAGGGCATGGAAACACCACCAGTTGCAAGTACCCCCTACAAGTGACACATATTTTAATTTGGGATTGTATCACCATTCCTTTGACTCATTGTCACTGGGTCAAAATGCCGAACTCCCTCCTGAACAGCACTGTGGATGTCTGTATGTTAAACAGAATGCAGCTGTTCCAGTTTATCACTGGCCTAGCCAGTGACACCCACATCCCATGAATAAGTATAAAATAATTGCACAGAGAGGAAAAAAATAATTTGAGTCCAGTGTGACTCCTCTTTGGGATGTGAGGAGGCCCAGAGCAGTCAGATCCAGTGACCTGTTCCCGTGCTGCTAATTCTGGGTAACTTGGTGACTCCCAGCCTCGTGAGGTTTTTCCTTTTACTGAAAGGAAAATCAAAATGCACAGAAAGTGTATGAAAGAGTTTTAATTAAATCGACTGCATTCATTGTAATCCCACACATTAGAGTCCTAGAGTTTTATAGCACAGAAAGAAGCCCTTCAACCCATCATATTCATGTCACCCCTCAGCCTCTGACGTTCCAAGGAAAACAGCCCCAGTTTATTCAGTTATAATTTTATGGGTTTCTGCGGGATCTCCCGCATTCTTCTGAACTCCAGTGAATACAATCTTAACCAATTTAATTCCTCTTTATACATGAGTTCTACCGTGTCGAGAATCAGTCTGAAAAACCTTCATTGCACTCCCACTAGAGTCAGAACATCCTTCCTCAGGTTTCCTCCAGGTACTCCAGTTTCCCCCCACAGTCTAAAGATGTGCAAGTCAGGTGAATTGGCCATGCTAAATTGCTCATAGTGTTAGGTGTATTAGTCAGGGAAATGGGTCTGGGTGGGTTACTCTTTGGAGGGTCAGTGTGGACTGGTTGGGCCGAAGGGCCTGTTTCCACATTATAGGGAATCTAATCTAAAAAAAATTCCCTGATATTTATCAAGTACTTATCTATTCCAGTGCCCTCTTCCAGCATTTTGTCTGTAGCTTTGCATGTTATGGCATTTCAAGTGTGCATCTAAATACTTTTTAAATGTTGTAAGGGTTCTCACCTTTAACACCCTTGTAGTGAATTTGAAATACCTCCCACCATCCGGGTGAACGTATCTTTTCTTAAATCCTCGATAAACCTCCTGCCGCTCATATTAAAGCAATGCCCCTGATTATTGACCTCTCCACCATGAGGAAAGGTATCCATACCCCTATAAATACAGATGCCCCTTAACTTTCTCTGCTCTCGGGAAAACAATTCCAGCCTATTTAGGCTGTCTTCATAGCTGAACCGCTCCAGGCTCGGCAAGATTCTGTCAGTTTTGGTCTCCTTATCTGAGGAAGGATGTTCTGACTCTAGTGGGAGTGCAATGAAGGTTTTTCAGACTGATTCTCGACATGGTAGAACTCATATATAAAGAGAAATTAAATTGATTAGGATTGTATTCACTGGAGTTCAGAAGAATGCGAGAGATCCCACAGAAACCCATACAATTCTAACTGAATAAGCTGGGGCTTTTTTCCTTGGAGCGTCAGAGGCTGAGGGGTAACATTATATAAGTTTATAAATTCATCAGGGGCATGGATGGGGTGCAGAGCCAATGTCATTTTCCCAGGGTAGGGAAATCCAAAACTAGAGAGCCTAGATTTAAGGTGAGAGGGCTAAGCTTTTGAAAAAGGACTTAAAGGCAACTTTTTCACACAGAGGGTGGTGCATGTATGGAATGAGCTGCCAGCAGGAGCAGTGGAGGTCGGTACAACATTTCATACAGTCATAGAGAAATACAGCATGGAAACAGACCCTTCTGTCGAACGAGTCCATGCCGACCAGATATCCAAACCTAATCTCCCATTTACCAGCACCTGGCCCATATACCTTTAAACCCATTAATATACCCATCCAGATGTCTTTTAAATGCTGCAATTGTACCAGCCTTCACCACTTCCTCTGGTAGCTCATTCCATACGCGTACTACCCTCTATGTGCAAAATTGGCCCCTTAGGTCCTTGTTATATCTTTCCCCCTCACCCTAAACCCATGCCCTCTAGTTCCGGACTCCCCCATCCCAGGGAAAAGACTTTGTCTATTTATCCTATCCATGCCCCTCATGATATTATATCCCTCTATAAGGTCACCCCTCAGCCTCCAACGATCCAGGGAAAACAGCTCCAGCCTATTCAACCTCTCCCTATAGCTCAAATCCTCCAACCCTGGCAACATCCTTTAAAGGAGGAGGAGAAAGTGAGGACTGCAGATGCTGGAGATCAGAGTCGAAAATGTGTTGCTGGAAAAGCACAGCAGGTCAGGCAGCATCCGAGGGGCAGGAGAATTGATGTTTTGGGGATAAGCCCTTCATCTGATTCCTGATAAAGGGATTATGCCCGAAATATCGATTCACCTGCTCCTGGGATGCTGCCTGACCTGCTGTGCTTTTCCAGCAACACACTCTCCGTAACATCCTTGGAAATTTTTTCTGAACCCTTTCAAGTTTCACAACATCTTTTTGATAGGAAAGAGACCAGAATTGCACGTAATATTCCATGTAGCTGTAACATGACCTCCCAACTCCTGTACTCAATGTTCTGACCAATAAAGGAAAGCATGCCAAATACCTTCTTCATTATCCTATCTACCTGCTACTCCACTTTCAAGAAACTATGAACCTGCACTCCAAGGTCTCTTTGTTCAGCAACACTCCCTCAGACCTTACCATTAAGTATATAAATCCTGCTCCGATTTGCTTTTCCAAAATGCAGCACCTCACATTTATCTAAATTAAACACCATCTGCCACTCCTCAAAACATTGGCCCATCTGATCAAGATCCCAGTGTACTCTGAGGTAGTCTTCTTCAATGTCCAAGGCACCTTCAATTTTGGTGTCATCTGCAAACTTACTAACCATACCTCCTATGTTCATTTTCAAATCATTTATATAAATGATGAAAAGTAGTGGACCCAGCACCGATACTTGTGGTACTCCACTGGTCACAGGCCTCCAGTCTGAAAAACAACTCTCCACCACCACCCTCAGTCTTCTACCTTTGAGGCAGGTCTGTATCCAAATGGCTAGTTCTCCCTGTATTCCATAATATCTAACATTGCGAACTAGTATCCCATGAGGAACCTTGTCAAACGCCTTACTGAAGTCCATGTAGATCACATCCACTGCTCTGCCCTCACAAATCCTGTTTGTTACTTCTTCAAAAAACTCAATCAAGTTTGTGAGACATGATTTCCCATGTACAAAGCCAAGTTGACTATCCCTAATCAGTCCTTGCCTTTCCAAATACATGTACATCCTGTCCCTTAGGATTCCCTCCAACAACTTGCCCACAGCCGATGTCAGACTCACCGGTCTATAGTTCCCTGGCTTTTCCTTGTCACCTTTCTTAAATAGTGGCATCATGTTAGCAAACCTCCAGTCTTCTGGCACCTCACCTGTGACTATCAGTGATACAAATATCTCAGCAAGGGACCCAGCAATCACTTCTCCAGCTTCACACAGAGTTCTCAGGTACACTGTACAGGTCCTGAGGATTTATCCACTTTTATGCGTTTCAAGCATCCAACACCACCACCTCTGTAAAATGGACAATTTTCAAGATGTCACCATCTATTTTCCTACATTCTATATCTTCCATGTCCTTCTCCACAGTACTTGTTTAGTATCTCCCCCATCTCCAGTGGCTCGACACATAGGCCAAAGGCATCTGGGTGGATATATGAATAGGAAGGGTTTGGAGGGATATGGGCCAAATGCTGGCAAATGGGAATAGGTTTATTTTGGATATCTGGCCAGCATGGATGAGTTGAACTGAAGGGTCTGTTTCCATGCTGTACAAATCTATGACTAGACGGGTTAAATGCAAGATGAATGTTAGAGGGACGGACAGGCGATTCTGTGGGCATGGGTGAGACTCTCGGATGGTTTGTTGCCTCCCGGGTGCCAGGGTCCGAGATGTCTCGGACCATGTCTTCAGAATCCTCCTCTCTTGCCCCCTTTTCTATCCCTCCTATAACATTTGTATCCTGGAATATTAAGCTGCCACTCCTGTCCATCCCTGAGCAATGTTTCTGTAATTGCTATGATATCCCAGTCCCATGTTCCTAACCAAGCCCTGAGTTCAACTGCCTTCCCTGTTAGACCAGTTACAAGTGGAGTTCCGCAGGGATCAGTTCTGGGTCCTCTGCTGTTCGTAATTTTTATTAATGACTTGGATGAGGGAGTCGAAGGGTGGGTCAGTAAATTTGCAGATGATACGAAGATTGGTGGAGTTGTGGATAGTGAGGAGGGCTCTTGTCGGCTGCAAAGGGACTTGGATATGATGCAGACCTGGGCTGAGGAGTGGCAGATGGAGTTCAACCCTGCCAAGTGTGAGGTTGTCCATTTTGGAAAGACAAATAAGAATGCGGAATACAGGGTTAACGGTAGGGTTCTTAGTGAGGTGGAGGAACAGAGGGATCTTGGGGTCTATGTTCATAGGTCTTTGAAAGTTGCTACTCAGGTGGATAGAGCTTGTAAGAAGGCCTATGGTGTATTAGCGTTCATTCGCAGAGGGATTGAATTAAAGAGTCGTGAAGTGATGTTGCAACTGTACAGGACCTTGGTAAGGCCACATTTGGAGTACTGTGTGCAGTTCTGGTCGCCTCACTTTAGGAAAGATGCGGAAGCTTTGGAGAGGGTGCAGAGAAGATTTACCAGGATGTTGCCTGGAATGGAGAATAGGTCGTACGAGGATAGGTTTAGAGTGCTAGGCCTTTTCTCGTTGGAACGGCGAAGGATGAGGGGTGACTTGATAGAGGTTTATAAGATGATCAGAGGAATAGATAGAGTAGACAGTCAGAAACCTTTTCCCCGGATACAACAGAGTGTTACAAAGGGACATAAATTTAAGGTGAAGGGTGGAAGGTATAGGGGAGATGTCAGGGGTGGGTTCTTTACCCAGAGAGTGGTGGGGGTATGGAATGCGCTGCCTGTGGGAGTGGTAGAGTCAGAATCTTTGGTGACGTTTAAGCAGCAATTGGATAGGTACATGGATGGGTGCTTAAGCTAGGACAAATGTTCGGCACAACATCGTGGGCCGAAGGGCCTGTTCTGTGCTGTATTGTTCTATGTTCTAATGTTCCTGATGACTGGGCAGTCCAGAACCAGGGGTCACAGTCTGAGGATACAGGGGAGGCCATTTGGGACTGAGATGAGGAGAAATTCCTTCACCCAGACAGTGAGGAGCCTGTGGAATTCTCTGTTACAGAAAGTAGTTGAGACCAACTCATTGAATGTTTTCTGGAAGGAGTTAGATATTGGTTCCAAGGGGCTAAGGGGATCAGAAGGTCTGAGGCGAAAGCAGGAACAGGGCTGAGTTGGATGATCTTATTGAATGGAAAGCAGGTTTGAAAGGCCCAATAGCCGACTGTTCATATTTGCTATCTTTCTATAATTTTGCTTTGCCTCTCTCATATAATTATCACATCCTGTCTCGAGTGTAGCAACCAGGAAAGCACAGAGTGCTCTCGGTTTAGCCTGACTAATGTTTAACATAGTGTACCCAGTCGAGTTACATTTTTTGCAAAATTACTCCCAAATCTGTATTCAATCCAAAATCTGTCTTTTCCAAACAAACAGCTATAATAAAAAAAAACAGTGCATTGAGATTTTTCAAACACAGTCCATCTGGTTGGGAACGCGCAGAGCAGTCAAACGCATGCGTTCAGAGTATTTTGTGCAGCAAGGGTGAAATTTGACACTGCTTCCTCATTTCCTCTTCAGATTCCAGGGCAGAGAAAATAAAACCCTCGGAAAACAAACTCAATTCGACTGGGAGCCAGAGACCAAGCGAGCGAGCCAGGAGTTTGCAGCTGGAGGGTCGAGGGCAGGAGCTTCGCCCAGTCCCCGGGGCGGGGGGGGAAAGCCGAGAACAGGTAGAGACAGCGGGGCAGCCGCATCCCCCAGGCTCCAGCCGCACAGCAGCTCCCCGGGGACAGCTCCCAGTCTGTGGGGCTCCAGCAGGCTCCTGTCTGCAGGGGTGCTGCAGGTTCCCAGTCTGTGGGGTTCCAGCAGGCTCCCAAATGAGCAGGAACCCAGCAGGTTCCCCGTCTGTGGGGTTCCAGCAGGCTCCCAAATGAGCAGGAATCCAGCAGGTTCCCAGTTTGTAGGGTTCCAACAGGCTCCCTATGAGCAGGAATCCAGCAGGTTCCCAGTCTGTAGGGTTTCAGCAGGCTCCCTATGAGCAAGAATCCAGCAGGTTCCCCGTCTGTGGGGTTCCAGCAGGCTCGCTATGAGCAGGAATCCAGCAGGTTCCCAGTTTGTAGGGCTCCAGCAGGCTCCCTATGAGCAGGAATCCAGCAGGTTCTCAGCCTGTGGGGTTCCAGCAGGCTCCCTATGAGCAGGAATCCAGCAGAGCCCCAGTCTGTGGGGCTCTACCAGGTTCTGTGAGCAGGACTCAAGCAGCTCTTTATCCTGCCTTTCATGAGAAACATCTCTATTTCTTTGTAGAGTCTGTTGATTATTCTGCCTACACTGCACTCTGGGGCAGTGAGTCCCACATATTCACTACTCTCCCAAGAGAAATAGTTTCTCCTAATCTCAGCTTTGAATTTACCTCCTCTCACTCTATATCAATGCCCCTTGTTCGAGTTGGTCCTGCATGGGGGAACAGGGTTACTGGGAGAAAGTGGGAACTGGCTACTGAGTTGGATGATCAACCGTGATCAAAATGAACAACAGAGTAGGCTTGAGGGGCCAAATGGCCTACTCTAGTTCTTATTTTTCTATGTTTCTGTGTTACTTGGATGAACATAACCTGGGTGACGTGATACATATGAGCTAGAAGTAAGCCTGGTTCTGCCATACTCTGTGTTTTGGTTCTGACATTTGACAATCTGGCCGTGTTACTTGGTGCCAGTGACTTGGATTTAATGGCATCATATCGTTCTTACAGTTCCTCCATCTTCCTTTTGCTGACACCACCCCTTGCGGTTCATGCTGTCTCTTCACTTGACCTGGACTCTCTTTCTCCCTAATTGCAGGTGAAATACTGGTGGGTCAACTAGCTTCCTCAGTTGTAAAGTTCTATGACATCCCTTTATCTACAAGGCTCAGTATTCTTTCAAACTAATACAATATGTTGGTAGAGCATGCGAATTAGCGGGAGTAGGTCATTGAGCCCCTTCAAGTCTGTTCCCCCATTTAATAAGATCATGACCGATCTGATTGTCACCTCTAATCCACATTTCCTGCCCACTCACGATGACCTTTTACCCCCATACATATCAATAATCTCTACTGCTGCCTTAATTATTCAGAGTCTGTTTCTGCTATCGTCTGAGGAAGAGAATTCCAAAGACTTGCTGCCCTCAGGAAAAAAACATTCCCCTCACATCTAAATGGGCAACCCCTTATTTTAAACCAGTTCTTTTTTTTAAAAAAAGGTACTCTCATTGTCCATTGCTATAAAGGGTGGAGGAGTGCTCTTATTGTGTTCCAAACCCTGCATTCTTGGGTGGAGAGAAATCACTCAATCATTGACACAAACCAGTGCCAGACAATTATGGCCTCATTAGGAGAGCATTAAATGCATAATGTGTGAGTGCTGTTGTGGTACTGTGATAATGTGTCTCACTACTAGGCCAAGAGCTCGGGTTCAAGTCCGACCTGCCCTGAGCCTGTGTTGAATTATGTCTCAGCAGGCTGATTTGAAATATATTTTCTTCTTTTTAATGCATTGTGCCGAAGGATACCATTGAGTCACCATACCTATGCCACCTCTCTTTCAGACCCATGCTGTTAACCCTGTCACACTGCCCTATTTCTTGAAATATTTATCTCTCTTAAAAGCTGTGAATAGATTCTGTTTGTTTCCTGTTCCTTGAAGCACACCCCATATCCTAAGGCTCTCTATACAAAACTTTTCTGTCTTTCGAGGTGCTGGTGACAATCTTAAATTCATGCCCAATTGCCCCTATTCATCATCATTTAAAAGATTGTGATAAATCTGTCAAAGGTTTGAAATTTTCCATCAATTTTCACCTAATCACCTTCTACTCCACTGAGAAAAAAAAATTCAGTTACTCCAGTCTCTCCTCATAACTAAAATTCATCTCTGTGGGTATCATCTGAGTCATTCCCTTTCTCAGCCACTCCTTGGCCTTGACATTTTTCTTAAGGTGAGGCAGCCTAAACTGGAGACTATAGTCTCACTGTAGCACAACCAGTCGTCTGTACAAAGTTAGCATTAACACTCTGCATTTGTATCCCATGCCTGTCAGGTAAAACTTAGCATTGCATTAAACCCTTATGCTTTACAGCCTTTAACAATTTCTCCTCCCAGAAAAATTGGTTTTGATGGCAACCAAAATAAAGATTCCCAGATTTCACAGGGCAGGGAATGTTGTGAGTGTCCTGGGTGGGAGAGGGGGGAGCGGGGTGGCTAGTCTTGGTGAGAGGGTTAAGGAGGAATGATTTGTCATAAACCCGAGACATTTCACATCCTCGGATATCGGAGACAGTACGCCATGACGTGATGTCGAAGTATAAGCAACAGTGCCACGTGGAGAATTGATTAATTCATAGCTGGTTAACCATTATGTAGAAGTTATTTTGCATCTGGGGGGCATAATAAAAGAAAGAGCCTGGGAACATAGGAACAGAACAGAGGCCATTCAGTCCCTCCAGCACGTTCCAATTGGAACAAGTATTTTAACTCAAAATACCTGGCTTGCCCAACAAAGACTCTTTATTCTCAGTGTTAAATGTTTGATTGACCCTGCAGCATCCGCTGCTTCCTAGGGGAGAATATTTCATGCGTCTACTATAAAGAACTGAGCTCCCTGACATCTCCCCTGAATTACTTCCCAGCTTTAATTTATTATGATTATACAGCAAACATTTTATTAACCAGCACCCAAATATTCCAGATAATCAAGTGGTCCATATAATTAATGTAAAATCTCACACTAAGTAATAGAAACGTAATGCAGGAGATATACACCTCACTGTTATACTTTATTTACAGCAAAAACAATAATGCAACCTCGCCGGGCAAAAAACTTAACAGTAGAGAGCCTAAATGTGAGATGCTGATTTTGAAAAGCAAATCATAGCAGGACTTATACACTTAATGGTAAGGTCCTGGGGAGTGTTGCTGAAAAAAGAGACCTTGGAGTACAGGTTCATAGCTCCTTGAAAGTAGAGTCGCAGGTAGATAGGATAGTGAAGACGGCTTTCCTTTATTAGTCCGAGTATTGAGTTGGGAGGTCATGTTGCAGCAGTAGAGGATATGGGTGAGGTCACTTTTGCAATATTGCATGGAGTTCTGGTCTCCTTCCTATTGGAAACCTGAAAGGGTTCAGAAAAGATTTCCCAGGATGTTGCCAGGGCTGGAGGATTTGAGCTATAGAGAGAGACTGAACAGGCTGGGGCTGTTTTCCCTGGAGAGTTGGAGGCTGAGGGCTGACCTTATAGAGGTTTACAAAATCATGAAGGGCATGGAAACGATAAGTAGGCAAGGTTTTTTTCCCTGAGGTAGGGGAGTCCAGAATTAGAGGGCACAGATTTAAGGTGAGAAGGAAAAGATATAAAAGGGACCTAAGAGGCAACTTTTTCACGCAGAGGGTGGTGCATATATGGAATGAGCTGCCAGAGGAAATGGTGGAAGCTGGTATAATTGCAGCATTTAAAAGGCGTCTGGATGGGTCTATGAATAGGAAGGGTTTAGAGGGATATGGGCCAAGTGCTGGCAAATGGGACTAGATTAGGTTAGGATACTTGGCTGGCATGGATGAGTTGGACTGAAGGGTCTGTTTCCGTGCTGTACATCTCTATGACTCTATGACTATTTGGAGATCGTTATATTTGAGGAGAAATTAAATCAAAATTGAATCAACTGTTGATATTTCGTGTGGCTATTTGATTGAACACTACATAAAGGTAAAAAAATTAAAATTCTCTAGTAGTTGGACAGAATAATACAGCAACCTTCACAGTATTTGAGATATATAACTTCTGCCGGTTTATTGAGAGTGCCAATTCATAAGATGCTGGCAAAAACAAAATTTGATACATATTTATTCCAACAACATACCCCTCCAACCCCACCACCACTGAACCTCCACCACCACAACCAATCTGACTCACGCAGCACTCTGGACAAAATATTTACCTTGCATTTATATAGCACCTTTCATAACCTTAAGCTGCCCCAGAACACCTTCACTGCCACAAACGTACATACAGTGGTACAGTCACTATTGTTGTAGGAAATGTGGCAGCCATTTTGTTGACAGCAAGATCTCACAAAAAGCATTGAGATAATGACCTGTTTTCATTGGTGTTGGGTGAGGGATCATTATTGGTCAATTATCACTTATAGACCAATAGGTGTGATGGAGGCATATCCATTGCAGGATTCAATAGGGAGTCAGACTGTTATCTGAAAAGGAGGAATGTGCAGGGTTACAAGGAGAAAGTGGGAGAATGGAACCAAGTGAATTGCCCATCTGGAGACCCAGCACAGACACGATGGGCTGAACAGCATCTTTCCACATTGCATGGATCCTGTGTAATCTTTTACGTCCACCTCAGAGAGCGGACGTGGCCTTGGTTTCATGTGTCACTTAAAAGACAGTCCCTGTCACAGTGCAGCCTAGATTTAAAACGATAAGACTGTAAGAAATACAAACGCGTTAGGCCATTCAGCCCCTTGAGCCTGCTGGACCATTCTGCTGATCCATCATTCCTCACTGCCACTTTTCTGCATTTTCCCTGTAACTCTTAATTCTTCTGCTGATCAAGAATCTATCTCAACCTTAAATATACATAAAATCTCCCTGCCCCCACCCCCCCCAGCTCTCTTTGGCAAGAAGTTCCAGGAGACTCTCCACACTCAGAGAAGAAAGTCCTCCTCATCTCAATCTTAAATTGGTGCCCCTTTATTCTGAGACTGTGCCCTCTGGCCCTAGACTCTCTCACGAGGGGAAACATCCTTTCAACATTTACTCTGTCAAGCTCCTTAAGAACCTGATATGTTTCAATGAAATCGCATCTCATTCTTCTAAACTACAGTGAGTAGAGGCCAAACCTGTTCAATCTTTTCGTGATTAATCCCCCCCCCCTCTGGGCATCATTGCAGTGAACTGTCTCTGAACTGAAAGGCTCTCCATCCATAAGTTAATGATGTGATAATGATGTGCTTAAGTTTAAGTTCAGCTGGGTCATTTGTTGCGCAAGTAGTTCAAACTTGTAATGTGTGAAAGTGTTGTCAGATTCTTATTGGGTGTTGCAGAAGGAAGTAGGAGATAGTGAGGACTGCAGATGCTGGAGAGTCAGTAGATAGAGTGTGGCGTCGGAAAAAGCAGGTCAGGCAGCATCTGAGGAGCAGGAGAAGTGACGTTCAGTCAGGAGCCTTCATCAGGACTGGGGAGAGGGAAGGAGGCTGAGAAATAAGTATGGGGGTGGAAGTGGGGGAATGGTAGGTGGGATGGCGATAGGCGGATGCAGGTAGGAGGTGATTGTACCAGGTTGATGGGGAGGGTGGAGTGGATAGATGGGAAGGAAGATGGACAGGTAGGTCAGGTCAAGAGGGCAGTGCCAAGTCAGAGGGTTGGATCTGGGATGGCGTGGGGTGTGGGGAAATTTGGAAACTTGTGAATTCAATGTTGAGGCCATGTGGTTGTATGCTCCCGAGGTGGAAGATGAGGTGTCCCTCCTCCAGTTTGCGGGTGGCCTTGTTTAGGCAGTGGAGGAGGCCCAGGATGGACATGTCATCGGGAGAGGGGAAGGGGAAGTTGAAGTGGATGGCCACCGGAAGGTGGGATTGGTTGGTGCGTACGTACCAGAGATGGTCCCTGAACTGTTCAGTGAGTTTGTGCGCAGTCTGTCCGATATAGAGGAGACCACATCAAGAGCACTGGATGCAGTAAATGAGGTTCGAGGATATGCAAATACATCTCTGCCGGATTTGGCAGAAGGAATTCAATACACAATGACTCAGTAGTTTACGTCTATTTCCCTCCTCCCTTTTAGACCCTGAGGGAAAGTGAAATTGGAAACAGCAAGGAGTGGGGGAGAGAGAAAAGAAATAATTGTGCTTCTTGCTTCCTTTTAGACAGACTGTTGTAAACCATGGAGAGAAGAGAGCAGCACAGCAGTGGTCAAGAAAGTAATGAGGCCAAGACTGAAGCCAGCAGCCATGATGGGTCCTCGCACATCATCACTATTGTTTTCTTGATGCTTCTCATTGATCTGCTTGGGTTTACTCTCATCTTACCGCTGCTGCCTTCCATACTGGAATATTATGGAAAGACTGATCATGTGAGTGCAAGTGAGATTTAGCTCAGTATACTATACTTTATGGTAAAGAGAAATTTCCTGACATTTTAATTTGTATAATCTGCATGTTTCTGGTGAGTGGGCAGTATATTGCCATTGACTACAGGATGTGTTATCAATAAAGAGATAAATTGTGAGTTGTACGGAAGAATTCAGCATAATCAGCATAGACATTACGTGTTAAAATTGTATTTCTAACTTGAGGCCATGAGTACAAAAGCATGGATATCATGCAAAAATTCTATGCTAGGCCTCAGCTCAAGTGTTATATTCAATTCCAAGAATTATATTTTAGGAAGAATATTGCAGCTTTGGAAAAGGTGCAGAAGAAACTCACTTGAATGGGACCAGCTTTGAGGGACTTTAGTTTTGTGGAAGGAATGAAGAAGCTGGGTGTGTTCTCCTTGGTCCAGAGACAGGTTAAGGAGCAATTTAATAGAAATGTTCTTCCAAAGAGCTGGCATAGACATGATGGCCTGAATCATAGAATCCTTACAGTATGGAAGCGGGCCAGTTGGCCCATCGAGTTCACACTGACCTTCCAAACAGCATTGCACCAGACTCACCTCCCATACCCTATCCCTGTAACCCTGCATTACCCACGGCTAATCCACTTAGCCTGCACATCCCTGGACACTATGGGGCAATTTAACATGGCCAATCCACCTAACCTGCACATCTTTGGTCTTTGGAAGGAAACTGGAGCATCTGGAGGAAACCCATGCAGACATGGGGAGAATGTGCAAACTACATACAGACTGTTACCCGAGGCTGGAATCAAACCTGGGTCCCTAGCACTGTGAGGCAGCAGTGCTAACCACTGACCCAACGCGCCGCCCTCATCATGTACAGTCAGATTCTAATGATTTGATTTGGGACCTTTGAAGTAAAGATATTGTTGCTGGAGACTTGAAGTATTGTCCATTTATAACAACTCCAAAAGTCATCCTGCTTGAAACTTTTCAGTGGACCCAGTGGGACATCATCTTTCTTAGAACCTGGGGTGAGGTGGTGGCTAGTGACCCAGAACCCAAGGATAATATCTGGGGAAATATGTTCGAATCCCACTATGATTAGTGAATTTCAGTTAAAAAAAAAATCCTGGAATTAAAAGCTAGCTTAATAGTGAGCACTCAGTCATTGTTGTTAAAAAAGCCCATCTGTTTCACTAATGCCCTTTCAGAACAAACATCTGCCATCCTTAACGGGTTTGACCTGCATATGTATCCAGACCTACAGACTCTTAACTGTCGTGTGGCCAATTAATGTGACCGAAGTGATACCCGCATTCTGTGAGTGAATTTAAAAAAAAATGCTTTGATAATCTGCGTGTCTGCCTCTGTGATTAGGCAGAGAATCCAGGAGATTCACTAAAACTATTCGTTGATAGTTTACTCTGTTCACCATTGAGAAACCTGAGGTCAGCTGTGGCCTCTGAACTGACACCTGAAGTCTGACTCTAGAGGTTGTGCCCAAACATCAAATAACTCTCCAGTGTGACCATGAGGGAGTGCTGCACTGTCAGAGCTGCCTTCTTGCAGATGAGATGTTCAAACAAGGTCTCACATACTTTTGGATGTAGATTTGCTCACTGAGCTGAAAGGTTCATTTCCAGATGTTTTGTCACCCTACTAGATATCATCTTCAGTGAGCCTCAGACGAAGCACTGCTGATAATTCCTGCTTTCTATTTATATGTTTGGGTTCTAACCGGAACTCTATCAACAAATACATTGAGTTAGCCCCATCTACCACCCCTGAGAAAAGGAACAGGAAGTGACTTCACCACAGGAAATAACATCACCAACCCAAAAAAACCCAAACATATAAACAGAAAGCAGGAATTATCAGCACTGCTTCGCCTGAGGCCCACTGAAGATGTTACCTAGTAGGGTGACGCAACATCTGGAAATGAACCTTCCAGCTCAGTGAGCAAACCTACATCCAAAACCTCAACCTGAGCTACAAATCTTCACAAAGTCTTACATACTTGTTCAGATGGCTGTAAATAATTCTATGGCACTCTTTTGAGGAAGGTGAATTCTCCCCAGTGTCCTGGGTAATATTTATCCCTTAATCAACATGACTGAAGTCAGATTACAGAGGAACCTCAATTATCTGAAGGACACGGGCGGGTAGTATTTCATTCGGTTAATCGAATTCCGGATAATCGAATGCCGGATAACATGGTTTAGCCGAGCATCGGGACTTTGTGATCTTGCTGGATAATCAGATATTCGGATAATTGAATGCCGTATAATCGAGGTTTCTCTGTATCTGGGTCATTGTTACATCGTTAGCTAACTGCATTCGTAAATGAAAAAAAATGAATACAAATGGGATACTAACACCAGCATATATCGGTCAGGATAGTTACAATGGCTTCTCACCTACCCATAATCCTTAGCATGAAGAACCTGCAGCATTTGAGAAATCGGGGAGGTATATTTGTTTATAGTAACAGTCATTGTTAGAGTCATAGATTTTCCACAGCACAGGATAGACCCTTTGGCCCATTGTGTCCATTCTGACCACCAAGCGTCTATCTATCCGAATTCCATTTCCCAACATATGGCACATTGACTTGAATGCTATGGCATTTTAAAGGCTCATCTAAATTGGTAATGAGTTCCACTTATCCACCGCCCTCGATGAGTGAAAATATTATTCCTTAGGTCCCTTCTGAACCTCCTACTCCTTATCTTTTGTGCCCTGATCCTTGACTCTTCCACTCAATGGGAAAGTATCTTCCTGTCTATCCTTTATAACTTTAAAGTTAAAAATGCTTCCTGATGAAGGAGCAGTGCTCCGAAAGCTAGTGATTCCAAATAAACCTGCTGGACTATAACCTGGTGTTGTGTGATCTTTAATTTTGTACATCCCAGTCCAACACTGGCACCTGCAAGTCATGACTTTATAACTTTGGACACCTCAATCAGGTTCCTCCTCATTGTTAATGCTGTACCGACATGAGCCTTCTCCCACACTCAAACTTAATATCCCCACTGTGTTGGGATTCTTTGTTCCTCAAGCTGACTCACACCAGTCAACTCTGGCATCTGCTCAATTAAGAGCTTCTTTAAATATATAAAAAGGGAAAGAGAGAGACAGAGAGGTCAAAGTGAATACAGGCCTCTTAGAAAATGAATGTTGGACGACAGTTTTGGGGAACAAGGAACCGTTACATAGATATTTTGCATCAGTCTTTATGGTGGAAGATACTTTGAATATCCTTTTGATACGAAAGAATAAGGGGAGGAATTAAATACCACCATAACTACAAAAGTAGTGGTAGGCAAACTAATGGAGCTAAAGGCAGATAGGTCCTCTGGCCCTAATGGCTTGCATTCTAAAAGAGCTACCTAAAAGAGGTAGCTTCATAGATAGTGGACGCATTGGTTGTAATTTTCCAAATGTCCCTGGATTCTGTAGGAGTTCCAGATGTTTGGAAAAATACCAATGTGATACCCCTCTTCGAAAAGAGAGGGTGGCAAAAAGCAGGTGATGAGCCTAATATCTGTTGTTGGAAAAATATTGAAACCAATTATTAAGGAAGTAATAGCAGAACTTTCAGAAAATCTTAATCTAATCAAGCTGGGTCAGTATGACTTCATGAGAAGGAAATCTTTTCTGATTAATTTGTTAATTTTTGAGGAAGTCTCAACCAGAGTAGATAGAGGAGAACCCGTAGATGTGTTGTATTTGGGCGTGCAGAAGGTGTTCGAAAAAGTATTTAAAAAAAAAGGCTTTAGTCATAAAATAAGAGCCCATGGTTTTGGAGGTTATATATTGGTGTGGACAGAGAATTAGCTAATGGGGACAAAATGGGGATAAGGGGTTCTTTCAGTTCAGCGATCTGTAGTCAGTTGGGTTCTACATGGAACACAACTGTTTACAATTTATATTAATGACTTGGAAGATGGGAGCAATTTACTGTAGACTGATTTGTAGATAACACAAAGATAGGTGGAGAACATACAAGCAGTTTAAAGCGAGATTGTTGAAGTAAGTGGGCAAAATGATGGCATATGGAACATGATGAGGTATAACTTGTTCATTTGGATGGGAGAACAAAAGTACAGAAAAACTGCAGAAAGCTGCAACAGAGAGAGACTGGGGATGGGATGGGGGGTAGGGGAGCACAGATGGAAAGCCAGCACAAACACACACAAGTATCGCAGGTAATCAGGAAGGTAAATGGAATGCTGGCCCTTATCTCAAGGTGTTTGTGTATAGGAGACGTAAAGTCTTACTGCAACTGTACAAGGTGCTGGTGAGACCACATCTGGAGTACTGTGAGTGGTTTTTGGTCCCCTTGTTCAAAGAAGGATATCAATTCAGTGGCAGCAGTTCCGAGAAGGTTCACTAGAATGATCCCTGGTTTGAAGTGATTGTCTTATGGACAAAGGTGAAACAAGGACTCGACTCACTGCAGTTTAGAGGAGTGAGGTGATCTCATTGAAACATATAGGAACCTACATTCCATGAATGGATTAAAAAAAATGGATTAAGGGGCTTGACTGGGAACATGCTGAGAGGGTATTTCCCCTCAGGGGAGAGTCTAGGACCAGAGGGCATCATCTTACAATAAAGGGATGTCAGTTTAAGACTGAGATAAGGAGGAATACTTCTCCCAGAGTATGGAGAGTCTTTGTAAGTCCTCGGTACAGAGAGCGTGGGGGCTGAGTCCTTGTGTATGTTTAAGACTGTGACAGATCAATCGTTGATCAGTCAGGAAATCAAGAGTTACAGAGAAACTGCATGAAAGTGGATGTGAGGAATGCTGATTGGTCATAATCAGGCTCAAGGGGCTAACTGACCTACTCCCCTACCTACTTCAATTGGTCTTCTGCTCTAAGACCGTACACCTCAGGCCCTTCTCTTCCTGTCATTTTCAAAACCTCCTTAAATACATTCTCCTTGAGCTATGCCTTTAAGTCTTCCCGTCATTTTCTCTCTTTTCACATCCTGCTTGGTTACATTCCTTAAACTATAAAAAAGCTTTTGGGACGTCTGCCTGCAAGTGACAGACGCTGCAGAAATGCAAGTTATTCTTGTTTTTGATAATTTCTCTGCATGGAGAAATATTTCCTGGCAACTATTCCTGACCCTGCCTCGAATAAAGGCTCTGTTGACTCATTATGAAAGAAAGGAGGAACGAGTAACGACCAAAGGTTTGTTCTGGATTTGTTATCTCTGCTCTGCTACTTATCTCCCACTCCCTTTTTTATTGTATAACTTTTTTTTAAAGTGAAAAGCTACAGATTGCCTGCTGAGGGCAGTGAGGGGTAACATTTCTTCCAAATGGTGTCAGGATTGTAACAGAAGATAAAACTTCTCAATGAAGGAGAGGAGACATGTCAGCTAGAACTGATGCCTGCTGGTGCACATTTGCACAGAGTAAGATCTTGCAATCAGGGGAAATGATGGTTTAATGGTATTGTTACTGGACTAGTAATCCAGAGATACATCGTATCATCCGCCGTCATTTCCGTCACCTCCAAACGGACCCCACCACCAGGGATATATTTCCCTCCCCTCCCCTATCAGCGTTCCGAAAAGACCACTCCCTCCGTGACTCCCTCGTCAGGTCCACACCCCCCCAACAACCCAACCTCCACTCCCGGCACCTTCCCCTGCAACCGCAAGAAATGCAAAACCTGCGCCCACACCTCCCCCCTTACTTCCCTCCAAGGCCCCAAGGGATCCTTCCATATCCGCCACAAATTCACCTGCACCTCCACACACATCATTTACTGCATCCGCTGCACCCGATGTGGCCTCCTCTATATTGGGGAGACAGGCCGCCTACTTGTGGAATGTTTCAGAGAACACCTCTGGGATACCCGGACCAACCAACCCAATCACCCCGTGGCTCAACATTTCAACTCCCCCTCCCACTCCACTAAGGACATGCAGGTCCTTGGACTCCTCCATCGCCAGACCATAGCAACACGACGGCTGGAGGAAGAGGGCCTCATCTTCCGCCTAGGAACCCTTCAACCACAAGGGATGAACTCAGATTTCTCCAGTTTCCTCATTTCCCCTCCCCCCACCTTGTCTCAGTCAAATCCCTCGAACTCAGCACCACCTTCCTAACCTGCAATCTTCTTCCTGACCTCTCCGCCCCCACCCCGACTCCGGCCTATCACCCTCACCTTGACCTCCTTCCACGTATCGTATTTCCAACGCCCCTCCCCCAAGTCCCTCCTCCCGACCTTTTATCTTAGCCTGCTTGGCACACTTTCCTCATTCCTGAAGAAGGGCTCATGCCCGAAACGTCGATTCTCCTGCTCCTTGGATGCTGCCTGACCTGCTGCGCTTTTCCAGCAACACATTTTCAGCTTTGATCTCCAGCATCTGCAATCCTCACTTTCTCCTAGTAATCCAGAGACCCAGGTTCATAGTCTGGAGACCTGAGTTCAAATCTTATCATTTGAATTCCATCAATTATTATTACATTGCAAGTAACAGTGACCATTATTACAATTGATAATAATTGTTGAATTCCTTTCTTATTCATTAATTGAGGGAAGGAAATCTGCCACCCTTACTTGGTCTGGCCTACATGGAGTTGACTCTCAACTTTACAAACACATAACTTTGGAGCAGGAGTAGGTCACTCAGCCCCACGATTCTAATCCTCCGTTCAATAAGATCACATCTCATCAAATTACTCCACGTTCTGGTCCACCCCCAATAACCTTTAACCTCCTTGCTTATCAAAAATCTTCTACATTAAAAACATTCAAAGAAACTGTTTCTCCCACCTTTTGAGAATGAGTTCCAAATTCAAAGGATTCTCTGAGAAGAATTTCTCCTCACCTCTGAGTTACCTCATTTTTAAACAATGACTCCTTTTTTGTGGCTTCTCCCACAAAACTGTAAATAGATGAGGCTTCAGCACTGTCCCTGTGGCACATCATTCAATACTCCTTGCCAACAAGAAAATTATCTATTTATTCCTACTCTCTACTTCCTATTAGCCAGCCAATCTTCTATCCACACCAATATTTTATCTCCTACACCAATTGTTTTTCTGCAACAGTGGCACCTTCAGGAAATCTAAGTATAATAAATCCACTGGTTTCCCTTTATCCACAACCCTTTTCACTTGTTCAAATAACACTGATAACTTGGTTAAACATAATTTCCCTTTTACAGAACCATGTCAACTCTGCCTGATTACCTAAGTGTCCTACTACAACATATTTAATATTGACTTCTACTTTCTTTAGGACAGATGTTATGCTAACTATCTGTAGTTTCCTGCTATTTGTGATCCTCTCTATTTGAACAAAAGGGTTACATTCACTATTTTGCAAGCTAATGGGACCATTTGCAAATCTAAAATTAAAATCAATGCATCAGCTATCTCAGTAGCCATTGTTGAAATTCATCAGGACCCAGACACATGTCAGCCCAAAGCTCGAACAACTCCCTCAGTACCACTGCCCTGGTGTTTGTAATTTTCTTGAGTTTCTTCCTCCTTGCTATTTCCTGGCGATTTCTTGCATCCTCCATGGTGACAACTTATGCAAACTATTTGTTCAATTCATTTGCCATCTTGCTATTTTCCATTATTAATTCTACAGATTCACTTTCTATAGAATGTTTGTTAATTCTTTTTAATTATCTTTAGAAACTCTAACTATCTGTTTAATGTTTTTAGTTAGCTTTCTCTTGTACTCTAATTTTTTTCTCCTTTTAATCTTTTAGTCATTCTTTACTGTCTGTCACTCTTCTGCCACCAATTTTTGCACAATTATGTGACTTTTTCTTCAATTTATTTTAGTTAACCACGCATGGAGTATCTTTCCTGTGGTGTTTTTCTTTCTTGTTACAGCTGGATGAGTTTTTGTTTTGAAATGTAGTCCCTTTTGCAATGTAGGAAGTAAGACAGACTATTTGTTCAGAGCTAGATTCCACAAAAATGATACAAACCAGGGCAGACTGCTTTAATAATTGAGTGATTAATAATGAACAGGGCCTCAGGGACAAACACTAATCTATCTTTGAAATCACCATTGTAAAATAGCATTTTCGACCACCTTAGACTCAAATTAACTTCTCGTCTATAAACAAATCCTCCAAATGTGCAGCATTCCCTCAGTGGGTGATGGAGTCAAGCCAAAATTGGCTTTTATCCCATAACCTTCAGAAAGAGTTCAGTCAGTTAAGGAATCGAGATAGCACAGCTTGCCTTTAAAACCTAATTGAAGTCCTTTGGCCTATCCTGAATTCACAAAATATTACATATAGCCCTGCCAATGTCTGTGCAGTCTCTAAGAGTTTTGAGGCCTTCATGTTTGAGATTTTCTTCTGAGATTCCACTCCCCTCTCCTGCTGGCTGCTTTGACCTCATATGAAAGCCTGGGAGTGTTATGGAAATCTTGCCAGAAAGCAGCTGAGTCATATTCATGACCAGCTGGGGGTGGGGACAGACTCTGGGGAGAGAGATGAGTAAACTGTGTTTCTTGCCAAGGAAAAGCTGGGAGGTGTACAGCAGCTCCACAGCTACTCTGCGTTCCTCTGTTTTGTACGATGACCTTTGTGAAAGAGCTGAGCTGAGACTTCCTGGTACTCGCACCATGTCTGCTATTTGTTTGCGAGTGTGATGTTGATCAGATGGGGGGATGGCAATGTTGGGGAATGTATCTTATTTCAGACACCCACTTGCAGTTCAGCAGTACAGATACAGCAAGGCAGTTACTGAGGAGGCTTCTTTTCCAGGTTATTGAGGATATTCAGCCCCACAAGCCTTTTCTGTCCCATTTCTTTCTATTAAGGGTGATCTGTACACCGAGACAAGATTTACACATTTGATCTGGATCAACTGAAGGGGAGGCAATGGCCTATTGGTATTATAGCTGGACTATTAATCCAGAGACATGGATAATGCCCTGGGGTCCCAGGTTTGAATCCCGTCATAGCAGATGGTGAAATTTGAATTCACTTAAAGAAAGTCTGGAATTGAGAGTTTAATGATTAACCATGATTGTTGGAAAAACCCATCTGGTTCACTAATGTCCTTTAGGGGAGGAAATCTGCTGACCTTACCTGGTCTGGCCTACTCATGACTCCAGACTCACAGCAATGTGGTTGACTGTTAAACTGCTCTCTGTACAATAAATGCTGGCCTAGCCAGCAACATCCTCATCCCATGAATGAATAAAAAAAATCCTTATCTCGCACAAATCTATTAATTCCACATTGGAAGTTTCAATTGACTCCCCCCACCCCATAGTCAGAATGTTTGAGTTTCTTTGTGAAAAAAATTCCTGACCTCCATCTAACTCAAAAGTCCTCCTCATTCCAAAATCCTGTCACCTCGTGAAATACTTTGTCACAAAATACATAATCAGTCATTTTAACATTTTGAAGACTGAATTTAGATCACCCCTCACGCTTCAAATGTTTGGGGAATATGACCCAAGTTGATGCAAAACCATAATTTAACTCTTTAATTCTGGGTGTAAATTTGGGGGTATACATGTACCCCCTACAAGGCACACAATCTGTGCTGACAATCTGGTGGAGGGGGAGCACTCTTGAGGCAAGGATTCCTTTGTAGTGTTCAGTGGAGAACAGGAGAACTAGCCCTGTTGTCCTGGTTGATATTCAACCTTTACGAACATCACTGATCTGGTCATTATCACATCACTGATTGTGGGATCTTGTTGTGCATGCATTGACTACCATGTTACAATGGTGTCCAAACTTTCAGCCCTAAAGCACTGTGGGATGTGCTGAAGTTATGAAAGGCGACACATAAATGCACATTCTTCCTTCATCTGTGGATAACCTTGCCAAGCCAGTGTCTCAGCTTAGAAGACATTGTTACTGCTAATGGTATGTATTACTCAGCAAACTCCTGTGGAGTTGCACAACGTGCTTTAAGATCAAATTCATTTTCCAACTTGTATAGAGGGGCTGAGCTCAAACAGACAGGAGCACCCAAGCATAATTCAGTCATCATTCATAAGGCATTTTTTTTATTTTTAAATTAATGCTTAGGTTTTTTACTATTCATCATTAAATGGAAAATAATGGAGATGCAAGACTGAGGTTTTCAGCGCCACCACTGAGTGGAAGGTGTAACTACAATGTGACATGTTTACGTGGGCAGTTTCCATTACTAATGTGAGCAAAGGGAACAAGCCTTCAAAAACAAGGGACAAAAGTATGTCTTGCAACTTTTTTAACACAAAGTGCAATGCTGACTTAAGATTTTGAACAGATTATTCCTCGTTCTACTCTGACTCTCTGTGCCTTTTATCAACAGGATGGTATTTATCAATCCTTGCAGCATTCTGT
Source organism: Chiloscyllium plagiosum (assembly GCF_037043375.1). NCBI lineage: Eukaryota > Metazoa > Chordata > Chondrichthyes > Orectolobiformes > Hemiscylliidae > Chiloscyllium > Chiloscyllium plagiosum. The sequence goes on from NW_028270140.1 coordinate 148,144,461, forward strand.
GGCCTGGTTTGCTGATATGATCGGGGTTCCCAGTGTAAGAAAATATAACAGCGTCCTCTTTGGGGGTGAGAATATTTTACTCGGTTAAAGGAAGCAATGTTGTTTAATGAGTTATTGCATTGTAAACATGAATGTAGTGTAGCATAATGCGTGTACTTCACAGTGTGTATTCAGCTGTAACAGTTGTATATCACAATCCTGCAGGGAGTAATTTACTAAATGGATATTCACTTGACCTGAAATATGTTTGAGGCTTTGATATAGGATTGTTGGCATTAAAGCAGGTTGAAAAATATGTTGCTGGAAAAGTACAGCAGGTCAGGCAGCATCCAAGGAGCAGCAGAATCGACGTTTCGGGCATAAGCCCTTCTTCAGGTTGACTCACTGCTCATTGCTTTCCCTTTCTGTCTGTATCGATCCAGGGCTCATTGGATCCATGTTCTCTGTGCTGCAGTTCCTTGTGTCCCCTGTGACTGGTGCTGCCTCTGATCATTTTGGCCGACGACCGTTGATGATGCTGACCACGGTAGGTAGAGTCTGTGACATCGGAATCGAGCGCCCTGCTGGAGAAGAACTTGGTGCTTATAGACTGGAACTCTGGTCTCCTGCTGATCTGGGCTGTTGTGATATGGGAGGCTGGGGCAGCTCATTAGACAAGAACACCCTCTGAGTATCAGCTTAGTGTTCAGAGTGTGGAACTCTCACCTCCATTCAGTGGAACTGTTTGGAACGAGATGTTCTATTGATTTCCTGTGTGAAATGTGGCAATGGCAAGGGTGGCAATTGTTGCCCATCCCTAGTTGTCCGATTGGTTCTCGAGACCATTTCAGAGTCAACCACATGACAGTGGGCCTGGAGTCACATGTAGGCCAGACCGGGTAAGGAAGGCAGATTTCCTTTCCTGAAGAACATTAGTGAACCAGATTTGCACAGCAGTTGACAATACCTGGTCACATTAGGTCAGCTTTGTTCATTGAATTCCAGATTTCCTCAGCTGCCTGGCTGGGTTTCGATCCCATGTCCTGAGAATGTTAGGCTGGGTCTCTGGGTTACTACTCCAGTGGCATTGCCACTATGTCACCACCTCCCCAGATGTGAACCCCTACCTTTCTGGTTCAGAGGTGAGATTGCTATCATGGAATCAAGGTTCACTCCAAAGAATGTTTTTATATTTTCCTACTTGTCACTTTGATATATCCAGACCAGAGCCCCTTGCCATCGTATCAGGAGACAGAAAGGGAGGTCACCTTTCCCCAGTTTAACACCATTGATTGTAAAGTGCTTTATTTTTATTCATTCGTGGGATCTTGGCATCATTGGATGGGCCAGCATTCCTAATTGCCCTTTGGGAAAGTGGGGGTGAGCTGCCATCTTGAACCTCTGCAGTCCACCTGCTGTGGGTTGACCCGCTATGCCATGAGGGAGGGAATTCCCAGGATTTTGACCCAATGATACTGAAGCAACATATTTCCAAGTCAGGATGGTGAGTGGCTTGGAGGGGAACTTGCAGGTGGTGGTGTTCTCATGTACCTGCTGCCCTTGCCCTTCTAGATGGTCGTGTTCAATAGTTTAGAAAGTGCTGTCTAAGGAGACTTGGTGCATTTTCCAAGTGGCATAGACTGCTGCTGAGGGTCAGTGCTGGAGGGAATGAATGTTTAAGGTTACCTTTACTCTAGATTAGTTCACTTAATGTCTTTTATGGGGTTGCTACCCACTTTTATTTTACTTTTGATTCTGGAGAGACTGACATTTGTTTCCTGCCCATGGTTACCGTAAGAAAGAGATTGGTACAGCAGTGTCCTTGGCACCACTACGGTTCTACTGAATCACAGGAGCTTAGGCTCAGGTTTTACAGCATTGAAAGAAGCCATTCAGCCCATCTGGCTGTTTGAAAGAATAGAATCCCTACAGTGTGGGAATAGGTCCTTCAGCCCAGCAAGTCCTCACCGACCTTCTGAAGAGTAACCCACCCAGACCCGTTCTCCTACCCTATTACTCTACATTTACCACTGACTAATGCACTTCACCTGCACATCACTGAATATGATAGGCACTTTAGGTTAGCCAATTCACCTAAGCTGCACATTTATGGACTGTCGGAAGAAACCGGAGCACCCGGAGGAAACCTCTGCAGACACTGGGAGAATGTGCAAACTCCACCCAGACAGTTGCCCAAGTCTGGAATCAAACCCAGGTCCCTGTTGCTGTGAGGCAGCAGTGCTAACCACTGAGCCACCATGCCGTCCAAACTCACCTCACATGGTAAAAGAGTTCCTCACATGGACGATTCACCTCCAATAATCCCCTAACTTAGTGTTGACCCAGTAATGATGAAGGGCTGGAGGATTGTACCAAATGGGTGACCTGTGGGGGTGGCTGAAGTTGGTGTGTTTTCCCCATGTGTTTGCACAGAGGCAGAGGTTACCGAGTGGCCAACAAAAAAAATTGGGAATTTCTTTTCTCTAACGGTTCTGCTTTTGTGTTTCCCACTTGCCAGGCCGGGCTGATTGCTTCCTACGCTCTGTGGGCTCTCTCCCAGAACTTTGGGATTTTCCTCCTGTCTAGAATTGTTGGAGGGATTAGTAAAGGGAATGTCAGCCTGTCAACCGCCATCATTGCAGATCTCCCATCTCCACGGGCCCGCAGCAAGGGCATGGTAAGAGCTAATTTAGAAATAAGTTTCAACATGTGGATTGTTAAAAAGAGGCATAAAGTTGGTACTCTTCAGGAATAGAATGCAAGAAAACCAAATTCTGAAATGTATGAGCTATTTATACAGTAAGAGATAAGGGTGTTGATTGGTTGGCATGGTGATGCAACATTCATTGACAATCTGACAACTGATTAAATTCATCCATATCCTCTCCTCATGCTGTATAAATTGTTGTTTCCTTGCTAAAATTGTTTTTTTGATTTCAGTCCTGAGGAATGTGTGATGATAAACTTCACTGGCTGGGCCATCATTTATTGCCCGTCCTTAGTTGCTCCTTGAGAAGGTGGTGGTGAGGTGTCTCCTTGAATAGGGGCAGTCCGTGTGCTGTAGGTAGACCCACAATGCCCTTAGGGAATTCCAGGATTTTGATCCAAACCACAGATTTGCTAATGTGATGTTGATTGACTAATTTTTCCAGGGGTCTGGAAATGATGTAAGAAAATAACAAAATAGACCATTCAACCCCTCAAGGTGATCTGAATCAGGATCTTTGTCTTCCATCTGTGAGAAGAATTGGGGCCTCTGTTTAAATTTTCACTGACAGAACATCTGACAGTATAGCACTCCCTTAGTCCTGTTGTGAACTGTCAAATCTTGATTTCACACTGCAGAGTGGAATCGAACTTATAACACTCGCACTCAGAGGCCTGAATGCCATTACCGAGCTACACATTGGCTGCACAATGAATTGTCTGGCCTAATCCCTGGTAGTTACTGTTTCTGCCCTTCTCTCCCATTCTGCAGGCAATGATTGGTGTCGCGTTTTCACTCGGTTTCACGATTGGGCCTATGATTGGAGCATACTTTGCGTCAAGCACTGGAAAGGATGGCAGTTTCTTTTTGCAGACAGCACAGCTTGCCTTGGTATTTGCGGTGTCAGACCTGGTCTTCATCTTCCTCTTCCTCCCAGAGACCCTCCCCAGAGAGAAGCGGGTAAGGGAGAAGCTAGTCTTTCCTCTGCTTGGCCTTTGGCTACCAGCTCAGGGCGAGTGTGTGGGAGAGAGTGAGGGAATGTGGATCATGGCATAAACTGAGGGTGATGCACACATGTGAGAATGTGTAAATGTAAACGTGTGTGTCTGTCTTTTTGTGTGTGCCTGAGCATGTGTATGTGTCTGTGAATTGATGTGTGTGTGTTTTTTTCTGAGCGGGTGTATGTGTTTCTGAACGTGTATGTGTCTGTGTATTGGTGTGTATGTGTGTTTCTGAGTGTGTGTATGTGTTTCTGAGCATGTATGTGTCTGTGTATTGGTGTGTATGTGTGTTTCTGAGCATGTATGTGTCTATGTATTGGTGTGTATGTGTGTTTCTGAGTGTGTGTGTGCCTATGCCTATGTATTGGTTGTGTGTGTCTGTATTGGTGCGTGTGCGTGTGTGTGTATCTCAGTGTGTGTATGGGAGGGGTTGGGGGTTATCGGCGGTGGCAATATGGATGTGGGTGTTTGAATGGAAAGTTTTGGTCAAGTCAGCCACCTCGCGCTCTGTGTCCTGTGTGTATTTCCAATGGCTTTTCTCGCAGAGCTAGCTCTGACTCAGTGTGTGGCATATTCACCTCAGGATCAGGAGGTTGTGAATTCAAGTCACCTCTCTAGAGAATCGAGCACAAAATCCAGACAGACACAGGAGTGCTGCACTATCAGAGGTGCCCTCTAATAAATCAGGTGTTAAAATGAAGCCCAGTCTGCCACACAAAAGATCCCACGGTCTGACTTGGAAGAAGAGTGGGTGAGTCCTTCATGGTGTGTCAACCAACACTCCCCCCTCAACCAACATCACAGAGACCAGAAAGGGTGGGGTTTTCATACAATCTGGTTTGTTGTTTTACAACAGCAGCGACACTCCAGAAAGTGTTCATTAGCTGTAAAGTGCTTTGAGATCACGAAGAGTGCAAAATAACCCCAGCTCCTTTTCCTGATTGTTGTATAGGGAGAATTGGAAGAATATGTGCAGCTTTGGAAAGCTGGCTGCGATCTCTCATCAACTTGTTAAACGTTCCTGTACAATGCAAACAATTATTGCTCCATCCTCCATCAGATGTGTTACAGTTAGTTACCGAAGCCCTTATTCCACCATGTTTTCAGCAGTGTCGCAGTGACCCACTGTAACATGAATCACCACAATGCAGTGTTTGAAAACATTGCAATGTTTGTCAGTCTTCAGCAGAGTCTCATTCTGCCGGCGGGCATTCAGGTTTCCATTGACTGTTCACATTAACAAACTGTTTCACCCTGACTGTGTCTCAAACCTGGGACCCTCTTCAGTTTTCCTCAGTGAGCTTTGTTCTGGAGCGGCTTACCCATCATCTGAAGTTGATTTGCACACAGTAGTTACTGACAACATCCAAATGTTCTGAATCCTGCTCTCACAAGGCAGGAAATTCCCAAATTTCACAATAGTATCCCAGCTTGGAGCCATAACCAACCTTTCTGTATTCATTGCTGGATCAAAGCCCTAGAACTCATTTCCCAACAACCCTGTGGAAGAACCTTCTGGATACAGCTCCTCAGTAGTTTGAGAAAGCAGCTCACTTTTTTTTATTCACTTGCCGGACCTGGGCGTCACTGGCTGGGTCAGCACTTATTGACCACCATTAGTTAAGGAGGAGGTGGTGGGCTCCTTCTTGAACCGCTGCAGTCCATGTGCTGAAAGTAGACCCACAATGCCTTTAGGAAGGGAATTCCAGGATTTTGACTCAGGAGGTGAATTACTCACTGCAGTATTCCTAGCCTCTGACCTTCTCTTGTAGCCATTGTGTTGATGTGGTGAGTCCAGTTGAGTTTCTGATCAATGATAGCATCCAGGATAGTAGGATTCACCGATGGTAACACTGTTGAGTATCAAGTGGTTAGATGGTCTCTTACTGGTGTTGGTCATTGCCTGGCATTTGTGTAGCACAAATGTTACTTGCCACTTGTCAGCTCAAGCCTGGATACTGTCCAAGACTTGATGCATTTCACCATGGACTGCTTCAGTATCTGAGGAGTTGTAGATGTTCTTGAACATTGTGCAATCATTGGCAAACATCCCCATTTCTGACCTTATGGTGGAGGGAAGGTCATTGCTGAAACAGCTGAAGATGGTTTGGCCTAGGACACTATCCTGAGGAACTTCTGCAGACATGTCCTGGGTCTGAGATGAATGATCTCCAATAACTACAGCCATCTTCCTATGTGCCAGGTATGACTTCAATCTGTGGAGAGTTTTCCTCATTGATTCAGTTTTGTTCGGGTTCCTTGATGCCACACTTGGTCAAATGTGGCCTTGATGTCAAGGACTGTCACTCTCCCCTCCCCTCTGGAATTCAGCTCTTTTGTCCATGTTTGAACCAAGGCTGTAATGAGATCAGGAGCTGGATGGCTGTGGTGGAACACAAACTGGGCGTCGCTGAGCAGGTTATTGCTGAGCAGGTGCTGCTTGACAGCGCTGTTGATGACACCTTCCATCACTTTACTGATGATTGAGAGTAGATTTATAGGGTGGTTAATTGGTTGTGTTGGGTGTGTCCTGCTGTTTCACATACAAGACATACCTGGGCAATTTTCCACATTGTTGCCAGAGTTTTAACTGTACTGGAACAGCTTGGCTAGGGAGCAGCAAGTTCTGGAGCACAAGTCTTAAGCACTATGGCGGAATGTTGTCAGGCCATTGTAGTATCCTGTGCCTCCAAACGTTTCTTGATATCACGTGGTGTGAATTGAGTTGGCTGAAGAGTTGTATCTGTGATGCTGTGGACCACTGGAGGAGGCCAAGGTGGATCATCCACTCAGCACTTCTGGCTGAAGATTGCTGCAAATGCTTCAGCCTTATTTTTTGCACTAATGTGTTGGGCTGTTTCATCATTGAGGATGGGGATATTTGAGGAGCCTGCTCCTCCAGTGAGTTACTTATTGTCCACCACCATTCACAAATGGATGTGGCAGGACTGCAGAGATTAGATCTGATCCATTGGTTGTGGGATCGCTTAGCTCTGTCTATCACTTACTATTTACGCCGTTTGGCACACAAGTAGTCCTGTTTGGTGGCTTCACCAGGTTGGCACCGCATCTTCAGGTATGCCTACTGCTGCTTCTGGCATGCCCTCCTGCACTCTCCATTGAACCAGGGTTGATCCCCTGGCTTGATGGTAATGGTTGAGTGGGAAATATGCTGAGCATGAGATTACAGATTGTGCTGGAGTACAGTTCTGCTGCTGTAGATAGCCCACAGCACCTCATGAATGCCCAGTCTTGTGTTGCTAGATCAGTTTGAAGCTTGACCCATTTAGCACGGTGATAGTGCCACACAACACAATGGAGGTTGTTCTCAATGTGAAAGTGGGACCTCTGTCCACAAGGACTATCCAGTGGTCACTCTTACCGATACTGTCATGGACAAGTGCATCTGCAGATGGCAGATTGCTAAGGATGAGGTCAAATATGTTTTTGTCTCTTGTTGATTCCCACACCACCTTCCACAGGCCCAGTCTAGCAGCTATGTCCTTTAGGACCTGACCAGCTCGATCAGTAGTGCTGTGCTGAGCTGCTCTTGGTGGTGGACATTGTAGTCCCCCAAATTTTGTACCATTGCCATCCTCAGTGCTTCCTCCAAGTGTTGTTCAACATGGAAGAGTACCGATTCATCAGCTGAGGGAGGACGGTATGTGGTAATCAATAGGAGGTTTCCTTTCCCTTGAGACTCAATGGTGTCCAGAGTCAATGTTGAGGACTCCCAGAGCAATTGCTTCCTGACTGTGTCCCACTTTGATGCCACCTTTGCTGGGTTTCCCCTGCTGCTGGGACAGGACAGATACAAGGATGGTGATGGTGTGTCTGGAATAGTGTCTGTGAGGTATGATACCATGAGTATGACTATGTCAGGCTGTTGCTTGACTAGTCTGTGAGACAGCCCTCCCAATTTTGGCACTAGGGCCCAGATGTGTTAGTGAGGAAGACTCTGTAGGGTTGACAGAGCTGTTTCTGCCATTATCTTTTCCAGTATCTAGGTCAATGCCCAATGGTCTGTCCAGTTTCTTGAAACTTTGTAGCAACTGAGTGGCTATTTCAGAGGGCAATTATATTGCTGTGGATCTGGAATCACACAGAGATCAGACCAGGTAAGGATAGCAGATTTCCTTTCCCAAAGGACATTAGTGAACCAGATGGATTTTTCTAGCAATCCAGAGTGGATTCATGGTCATCATTTAATTCCAGACCTTTATTGAATACAAATTTTGCCATCTGCCGTGGCTGACCCCAAGTGGGTGATGCCTGGTTATCTCGTCAGTAACACCAACATCTCTGGGACAGACAGTTACTGAAAGACCCTCAGTCCCACAAAGGACGGGAAGAATTCCAAACAGGAGTTGAGCTGTTTTATCTCAGCCTCATAGTATGTGTCAGCAGGGTTTGAGGATTGGAGGTTCCCTGTGGTGCAGTTCGGATAATCCTAGGTTACATTCCCATCTCTGCTGTTGTTTATCTAATTGTCTATCCAGTGTCTTATTCACTGCCTAATGTCTCCACACAATTGCCCTAGTTAGAAGCATACCTGGCACATTGGAAGATGGTTTATGGTTTTGGAGGTCAGTCATCTCAGCTCCAGGACATCTCTGCAGGAGCTCTTCAGGTAGAGAAAGTGGACATTCTGCCCATCATGCCTACACCAGCTCTCCAAACAAGCATCATGGCTTGGTGCCACGGTCCTGCCTTTTCCCTGTAACCCAGTGCATTGAGTAACCATCCAGTGCCCTCTTGAAGGCCTCAGTTGAACTGCCTCTACCATGTTTCCAGGCAGAGCATTCCAGGCCCTCACTACTCACTAAATGAAAAAGCTTCTTTCTCGCATTATCCTTGCTTTTTTTTACAGTTCAGTGGTATGATCATAGGACTGTTAATCCAGAGAGGCTAAAATCAAGTAGGCAGAAGTGGGTACTGCAGATGCTGGAGTTTAGAGTCAAGGTTAGAGTGGTGTTGGGAAAGCACAGCAGGTCAGGCAGCATCCGAGGAGCAGAGAAATCGATGTTTTGGGCAAAAGCCCTTCAGAGACCCAGGTAATGTCTGGGGTCCTGGATTCAAATCCCACCATGGCAGATGGTGTAATTTGAATTCAGAAAAGACTCTGGGATTAGAATTCAGTGTAAATCTGGAATTTAAGAGTCTAATGATGACCATGAATCCATTGTCGATTGTCAGAAAAACCCATCTGGTTCACTAATGGCCTTTAGGGACGGAAACTGCCATCTTTACCTGGTTTGGCCTACATGTGACTCCAGTCCCACAGCAATGTGGTTTATTCTGAACTGCCCTCTGAGATGGGAAATAAATGCTGACTAAGTCACAACACCCTCATCCAGTCTGCCTTTCCTCTGTAACCCAGTGCATTGAATAACCATCTAGTTATTAAAAGCAAAACTTTGCTTTAAATCTGTGCCCTCTAGTTTTTTTCCTTTCTTCTACAATCTTTATGTGATAATTGCTGGATGATTTGATTGAAGGATGTGGGTTACTGATAGCAATAGGAAGTTTGTTATCCAGTTCTCTCTTTTTCTGACTCAGGTCACCTCCATCTCCTCCACGTTCCAGAATGCCATCGACCTCCTCAGCCCGGTGGCTCTGCTTAAGTTCTCTGCTGTCCAACAACGGACCGATTCTCCCTCTCCAGAAGGTGCGTGAATCTCCAGCCGAGGAATTCCCCGAGGAATTTCTTCCCATTTTGTTCTGCCTCCAGATCCCGCTTTTGGTGACCCACCTGTGTGCAAATAGGCTGCCCTGTCTCCTACGTTGCTTCAAAAGTGACGACGTTGATGAATCTATCTTCTTTGATTTCTTTGCTATCGTGTGACACCATGGAGCTTGTTCAGCTCTTCCTGCCCAGGAAGCCAGGGTCAGACGTAGCTGCAGCCCTGGTCAACCTCTGATCATCAGTGATAATGTGGAGTTTAGCTTGTTCCCCTGTTTCAGTCTGTCCCCTTCAATCACTCCAGCATATTCTGGCAAGTTGATTCCAGACAAAAAATTCCATACAGTGCTGAAGAGGCCCTTTGGCCCATTGAGTCTGTACTATCAAAGCTACACCAGCCCCACTTTTCAACATAAGACTTACAGCCTGAATTTTATGGCATTTCAAGTGGCTTTTCTAAGTACTTTATAAAGGTGTGAAGTTTCCTGCCTCAACTACTCTCCCAGGCAGATTTCCACCCCATTCTGGGAGAAAGAATTTCCCCAAATCACCTCTAACCCACCCACCTCTTACCTTTACAATTGCACCCCCTTATTATTGACCCTTTAATTAAGCGGCTCTCCTTACACCCCATGCAGGCCCTCAACCTTATAGACCTTTATTAGGTCCTCCCTCATCCTGTCTGCTCCAACGAAAACAGCTTATCCAGCCTGTGTTCATCGCTAAACCACTCCACCCCAGTCAACATCCTGGTCAACCTTCTCTGCACCCCCTCCAGTTCAATCACATCCTTCCTGTAGTGTGATGACAGAACTGCACACAGGACTCCAGCTGTGGCCTCAACAAAATCCTGTCGATCACCAACATGATCTCCCTGCTCTTATAATCTGTACCACAACTGATAAAATCAATTGTCCTGTGTGTCTCCTTACCCATCCTATTAACCTGTCCTGTTGCCTCAGGAATCTGTTGTCAGTCACACCAAGATCCCTCTGTTCCTCTGAGCTTCCTGTATTCCACCATGTGCATCTGACCGAAGAAGGAAAGGCCCATTTGTTGTACATCAGCTCCCACTCTGATTCAGAACTGGGCCTGATACTTTCCAGCTGTGTTTTATCCTGAATTGTTCATGTTTCTAGAGAACTAAAAGTCCAGTGACCTTTGCATTGTAGAGAGCATAGGAACAGGAGGAAATACTTCAGCCCCTCAAGCCTGTTTTCCCAAAGAACTGTCGCAGGAGCTCACTGAGGCTCTGACAGCACCTTCTAAACCCACCGCCTCTACCACCTGGATGGATAAGAACAACAGGCACATGGGAACACCACACCCAGTAAGTTCCTCTCCAAGACACGCACCATCCTGACTTGGAAGTTCATCTGTATTGTTGGGTCAAAATCCTGGAAGTCCTTCCCTAATAGCAAAGTGGGTCTACCTACAGCACACCGACTGCAGCAATTCAAGAAGGAAGCTCGCTATCACCTTCTCAAGGGGAAGTAGGGACAGGCAATAAATGTTGGCTCAGTCAGCAACACCTACATCTTATGTTTAAAGATCATTTCTGATTTGTACATCAGCACCATGTACCAATATCCATGAGTAGTCCTTGCAGTAATGTTCTGTTCTATTGAGTCACCGAATGATGACTTAGCAGGTAAATAATACTTATCCCTCTGGGTTATGTCAGAGTGGCTTCCTCTCACTTTCCCCTATGTGAGGAAAATGTGTGGGAAGACATCTGTCTAATGCCTGTTGCAGAGAGAAATGAACTTGCAATCTTTTTACTTATTTTTCCCAGGGATGCGGACATTGAAAGTTCTCGGACTGGTGTATTTCCTCTACCTGTTCTTGTTCTCAGGCCTGGAGTACACACTCAGTTTTCTCACTCACCAACGTTTCCATTTTAACAGGTAAGCAAGGATCCACTTGCAGCCATACCTCACGCACACCTTGATGCTAATGTTTGACCATTTAAATGATCAGAAAGCAAAAACATGAGATTTTTTTCAAGAAAAAGATTAAAGCTCAGCATTAAGATCACCAGATTTCAAGTTACAGGCCAAAAGGACCATGACTCTTGTTCAGCCATTTCTGATCCACACTGCATTTTGTTTTAAAATTTATCTAATCAATAGTCACTGGATACCTGTGAATTATTAATTTTTAAAAATTCTTTGACTGTGAACATCAATGGGAGGTCTATGTTTCCATCTGCACATGGCCTAAGAAAATAGCCATTTAGTAAAGTCACCGTAGTCCTAAAGGGCTGCTCTCTCATTAGAGACAGAGAGACAACTGGTGGTGGTTTAACGTGGGTCACCACATCTCAGGTGAGGGGAGAGGTTTAGACTTCCATGGTAACCTCAACTGGTTAGGGAATTGAACCCACGCTGTCAGCATTGCAAACCAGCTGGCCAGCTAACTGAGCTAACCGACCCCCAGCTGTTTAATACAAGTGATTGGCTCAAAGGATGGTGAGGAACAGCTACATTATTGAGAACTTGGAGTCACCAATTTATCAGATTGGGTACAGAAAGCAGTTTCCTTCCCTAAAGGGACTGAATGATATTTGAAAATCCAACAGCTTTAAGGTGACTTAAATTGATAGCAGGTTTTTTTTTATTTCCAAGCTTTTTCTTTGGAACTGAAAATCAAATTCTCGAACTGCTAGGACAGGATTAATGGCCTTTCTCCTACAGCAAGTAGAGAAGGCTTGGAACAGACTGCCTGAGAGTGGGACTGAGGCAGGTTAATCCACAACATTCAAACAGACTGTGAATTGTAAAGAGGGGAATGTGCAGGGAGAAGGTGGGGAAAAGACTATAAGGAAATGGTTCCTTTAGAGAACTAGTACAGGCATGTTGGGCCGAATAGCCTCCTTCGGCAACTGTAACACTCGGGATAGAGGTGACCCCTGTCCCACACCAATGCGATTGTGAATCTGTGGAATTCATTATCCCAGAGTGCACTGGATTCTGGGCCATTGAGTAAATTTAAGGGGGAGATGGACAGAGTTTTAATCACTAAAAGGTTGAAGAACTGTGGGGGCTGTGCTGAGATTAGCCGTGATCGTATTAAAGGGCAGAGGAGGCTGAATGGTCTACTCTTGTTCCTAGTCCTTATGTTCTTAACTCCCAATTGCCCTCCAAAACATAAACACTGACCTTGCCAGTGTCATGCACAGAATCTTTCAGTGCGTAGGGAGACCATTTATTTCATCATGTCTTTTTCTGCTGAGTAAATATATTCGCTACAATTTCTCTGACTGCCTTGCCATCTTTGCTCTTTATTTTTTTAAAACAGTATGCAACAAGGGAAGATGTTCTTCTTTGTGGGGATTACAATGGCATTGGTCCAGGGTGGATACGCTCGAAGAATCAAGCCTGGCGATGAGGTGAAAGCTGTGAAGAGGGTAGGTGATGGAGAGCCGGGCTCAGATCACTGGCCGTGGAGGACTGGTTTCAGGCAACTGTGCCTGTTCTTCCAGCTGCCTCCAAATGGTGGTCTTGGAAAAGTGTCAGCAGTTCTGGAAGGAGAGGTGGGAAGGGAGGGGTGAATGGTTTGTAAAAAAGGGCAGTAGGAGGATGGAGGTGAGAGGGAGGGAAGATGGAAAGCACGGGATGGAGGGAGAAGGTTGGGAATGGAAGTATTCCTCGCTTTTTTTCAAAGACAATACTGTCGATCTGAGGCAGGTCTGTGAGTATTGGCTGTAGACACTTGGTCAGAGTGTTTGTGGAGATTTATCAGAATGATCCCAGTGATGGGAGTTTTTAACCATGTTATTGTTCTTCTTGGAGCAAAGAAGATTCTGGGAAGTTATAAGGTGGACCAAAAAAAACTGTTTGCATTAGCTAAGGACCAGGGGACAGGGTAAAAATGAAGACTGCAAATGCTGGAAATCAGAGTCTAGATTAGAGTGCTGCTGGAAAAGCACAGCAGTTCAGGCAGCATCCGAGGAGCAGGAAAATCAACGTTTTGGGCAAAAGCCCTTCATCAGGAATACAGGCAGAGAGCCTGAAGCGTGGAGAGATAAGCTAGAGGAGGGTGGGGATGGGGATGGGGAGAAAGTAGCATAGAGTACAATAGGTGAGTGGGGGAGGGGATGTGGGGCTGGGGGCGGGAAGGATGGAGTGGATAGGTGGAAAAGATGATAGGCAGGTAGGACAAGTCATGGGGACAGTGCTGAGCTGGAAGTTTGGAACTAGGGTGAGGTGGGGGAAGGGGAAATGAGGAAACTGTTGAAGTCCACATTGATGCCCTGGGGTTGAAGTGTCCCGAGGCGGAAGATGAGGCGTTCTTCCTCCAGGCGTCTGGTGGTGTATCCGTTGCTCCCGATGCGGTCTCCTCTACATTGGGGAGATTGGACGCCTCCTAGCAGAGCACTCTAGGGAACATCTCTGAGACACCCGCACCAATCAACCACACCGCCCTGTGGCCCAACATTTCAACTCCCCTCCCACTCTGCCGAGGACATGGAGGTCCTGGGCCTCCTTCACCGCCGCTCCCTCACCACCAGATGCCTGGAGGAAGAACGCCTCATCTTCCGCCTCGGGACACTTCAACCCCAGGGCATCAATGTGGACTTCAACAGTTTCCTCATTTCCCCTTCTCCCACCTCACCCCAGTTCCAAACTTCCAGCTCAGCACTGGCCCCATGACTTGTCCTACCAGCCTATCATCTTTTCCACCTATCCACTCCACCCCTCCTACCCCCGACCTATCACCTTTATCCCCTCCCCCACTCACCTATTGTACTCTATGCTACTTTCTCCCCACCTCCACCCTCCTCTCACTTATCTCGCCACCCTTCAAGCTCTCTGCCTGTATTCCTGATGAAGGGCTTTTGCCTGAAACGACGATTTTACTGCTCCTCAGATGCTGCCTGAACTGCTGTGCTTTTCCAGCACCACGCTAATCTAGACTAAGGACCAGGGGACACCTGTTTAAGGTTTTGGCACGAGATGCAGGGAGAAACATCAGGATGACCATCTTTATGTAGTGAGGGAGGTGAGGGGAGAGGTGAGTGGAGGTCAGGGGAGAGGTTAGAGGTGGTCAGATGAGAGGAGGGGAGAGTTGAGGAGAGGAGGTGAGAGGAGAGGGGCAAGGGGAGAGTTGAGGAGAGGAGGGGAGGGGAGAGGGGCAAGGGGAGAGTTGAGAGGAGGGGAGAGGAGAGGTGAGACAAAGTGAGGGGAGAGGGTTATTGTAGAGGAGAGTGTCATAAGGAGATTGGACTGGCAAAGAGCAGGTAGGTGGGATCTCTGAGTTGTTGGGTGGACATATAACACAGGCTGGATGTGCCAAAATATCACCTCCTGTGCCATCGCGACCCTTTGATTGTGAGTCCGACACGATGTTTGTAACTCCTTTGTGCTCCACTCCCTGAATCACTGAAGAAATCAGAGAGAGTTGTCACTTCTTTGGGGCTGGAAACCAGCCCCCCCACTCCCTTTCATTTCTCCTCCCCTCCCCTCACCCCCTTTCCTCTCTTCTCCGTTCCCATCCCCTAACCTCCTCTCCTCAACTGGGGGTGGGTGGTGATTTAGGTCATCAGAGGGAGGGAAGTGAGAGGTTTTGGGGGCACAGGGTGCGGGTGGTATTACTGGTGGTGAGCCCACAGTAAAGCTTGGTGCTCCTGCTTGAGCAGCCAGGCCAGGTACACTAGTTAAATCCCTTATGGGCCTCAATCTGCCCAAAGGCAGAATGGCTATTAGACTTCTCCTGATAGGACTGTAGTCGACAGTTTGGCCAATGCTGGGGGAGAGCCGTAACATTCATCCCATTTAAGTGCTACCTCAGCAGTGAAAAAGTCTTAGTGTCTCACGAAATATAATTTCTCTTCAGGCAATTGCCCTGCTGATCCCAGCATTTCTTATCATTGGCTGGGCCAACACTGTACTTGTCCTGTACATCGGTCTTCTCTTCTACTCATTCGGTAAGTTATTAAAGTGAACACTGACCTGAATATCTTTGACACGATAAAACAGACTGAAGAGGTTCTGAGGACCAGCATCAAAACAGAATCTGAAGATTCTGGTGTGATTTCTGGTGTGTGACCAAACTCTTGCTTAAAAGGGGTGGGCTTTAATCGGTGCCTTAAAAAGAAGGAAAAGGAGTCAGAGAGGGAATTGCAGAGTCTGTCACCTAGACAACTGAAAGTACAGCCGTTAATAGAACAGAAGGTCGAATCTAGGAGAGCGGAGATGCCTCTGAAGGTGTAGGAGCTGACAGGGGTAAGGAATGACAAAGGGATTAGGATTCTAAAACTGAAGGCCGGGAGCTGGTGGAGGTCAGTGAGCAGAGCAGCTGGTGGATGGAGAAGATATGATGCGAATAAGGATACAGACAGCAGGCATTGAACAGCTGCAATTTACAGAGAAATAAAATCTTCTGCTTGATTATTTTAATCGGCTTCATTGTAAAACTTCAACCATTGCTCCATTTCTTAATCAGATATTTTAAAAAGGTCTCAAATAAATGAACAGAAGGTAATGAGAAGAGACGGGATAGTTTTGGGTCCAGACCATCAGAACTGTTGTCATCTAAGAAATGAATCTCGAGTTTCAATAGAGCTGGGAGTAGTTACATAATACAAAGTATCATCCTGCTGTCTTAGCCTGGCTAATATGTCCCACCTCTTCAAGAGTTATTGTCAGATGATCAGAGGATTAGATAGGTTGGACAGTGAGAGCCTTTTTCCTAGGATGGTGATGGCTAGCACAAGGGGATAGATTGAGGGGTGATAGATACAGGACAGATGTCAGAGGTAGGTCTTTTACTCCCGAGAGTAGTAGGGGAGTGGAATGCCCTGCCTACAACAGTAGTAGACTTGACAACTTTAAAGACATTTAAATGGTCATTGGATAAACGTATGAATGATAATGGAATAGTGTTGATTAGATGGGCTTCAGATTGGTTTCATGGGTTGGCTCAACATCGAGGGCCGAAGGGTCTGTACTGCGCTGGAATGTTCTATGTTCTCTGATTCATTGATGATAATTGGGTGACTTTCAATGCACCGTACTTCAGAACAGATCTCGTGTCCTTTATTAAATAAAAAAAGGACATGATTCACTGGGGAAAGTACAACAAAGTTTTATTAGACTGATCAGGGATTGGCTAGCTCAGTTGGCTGGATGGCTGGTTTATGACGCAGAGTGAACCCAGCAGCGCAGGTTCAATTCCTGCATCAGCTGAGGTTACCATGAGGACAGCATCTTCTCAACCTCTCCCCTTACCTGAGGCACAGTGACCTGCTGAGTTTTTCCATCGTTCCATTACAGGTAATTTTGAACAATCGCGTCAGAGATGTTATTACATGTTTGTGGAGCAGCTGGGACTTGAACCAGCCCTCCTGGTTCAGAGATAGCGACAAGAGTATGTGGTGCTGGAAAACCACAGCAGGTCAGGCAGCATCCGAGGAACAGGAAAATCAACGTTTCGGGCAAAAGCCTTTCATCAGGAATGAGGCTGGGAGCCTCAGGGGTGGAGAGATAAATGGGAGGGGGGTGGGGCTGGGGGGAAGGTAGCTGAGAATGCAATAGGTGGATGGGGGTGGTAGATCGGAGAGGAGGGTGGAGCGGATAGATGGGAAGGAAGAGGGACAGATGGGATGGGTCATGAGGGTGGTGCTGAGCTGGAAGGTTGGAACTGGGGTAAGGTGGGGGGGGGGGGGGGGGGGAAGGGGAAATGAGGAAACTGGGGAAGTCCACATTGATGCCCTGGGGTTAGAGGGTCCCGAGGTGGAAGGTGAGGCGTTCATCCTCCAGGCATCGGGTGGTGAGGGAGTGGTGATGGAGGAGGCCCAGGACCTGCATGTCTTCGGCAGAGTGGGAGGGGGAGTTTAAGTGTTCGGCCATGGGGCTGTGGGGTTGGTTGGTGTGAGTGAGGTAGGGACAATACCACTGCATTTGTGTGTGGAATGTGGAATTTGTGATCACAAGGGCTTGTGGACTGGATGCATTTAGGGGAAGATCGATCATTATTCCAATCTCCTTCAACAAATGGAAAAACACAGAGTTAATTCAGAAGGGTTGGAGGAGAATCCTGAGGAATATGAACACTGATTTGAAACTGTTGAGCCAATGGCCTG
Organism: Chiloscyllium plagiosum; assembly: GCF_037043375.1. Taxonomy (NCBI): domain Eukaryota; kingdom Metazoa; phylum Chordata; class Chondrichthyes; order Orectolobiformes; family Hemiscylliidae; genus Chiloscyllium; species Chiloscyllium plagiosum. The sequence continues at coordinate 148,161,917 of NW_028270140.1, forward strand.
TTTTAAAATTGTAAATGTTTTGTAATAATTCAGAGATTACATGCAACATCACCTCAAACCCTGATTATTCTTCCCTGCTGTGAGAACTTGATGCCAATGTGGCAGATGTCTATAGACTGGAAATGCAGAGGTCCAGATTAATACTTTGGGGATATAGGCCTAAATCCCAGTGTGGAAGGTACTGGAATTTAAAATTCAAATCCTAAACCTGGAATGCAAAGCTGGTCTCAGTGTGAACCTGACATAGATGGTTATAAAAGCCCATCTTTCGGGAAGGAAACCCGTCGTTCTCACCGAGTCTGACCTGCGTGTGACCCATAGGAATGCGATGGACTGAAATCTGCCCTCTGAAATGGCAGCTACTCAGTTCATAGAATTATACAGATCTACAACATAGAGAAAAGCCCTTAGCTCCATCACATCCATGCCGGTCAAAGCAACTTCTTAACTAATCTAATCCCATTTTCCAGCAATCTGCCTGTTGCCTTGTATACCTTGACATCAAAAGTGTAAATCTAATGCTTCCTAAATGTTCTGAGCGTTTCTGCCTCTCCCACCCTTACAGGCAGAGAGTTCCTACAGGTGAAAACATTTTTCCTTACATCTCCTTTAAATCTGTGCCTCCTGATCATTGATCCTGCATCAAGGGGAAAAGTTTCTTCCTATCTACCCTGTCTATGCCCCTCATAATTTATAAATCTATCATAGAATCCCTGTGGTATGGAAGCAAGCCATTTGGCCCATCGAGTCCACACCGACCTTTAAAAGAGCATCCCACCCAGACCCATCGCCATACCCTATCCCTGTAACCCTGCATTCCTCATGGCTAACCCTGCATATCCCTGGACACTATAGGCAACTTAGCCTGGCCAATCAACCTAACTTGCACATCTTTGGACTAAATCCCTCTCCTCTGCCCTAAGGAATACAACCGCAGTCAATGCAATCTTCATAAAAGAAACTCTCCAGCCAGGGAAACATCCTGGTAAATCTTCTCCACATCCTCTCCAGTGCATTCATATCCCTCCTATAACGTGAATTGTGGAAGTGCACACAAGACTGTAGTTGTGGCCTAACCAACATTTTATACAGCTCCAGCATCACTTCCTTGCTCTTAAATTCTATGTCTCGATTAATGTTGTTATGTCTACCTTCTTGACCACTTCCTCCACCTGACCTAGTACCTTGAGGGACCAGTGTACATGCATACAAGGTCCCATTGATCTTCAACAAAAGAAAAACCCGAAGAACTACGGATGCTGTAAAACAGAAACAAAAATCAGAAATTGCTGGGAAAACTCAGGAGGTCTGCCAGCATCTGTAGAGAGAAAGCAGAGTTAATGTTTTGGTATAAATGTCCCTTCTTTGGAATGCACTGAAGGGTCACTGGACTCAAAAAGTTAACTGCTTTCTCCCCACAGATGCTGTCAGGACAGACCTGCTGAGTTGTCCCAGCAATTTCTGTTTTGACCTTCATCCTCGGTGCTTCAGAACTGGAAAAGGCATGTTCTGGATGCACAAGAAGTATGCCTCTTTTCCCATCATGACATTCAAAATTAGTTCTGGTCATATGTGTCTTGACAAACTAGAGCAACATTCAGAGCTCTGCATTTCTGTATTCTGGTCCCAAAGTTTACTGGTCAGGTCTCTGCTTAGAGCATTTAGCACAGTTCTGGTTGGCAAGGACCATGGAGTCCTACAGAAGACACTTACCAGACTGTTAATAGGAATGAGGAGCTACAGTTCTGTGGAGAGAGAAGATGGGTTTGAGCTCCCCCAGCAGAGAAGGCTGAGTGGAAGTTTAAGAGGGGTATTCAAAACTATGCGATCTTTGTAGAAGGTAGGGCAGTAAGGTGGCTCAGTGGTTAGCACTGTTACCTCACAGCGCCAGGGACCTGAGTTTGATTCTAGCCTCAGGCGAATGTCTGTGTGGAGTTTGCACATTCTCCCTGAGTCTGCCTGGGTTTCCTCCGGGTGCTCTGGTTTCCTCCCACTGTCCAAAGATGTGCAGGTTATGTGAATTGGCTATGCTGAAGTGCCCATACTGGTAGGTGTATTAGTCAGAGGGAAATGGGTCTGGGTGGGTTACTCTTCAGAGGGTCGGTGTGGACTTGTTGGGCCGAAAGGCCTGTTTCCACACTGTAGGGAATCTAATCTAATCTAATTGAGTTGGTTACCGGAGGATACAGATTTAACCTGGGAAAAGAATGCATGGGGAATTGAGAAGAAATTTCTTCATGCAGGAGATCATTCAATTCTAAAAAAGGGTGGTGGAATTGGATTTCGTAGCGATTTTGAAAAAGGTGATGGGTACACATATGACCAAAACTAATTTTGAATGTCATGATGGGAAAAGAGGCATGTGGCATTAACTTGGATAGCGTTTTCAAAATGGTTGGCATAGACAAGATGGGATGAATGGCCCACCACAGATTGGATGATAATTCTCCTGGAAAACTCAAAGGGCCTTTGGCCCTTGGGTAATTAAATGCTGCTCCCTGCTGGTCTTCTCTGGCATATTTTCATGAGCATATATTTTCCTATGAGAATACAGCAGGTCAGCAAACCGGAGGAGGTCATAGAACAATGTTGGGTATCCTACAACAAATCTAAAATGAATTTCTATATTTGTTTTAAGTGTGATTTGCTGTCTGAGTATCTTAATAGTATCAACATCCTGGAGGGTTACCGTTGATCAGAAATTGAACTGGACTAGCCATATAAATACAATGTCTGCAAGAGCAGGTCAGAGACTAGGAATTCTGCAGCAAGTAACTCCCCTCCTGACTCCCCAAAGCCTGTCCCCAAGGCACAAGTCAGGAATGTAATGGAATTCTTCCCACCTGCCTGGATGGGGTGCAGTTCCAACTAAACACAAGAGGCTTAACACCATCCAGGACAAAGCAACCCACTTGATTGGCACTAAATCGATAAACATTCACTTCTTCCACCACTGATGCTCGGTAACAAAGGTGTGAACTATCTACAAGACACACTGAAGAAATTCTCAATGCTTTTCAGACAGCATCTTCCAAACCCATGGCCACTTCCATTGAGAAGGACAAGGGCAGCCGATATGTGGCAACACCACCCCCCTGCATGTTCCCCTAACAAGCCACTCACCATTCTGACCAGGAAAGATAGAGCTGTTCTTTCACTGTCACTGGGTCAAAATCCTGGAATTCCCTCCCTAATAACATTCTGGTTCTACCTACAGCACGTGGACTGTAACGGTTCAAGAAGGCAGCTCACCACCGCCTACTCACGAGTAACTAGAGAACAGACCTTGGCCCAGCCAGTGATGCCCACATCCTAATAATGAACAAAATAAATATTTCGTGTAGAGAATGACCCTTCAGCTCATTGTGCCCAGTTTGTCCTAGTCCTCTGGTACTTTCTCTGGCAAACGATTCTTTTAATTTTCTTCCAGTTCCCTTCGGGAAGTTACCAATGAATCTCCTTCTACCATGCTTTCAGGCAGCACAATTCTGATCATGGATAACTAGCTGCTTAAAAAAAAGCATTTCTTCTCATTCCCCTTCTGGATAAATCCGACACTGAAATGTTGTCAGAAGTTTCTTGTTGCAGTCCTGCCTTGAAGAGAAGTGGCTGGAGGAAATGGGGAGGATTGCAGATTGATTAAAACTGTTATCCTGTGGATGATTAGTTCCATGCAGTTTTTTTTTATTCATTAGTGGGACTCGGGCATCGCTGGCTGGGCCAGCATTGATAGCCCATCCCCATTTGCCCTTGAGAAGGTGGTGATGAGCTGCCTTCTTGAATCGCTGCAGTCCACTTGCTGTGGGTTGACCCACAATGCTGGTAGGGAGGGAATTTCAGGATTTTATCTCAACCACTGAAGGAACGGTGATATATTTCCAAGTCGGGGGAATGAGTGGCTTGGAGGGGAACTTGCAGGTAGTGGTGTTCCCAAGTACCTGTTGCCCTTGTCCTTCTAGGTGGAAGTGGTCGTGGGTTTGGAAGGTGCTGTCTAAGGATATTTGGTGAATTTCTGCAGTGCAACTTATAGATAGCACACTGCTACTACTGACCGCTGATGATGGAGGGAGTGAATGTTTGTAGATGTGGTACCAATCAAGCGGGTTGCTTTGTCCTTGTAGATGGTGGATTGACTTTGGGGTGTCAGGAGGTGAGTTACTCACCGCAGTATCCCTAGTCTCTGACCTGATCTTGTAGCCACTGTGTTTATGTGGTGAGTCCAGTTGAGTTTCTGGTCAATGGTAACCCCAAGGATGTTGACAGTGGGCAATTCAGTGATGGTAATACCGTTGAATATCAAGAGGCAGTGGTTAGAGTTTCTCTCATTGGTGATGGTCATTGTCTGGCATTTGTGTGGCGTGAATGTTACTTGCCACTTGTTGGCCCAAGTCTGGATATTGTTCAGTTCTTGTTGCATTTGAGCATAGACTGCTTCAGTATCTGAGGAGTCGCGAATGGTGATGAACACTGTGCAATCATCGGCTAACATCCCTACTTCTGACCTTATGACAGAGGGAAGGTCATTGCTGAAGCAGTTGAAGATGGTTGGGCCTAGGACACCATCCTGAGGAAATCCTGCAGAGATGTCTTGGAGCTGAGATGACTGACCCTCCACAACCACAATTATCTTCCTTTGTGCCAGCGGAGTGTTTGCCCCCTGATACCCATTTATTCCAGTTTTGCCAGGGCTCCTTGATGGTATACTTGGTCAAATGCAGCCTTGATATTGAGGGCTGTCACTCTCCCCTCACCTCTTGAATTCAACTCTTTTGTTCATGTTTGAACCAAGGCTGTAATGAGGTCAGGAACTGAGTGACTCTGGTGAAACCCAAACTGGGCATCGCTGAGCAGGTTATTGCTCAGCAGGTGCTGCTTGATTGCCCTGTTGTTGACCCCTTCCATCATTTTACTGATGATGGAGATTGATTGGGCGGTAATTGGCCTGGGTGGATTTGTCCTGCTTTTTGTGTACAGGACAAACCTGGGTAATTTTCCACATTGCTGAAAATGTGTTGCTGGAAAAGCGCAGCAGGTCAGGCAGCATCTAAGGAACAGGAGAATCGACGTTTCGGGCATAAGCCCTTCTTCATTGTCCACATTTTCCACAATGTCGGGTAGATGCCAGTGTTGTAACTACTGGAAGAGCTTGGCTAGGGGAGTGGCAAGTTCTGCAGCACACGTCTTCAGTGCTATTGCCAGAATGTTATCAGGGCCCATTGCCTTTGCAGTATCCAGTGCCCCCAGCCGTTTCTTGATATCACAGAGTGAATTGAATTGGCTGAAGACTGGTATCTGTGATGCTGGGGACCACTGGACGAGCCCGTGGAGGATCAGCCACTCGGCACTTCTGATCGAAGATTGTTGCGAATGCATCAGCCTTATCTTTTGCACTGATGTGATGGGCTCCTGCATCATTGGGGATGGGGGTATTTGTGGAGCCTCCTCTTTTAGTGAGTTGTTTAATTGTCCAGCATCATTCACAATTGGATGTGGAAGGACTGCAGAGCTTAGATATGATTCATTGGTTGTGGGATCACTTAGCTCTGTCTATCACTTGCTGCTTATGCTGTTTGGTGGCTTCACCAGGTTTTCACCTCATTTTTAGGTATGCCTGATGCTGCTCCTGCATGCCCTTCTGCAGGGTTGATCCCCTGGCTTGATGATAATGGTTGAGTGGGGAATATGCCAGGCCATGAGGTTGCAGATTGTGCTGGAGTACAGGTTCTGCTGCTGTTGATATCCTAGAGCACTTCATGGATGCCCAGTCTTGAGCCACTAGATCAGCTTGAAGTCCCATTTATTACGGTGATAGTGCCACACAATACAATAGAGGTTATTCCCAATGTGAAGGCGGGACTTCATCTCCCAAGGACAGTGTGGTGGTCGCTTTGTTGTTATGGGTGACTTTAACTTCCTCAATATTGATTGGAATCTCCTTAGTGCACCTGGTCTGGATGGAGCCCTTTTTTACAGGTGTGTCTGGGAAGGATTCCTGACTCAATGTATAGATAGGCCGACTGGGAGGAGGCCATATTGGATTTGGTGCTTGGTAACGAGCCAGGCCAGGTGTCTGATCTCTCGGTGGGAGAGCATTTCGGTAACAGTGACTACAACTGCCAACCTTTATCATAGCCATAGAGAGGGATAGGAACAGATAGTATAGGAAGGGAATTGGGGGAGGGGAAATTATACTGCTATTAGACAGGAGCTGTGGAGTATAAATTGGGAACAACTGTTCTGCGGGAAATGGGCAAAACAGAATTGTGAAGGCTATTTTAGGACCACTTGTTGCAAGTGTTGGATAACTTTGTCCTATGGAGACAAGCAAAGAATGGTAAGGTGAAGGAGCCTTGGAAGGAGCTCCTTGTCAAAAGGAAGAAAGAAGCTTATTTAAGGTTGAGGAAGTAAGGATCTGGCACAGCTTTAGAGGATTATAGAGTAGCTAGAAAAGAACTCCACAATGGACTGAGGAGAGTCACAGAGTCACAGATGTACAGCATGGAAACAGACCCTTCAGTCCAACTCGTCCATGCCGACCAGATATCCTAAATAAATCTAAGCCCATATGTGAGCATTTGTTCCATATCCCTCTAAATCCTTCCTATTCATATACCCATTCAGATACCTTTTAAATGTTATAATTGTATCAGCCTCCACCACTTCCTTTGGCAGCTCATTTTATATAGGCATCACATTCTGCATGAAAAAGTTGCCCCCTTAGGTCGCTTTTAAATCTTTCCCCTTTCACCTTAGACCTATGCCTCTAGTTTTGGACTCCCTCATCCCAGGGAAAAAACCTTATCTATTTACTCTATCCACGCCCCTCATGTTTTTATAAACCTCAATAAGGTCACACCTCAGCCTCTGACATTCCAGGGAAAATAGTCTCAGCTTACTCAGTCTTTCCCTGTAGCTCAAACCTGGAACATCCTTGTAAATCTTTTCTGAACCCTTTCAAGTTTCACAACATTCTTACTATAGCAGGGAGATGAGAATTGCTTGCGGTGGTTGTTTTTCAGACGGGGGCATGAGACCAGCGGTGTGCCACAAGGTTTGGCGCTGGGTCCAATGCTTTTCGTCGTTTATATAAATGGAAGGTATGGTTAGTAAGTTTGCAGATGACACCAAAATTGGAGGTGTGGTGGGCAGAGAAGAAGGTTACCTCACAGTACAGCAGGATCTTGATCAGTTGGGCCAGTAGGCCGAGGGAGTTTAATTTAGATATATGTGAAGTTCCGCAGTTTGGAAAGGCAAATCAGGGCAGGATTTATACACTTAATGGTAAAGTCCTGGAAAGTGGTGCTGAATAAAGAGTCCTTGGGGTGCAGTTTCATAGTTCCTTGAAAGTGGAGTCGAGAACTAGGAGGGGTGACGAGAAAGCCGAGATGGGAAGGATTAGGGAAAACCCAAAGGTGTTCTACACGTATGTGAGGAATAAGAGAATGATCAGAGAGAAGATAGGGCCGATCAGGGATAGTGGCGGGAACTTGTGCTAGGAGACTGAAGAGGTAGGGGATGCCCTGAATGAGTTTTTGCTTCAGTATTCACGAGAGAGAGGGACCTTGTTGATAGTGAGAACACCATGGACCAGGTTAATAGGCTTGAACAGATTAATATTAAGAAAGTGTATGTGCTGGAAATTCTGGGAAGCATCAAAATAGAGAAGTCCCCAGGGCCAGACCAGATATAGGGCCAGACCTGAAGAAGGGCTAATGCCCGAAACGTCGATTCTCCTGTTCCCTAGATGCTGCCTGACCTGCTGCGCTTTTCCAGCAACACATTTCCATCCCAGACCAGATATATCCAAGTTTACTACGGGAAGTGAGGAATGAGATTGCTGTGCCTCTGGTGATGATCTTTGCATCCTCACTCTCCATGGGAGTAGTATTGAATGATTGGAGGGAGGGGAATGTTGTTCCTCTGTTCAAGAACGGGAATAGGGAAATTCCTGGGAATTACAGACCAGTCAGTCTTACATCTGTGGTAAGCAAGGTACTGGAAAGGATTCTGAGAGATAGGATTTATGGAAAAACATAGTTTGATTAAAGATTGTCAGCATGGCTTTATGAGAGGTAGGTCATTCCTCTCAAGCCATATTGAGTTCTTTGAGGATGTAGTGAGACAAGTTGACGAAGGTTGAGCAGTGGATGTAGATTTTAGTAAGGCACTTGATAATGTTCATCATGGTAGGCTCATTTAGAAAGTTAGGAGGTCTGGGACACAGGGAAATTTGTTTGTCTGGATACAGAATTGACTGGCCGAAAGAAGACAGCGAGTGGTAGTAGATGAAAAGTATTCCGCCTGGAGGCCGCTGATCGTTGGTGTCCCGCAGGGATCTGTTCTTGGGCCTCAGCTCTTTGTAGTTTTATAATTTACTTGGATGAACAGGTGGAAGGGTGGGTTAGTAAATTTGCTGATGACACAAAGATCAATGGTGTTGTAGATAGTGTCGAGGGCTGTTGCAGGCTACAACAAGACATTGACAGGATGCGGAACTGGGTAGAAAAGTGGCAGATGGAGTTCAACCTGGATTAATGTGAAGTGATTCATTTTGGAAGGTCAAATTTAAGTGCTGAATACAGGGTTAAAGACAGGATTCTTGGCAGTGGACGTGGAGGAGCAGCAGGATCTTGGGGTCCACGTACATAGATTCCCTCAAAATTGACACCCAAGTGATAGGGTTGTTAAGAAGGTGTATGCTGTTTTGGCTTTCATTAACAGGGGGATTGAGTTTAAGAGCTGCGAGGTTTGCTGCAGCTCTACAGAACCCTGGTTAGACCACACTTGCAATATTGTGTCCAGGTCTGGTCACCTCATTATAGGAAGGTTGTAGATGCTTTAGAGAGGGTGCAAAGGAGATTTACCAGGATGCTGCCTGGATTGGAGGGCTTGTCTTATGAAGAGAGGTTGAGTGAGCTAGGGCTTTTCACACTGGAGAGAAGAAGGAAGCGAGGTGACCTGATAGAGGTGTACAAGGTAATGAGAGGCAGAGGTAGGTAGCCAGAGACTTCTTCCCAGGGTAGAAATGGCTATCACGAGGGGTCATATTTTTAAGATAATTGGAGGAAGGTATAGGGAAGATGTCAAAGGTTGGTTCTTTATGCTGAGAATGGTGGGTGTGTGGAATGCACTGCCAGCAGTAGGAGCAGAGTCAGAGATATTAGGGACATTTAAGTGACTGCTGGACAAGCACATGGACGGCAGTAAATTGTGGGGTCTGTAGGTTAGGTTGATCTTAGATCAGGATAAATGCTCAGCACAGCATTGTAGGCTGAAGGGCCTGTACTGTGCCATACTGTTCTATGTTCTATGTGGTGGTCAGGATGTTGTACAGTGAGGAGTAGAAGGAACCTTCAATGCAGGGTGAAAGAACAGAGCAAACCTTCGTTCAGAATGATATTCATGGTGTGATTTTCCTATTCTGTTCCAGCTGCTGCGATAGTCATTCCCTGCCTGTCTGCTCTGGTGTCTGGATATGGTAAGTGTGCACAAAGGCTGCATTTTGTCGATCCAACTAAGACTCCACCACTTTTCAGTGCTTTGACCACAGGAATGGGGGAGGATCAGAAAAATCATTTGCTGCTCCCTGGATTGTCTCAAAGTTTAGAAATAAATTCTGAAACTTCCTTCTTTCTGTCTATCGTATTCAATTGCTTTATCTCTTGTTACTGATGTTTACGTTGTTGCGTTTTCAAGTTTTCTTTTTCTGTGCTGCTGAGAATATTGTCGTAGTTGTGGATATGTTCGCCGAGCTGGGAAGTTGACTTGCAGATGTGGGGACGAAACCTCTGCAAATCAACTTCTCAGCTCGGTGAACATACCCACAACTATGACAACCTGCACTCGAGCTTCATGCAAACCTTGCTTAGAATATCGACTATTATAGGAACAAGAGGGAGTGCTTAACCCTTTTCAAAAAATTCAAATCTGGCATGTGGACATCGTGGTCAAGGCCAGCATTTATTGACCATTGCTAATTGCTCTTAAAGATAGCACAGAGCAGTCTATTTAGTGAAAACAGTCCCGCAGTGTTAGTGGGATTCTGAGTGGCTTGCTAGACCATTTCATAGGACCCTTTTAGAGTCAACCATATTGTACTGTGTTTAGAATCACATAAAGGTTAGATTAGGGCAAGAATTGAAAACGCCCTTCCCAAAAAGACTATTACTGATCCAGCTGGGTTTCAGCAACTATCATTTGTTTAATGAGTTAAAATTCCATTAGGTGGGATTTGAACTCATCCTCAGATGGTTTACTTAGAGCTATTACTAATCCAGTAACATGAGCATTATGCTACTATGCTTATTCTACTGCTGAATGAGACTACATCTGAGGTGTGGGAGAAAGTGAGGACTGCAGGTGCTGGACATAAGAGTCGAGAGTGTGGTGCTGGAAAAGCACAGCATGTCAGGCAGCATCCGAGGAGCAGGAAAATCAATGGTTCGGGCATAAGTCTTCATCAGGAAAGAGGCTTGTGGGCCGGCGGGCTCAGAGATAAATGGGAAGGGGGGAGTGGGGTTGCGGGGGAAGATAGCTGAGAATGCAATAGGTAGATAAAGGTGAGGGAGAAGGTGATAGGTCGAAGAGAGAGGTTGAATGGATAGATGGGAAAGGTGATGGACAGGTCAGTTGGACTCTTGTGACTGGGATAATGTGGGGGAGGGGAAATGAGGAAACTGTTGAAATCCACATTGATCCCGTGTGGTTGCAGGGTCCCAAGGCGGAATATGAGGCGTTCTTCCTCCAGGCGTCGGGCGGTAATGGCTTGGTGGTGGAGGAGACCGAGGGCCTGCATGTCCTTGATGGAGAGGGAGGGGGAGTTGAAGTGTTCAGCCATGGGGCGGTGGGTTGGTGGGTGCGGGTGTCCCAGAGATATTCTCTGAAACCATCCCCAAGATGGCGTCCTGTCTCCCTGATGTAGAGGAGACCACACCGGGTGCAACGGATACAGTAGATGACATTGGTAAAGGTACAGGTCAATTTCTGACAGACGTGGAAGGATCTCTTCGGGCCTTGGATGGAGGTGAGGGGAGTGGTGTGGGCGCAGGTTTTGCACTTCCTGCGGTGGCAGGGGGAAGGTGCCAGGAGTGGGGTGCGGGCTGGTGGTGGGTGTGGACCTGATGAGTGAGTCGTGGAGGGAATGGTCTCTCCAGAACGCCGATAGGGGTGGGGAGGGAATATATCTCTGATGGTAGGGTCCATTTTTAGGTGGCAGAAGTGGCGGAGGATGATGCGATGTACGTGGGTGGAAGGTGAGGACCAGGGGTGTTTGTCCTTGTTGCGTTCGGAGGGGTGGAGTTCAAGGGCGGTGGTGCGGGAAGTGGAGGAGATGCGCTGGAGGGCATCGTCAACCACGTGGGAATGGAAACCCAACCACCCCGTGGCTGAATACTTCAACTCCCCCTCCCACTCCATCAAAGACGTGCAGGTTCTGGGCCTCCTCCACTGCCAAACTGTTACCACCCGATGCCTGGAAGAGGAATGCCTCATATTCCACTTTGGGATCCTGCAACCAAATGGGATAAATATGGATTTCAACAGTTTCCTCATTTCCCCTCGTCCCACATTATCCTAGTCACAAGTGTCCAACTTGGCATTGGCTCCTGACCTGTCTATCACCTTTCCCATCTATCTACTCCACCCCTCTCTCGGACCTATCACCTTCTCCTTCACCTTCATCTACCTATCGCATTCTCAGCTACCTTCCCCCTCAACTCGGCCCACATGCCTAATTTCTGATGAAAGGCTTATGCCTGAAACGTCGATTTTCCTGCTCCTCGGATGCTGCCTGACCTGTTGTGCTTTTCCAGTACCACACTCTCTACTCTATATCTGAGCTGTGTCCTGATACTGCTTAGCTGCCTTTACCCATATGCCCTAATATTTATGGTTTACAAAAAATATTTAACAATTTCACCTTGGTACCACCTTCCCTATTTCCTCCTAAAATTGAAAAATATCACGAGCAATCTCTGTCGAGGAAGGGCTCTCTCAATCTTATGTGATTTTAAGGTGGTAATGTTGGTGGAAACCCCGTTCCAGGAACAACAAGTTATTTCCCGTGACTTGAAAATCTAGAACTTAGGGATTGTAATCTCAGGCTGTGGAGTTGGCTATTTAAGAATGGGATAAGAAAAATTTTCTTCACTGAAATAGTATGTGTTTGGAATTTTATGGCTTTAAGCTGTTGTGTTGATTTTAGAGTTTAAGGGGATTTAGGGATGGGGAGTAGGGCAAAGTACATGTGAACCTTATTTAGGAACCAGGTGGCCACCTAATGCTTCAATTTATATGCTGATGACCACTCAATTCAAGTTGTTTCCAGTTTAGCTACCAGTTAAGTTGATGCTAATAGTTAAGAAGAAATCAATACTATATAAACATATAAATTAGGAATAGAAATAGGCCATTTAGCCTGCCGCATTGTTCAAGAAGATCATGGCTGATCTGTTTGTGTTCTAAATTTCACATTCCTATCTATCCCTAACAACCTTTGATTCTCTTGCAGGACAGGAACCTATTTATATGCTTTAAAAATATTCAATGACCTCACATCCACCAGCTTCTGAGGCAGAGAATTCCAAAATGGCATTACCGTCAGAGAAAACATCCTCTCATCTCTGTCTTGAAAGGGTGACCTCTAATTTTGAAACAATGCCTCCTTGTTTTGGTATTTGCTCACAGGAGAAAGCATCCTTGTCAAAACCATTCAGGATCTTATAAACTTCACATCACTTCTCCCTCTTCTAAAAGTCTAGTGAAAACAAAGCCAAGCCTGTCCAACTTTGCCTCATAAAATGACTCATTCATTCCAAGTATCAATTGAGAAAACCTCCTCTGAAGTACTTTCAACACATTTACATTCTTCCACTAATAAGGAAGCCGAAGCTACATCAGAATATCTTTACTTTTATGCTCAATCTCTCTCATTATAGAGAAAAGCATGAGATAAGTTTCTTAATATTTGTTGTTCCTATATACTAACCTTTTGTGACGCGTGCACTAGAACACCCAGATCTCTCTGTACCTTGGAAAAAGAGTCTCTCACCATTTAAATATTTAAAAAAAGAATTTTCTGTCGAAGTGAACGACTTCACATTTTCTTATACTCTATCTCCAGAGTTTTGCATACTTACATAACCTATCCATCTTGGTCTTCATCTTTGTTAGGTCACCTTCACTACTCTCCCACCTATATATCTGTGTCATCTGCAATTTTACCATCCCTTCACTCCACTCAGTAAGTCACTGATATAATTTTAGAGGAAGTAGGCTGTGGACAAGGAAAAGAAAACAAAATTGCAATAAAGTGAGGACTTTGTTTCCAACTTAGGTGCAGCTAATCAAAAAGGCACTGTGATGGGAATTCTTCGCAGTCTGGGTGCTTTGGCTCGAGCTTTGGGACCAGTCGTGGCAGCCACCGGTGAGAAATTTTATTTTATTATGTGAGGAATGTTAGTGTGTTGATAGCAGGGCCAGCGTGTGTTGCACATCCTTAACTGTTCTTGGCAAGGTGGGGGTGAGCTGACTTCTTGAACTGCTGCAATCCATGGAAAATGGACAGATCCACGGTAGTGGTTGAAGGAGTTTCAGGATTTTGTCTCACCAACAATGAAGAAACAGCAATATATGTGGCTTTGAGGGGAATTTGGAGCTACTGGTGGTCCCATGCATCTGCTCCCTAGTGCTTCTAGGCGGTAGAGGTAGTGTGTTTGGAAGGGACTTATGAAGGTGTCTTGGTGAACTAATGCAATGCAATTTGTATATAGTACATACTGCTGCTACTGAGCATCACTGATGGAATAAATGTTTTTGGATATGGTGAGAATTATGAGGGCTGCTTTGTCCTGGATGCAGTTAAGCCACAGTATTGTTGAAACTGCACACATCCTGGCTAGTGGAGACTATTCCATCGTGCCTTGTATCTGCTCCTGTATCTATGCTATGTACTATAGTAACGTCAAGGATATTGATAGTGGACATTCGCTGATGGTAATGTCATTGATCATTAAAGTACAATAGTTAGATTCTCTCTTGTTGGAGAAAGTCATTGCTTGGCACTTGAGTGGTACAAATGTTACTTAGGTAGATCAACCCAAGCATGGTCTTGCTGTATATGGACACAAGCTGGTTCAGTGTCTGAGGAGTTGGGAATGTTGCTGAACATTGTGTAACATCAGCAAACATCCTCACTTCTGAGCTTACCATGAAAGGTTATTGATCAAGTAGCTGAAGATGATTGGGCCCAGGACTCAACCAAATGGAGTCCCTCAGAGTAACCTCCAACAATCACAACTATCTTCCATTCTGCTAGCTATGAGCTGAAAATGTGTTGCTGGAAAAGCACAGGACGTCAGGCAGCATCCAAGGAGCAGGAGAATCGACGTTTCGGGCATAAGCCCTTCTTCAGGAATGAAATTGATTTTCCTTGATGACCCCCTGGGGTAATTTTCCAATTTGAATTCCCAGGATGTTAATTCAGGCCATGTTTTCTGACCAGATTTCCTCATCATGTGAGGTCTCCCCCTTCACCAGAGGCATAACTTTGGAAAAATGCCTCTGGTGAGTTCAGATAGTCAGCAGCTGAGCCACACTCTCCCTGGCAGCGCTGTAGGTATACCATTTAGGTCAAGAAGGCAGCTCACCTTTGCACTTGTTGCCACAGAAAGTGGTTGAGGCCAAAATGTTGAATGTTTTCAAGAAATTAGGGGCCCTTGGGCTAAAATGATTAAAGGTATGCAGAGAAAATGGAACCAGGCTACTGTGCTGGATGACCAATTCTGATCGTAATGAATGGTGGAACAGATTCGAAGGGCTGGATGGCCTACTCCTGCTCCTATTTTCTATGTCTCTATGGAAGAGCAAGAGAAAGTCTTGCATTTTAATCACCCTTTTGATCATCTTTGGCTATCCCAAAGCACTTTATGGCCAAAGATAAGCATGTCAGAAACACCTCTACCAACTAGCATTCACTTGCCAACCACTCTTCTCATACAATGATGTAACTGAGCCATACGTGAGGTTGAATAATAAATATAAGGTGAACATTACAAATTCCTCAAACGCCTTCAGTATCACCACACCCACACAACCCTCTCCTGTGCCCTTTGTCTGGAGCTAGAGAGGAAAAGACACAGCCTGGAGGTTTTTAACGGTGCAGCAGCTACTAAATATGAAAAAATGAAATATAAAAATGACTTCTGTAATTTCAAAATTGCTAAAAACTATCCTCTGTGACTGTCACTACTTTGATATAGAGAAAATTGCCTCCAATAAGTACAAGTCTTCATCATATACAGATTGACCAACACATGGAATGATTAAGTAGGACTAATGGGGTGTACTTGAATTGGAGGAGAGAGACCAGTGTTGCCCCACAACAATCTGGAACTTCAGCAACCCATGGTATGTACCAATGGCTCAGACAACAATAAACAGCCAAACAACCAAGATTGTCCATGACACAAAGATTGGTGATTAAAACTACAAACAGACATATCACCGAATTAAATAATGGGGTAAAGTGGTGACAGACTTCAACATGGGTAAATCAGGATGATGGAATACATTTATCCTAGGATTCTCTGGGAAGCAAGGGAGGAGATTGCAGAGCCATTGGCCTTGATTTTTATGTCCTCGTTCTCTACAGGAATAGTGCCAGAAGACTGGAGGATAGCAAATGTGGTTCCCTTGTTCAAGAAGGGGAGTAGGGATAACCCTAGTAACTATAGGACGGTGAGTCTCACTTCTGTTGTGGGCAAAGTCTTAGAGAGAATTGTAAAGGATAGGATTTATGAACATCTGGATAGGAATAATGTGATCAAGGATAGTCAGCATGGTTTTGTGAAGGGCAGGTTGTGCCTCACAAACCTTATTGAATTCTTTGAGAAGGTGACTAAGGAAGTGGACGAGGGTAAAGCGGTAGATGTGGTGTATATGGATTTTAGTAAGGCATTTGATAAGGTTCCCCATGGTAGGCTACTGCAAAAACTACAGAGGTATGGCATTGAGGGTGAGTTGGAGGTTTGGATTAGGAATTGGCTGGTTGGAAGAAGACAGAGGGTAGTAGTTGATGGTAAAGGTTCATCTTGGAGTGCAGTTACTAGTGGTGTTCCGCAAGGATCTGCTTTGGGACCATTGCTGTTTGTCATTTTTATAAATGACCTGGAGGAGGGGCTAGAAGGATGGGTGAGCAAGTTTGCGGATGATACGAAAGTCGGTGGAGTTGTTGACAGTGAGGAAGGATGTGTCAGATTACAGCGGGATATAGATAAGCTGCAGAGCTGGGCAGAAAGGTGGCAAATGGAGTTCAATGTAGGTAAGTGTGAAGTGATTCACTTTGGTAAGAGTAACAAGAAGATGGGGTACTGGGCTAATGGTCGGATACTTGGTAGTGTGGATGAGCAGAGGGATCTTGGTGTCCATGTACACAGATCTCTGCAAGTTGCCACCCAGGTAAATAGTGCGGTGAAGAAGGCATATGGCGTACTGGCTTTTATTAGTAGAGGAATTGAGTTCCGGAGTCCTGAGGTCATGTTGCAGTTGTATAAGATGCTGGTGCGGCCGCATCTGGAGTATTGTGTGCAGTTTTGGTCGCCATACTATAGGAAGGATGTGGAGGCTCTGGAACGGGTGCAAGGGAGGTTTACCAGGATGTTGCCTGGTATGGTAGGAAGATCGTATGAGGAAAGACTGAGGCACTTGGGGCTGTTTTCATTGGAGAAAAGAAGGTTTAGGGGTGACTTGATAGAGGTGTACAAGATGATTAGGGGTTTAGATAGGGTTGACCATGAGAACCTTTTTCCACGTATGGAGAAAGCTATTACGAGGGGACATAGCTTTAAATTAAGGGGTGGTAGATATAGGACAGATGTTAGGGGTAGATTCTTTACTCAGCGAGTCGTGAGTTCATGGAATGCCCTGCCAGTAGCAGTGGTGGACTCTCCCTCTTTATGGGCATTTAAACAGGCATTGGATAGGCATATGGAGGATAGTGGGCTAGTGTAGGTTAGGTGGGCTTGGATCGACGCAACATCGAGGGCCAAAGGGCCTGTACTGCGCTGTATTTTTTCTATGTTCTATGCTTGGGACAGTCCAGCTCAAATAACACTTAAGAAGCTTGATACCATCCAGGACAAAGCCCGCCCACTTGTTTGGTACCACATCCACCGCCTTCAACATTCATTCTGTCGACCGGCAACACACAGTGGCAATAGTATGTAATATCGATGATATGTACAGCTGTAACTCACCAAGAATCCTTCAACAGCACCTTCCAAACCCGTGACCACTTCCAATCTAGAAGGACAACAGCAGCAGATACATGGGAACACTAAAAATTGCGAGTTCCCCTTCAAGCCACTCCCTATCCTCACTTAGAAATATATCACTAATACTTCACTGTCACTGAGTCAGAATTGTGGCATTCTCTCCCTAATGGCACTGTGGCTGTCCCTACAGCACAGAGTCTGCGCGGTTTAAGAAGGCAGCTCACTATCACTTTCTCCAGGTCAATTAGGGATGGGCAATAACCTATAAATAAATGTAAAGGGTCAAAATAAAACAGCATTGCTGTTTGAGAGAGTTTGCAGTGTGAATGTTAACTACCATGTTTCCAGCACGACTAGGTGGAATCTTGGCTCAGGCAATCAAGGTCTTCTCAAGCAGCTGGAGATCAGGGAGAGGTGGTGGCTCCTGCAGTCAGTAATGCCACAGAGAAGGCTACTGCAGGAAGATCATGCTGGGAGTCCCGAGATCACAGAAGACTCAAGCTTTTCTGAAGTGATCTGCGAAGGGTAGGGTGGGGGAGACACTTTATTTGGGTTGGGCCTTGGGGAAAGGGCTGAGCAGGGATGGCATAAGGAAAGGAAGGAGATTGGGTTTCAGTGAGGCACCCCCTCTACCCTGTGTTCCAAGGGAAGCCCTCATCCTTCCTTTCAAGGTGGTGAGGGTTAATGCTGTTTGACCAGTCAGGTATGCCACACTACCACATGCTTGCGGCTGGGTTAAACTCACCTTGGGCCATTAAATAATCCTTGACTTGATTTAAGGGCCTCAATTGGTGGCAAGTTGGGAAGGTCAAACATGGGACTTTCTGTCCAGAAGGTAATTCTCTGCTAGCTGGGAGGTCAATCAGAAGAGAATTTACCCTCTTATTCACATAGATTCTAGTTTTGCAGAAGCTCCATGATGCCATCCTCAATCAAATTCTGCCTTGGTGTCTAAGGCAGTCACTCTCACCTCTGGAGTTAGATCTTTTATCTATGTTTGAACCAAGGCTGCACAGGAATCAGGAGCTGAGTGACTTTTAAAGTTTAAATCAGTTTTACCATTAAAGGAAAATACTTATGGTTGACCACAAAACTGAGAATTTTAACAAGACATGGCAGCCCTTTTTAGAATACCTTGACTCAGATTTATCTGTCACACTAACAAGGGTTTTTATATAGCTGTAATGATTGTGTTTTACGAGTCCAATATCCAGGGAGGAGGAACTGTGAATGTATGAATGTTTTGTTTGGCTGAGTTATTACTATTTATTTGTTGTTGGTTATTTATTTATATAGTTAAATAGCCAGTTTGTGTTTTTTTTAATTCTGTATTTTTCTTTATATGTTGACACATTTGTACATGAGGGCAGGTTGGGATTTTCTCTTATTATTTGAGTTTTTTTGCACTGTTTTGAATGGCATTGTTTTGTACTTGTAATATTAAAAAATCTATTTTTTCAAAGTTAAAAAAACTGGGGTAAAATTTGCTGGCTGCATATATTATGAATGTTGGGAGTCCAAATTTCGATTTCAAAAAGCAGATGAAATATATGCTCCAGTCTGTAGTAAGGGTACATATTGCTTTGAACATATACCACTTATTTATAAAATATTTTTTGCTGTAGTGAAATGTCTCAGATGCTTCAACCTGAACCACATAAAACCATAGTACTGCAGATGGTTACGCATAGTATATATTTCTGCCAGTGTGTGTTAGTGGTGAAGGAGAAAGTGAGGTCTGCAGATGCTGGAGATCAAAGTTGAAACTTTATTGCTGGAACAGCACAGCAGGTTAGGCAGCATCCAGGGAACAGGAGATTCGACGTTTCGGGCACAGGCCCTTCTTCAGGAGAAGGGCCTGTGCCCGAAACGTCGAATCTCCTGTTCCCTGGATGCTGCCTAACCTGCTGTGCTGTTCCAGCAATAAAGTTTCAACTTAGTGGTGAAGGAGATGAGGAGAAGAAAAGTTGGGGAATTCTAAAGCATAGGGTTTAGACAGCTGAAGAGAATTGGGATGGCAATTAAAAATGTTCATAAAACCAGAACTGTTCCAATGTACTCTTTGTAATTAACATGACTTTTTTGTATAATAGACTAATATTATTATAGTGACAGTTACTTTTAGGGATAGTCTTACAAACACTATTGTTATTTAAATGATTTTACTTCCTTGCTTGAAGTTAAACTAAAATCCATTAGTTGAATGAATGAATATGCTCGCATTGAGCTGTCGACTGACCAAAGGACTTTTTAGTTTTTAATGCAAACTTCAATATTGTACAAAGAGAACAAATGTAAGCCAAGAGAACCTGCCCCATTGTATTTTGAAGGAAGTCAGGAGGAATTGCAATGGCTACTATTTAGATTTATGTAGGACCTATAATGTAGTAAATTGTCCCAAAATACAGCCTGCCCTTTGTTCCTGTCCCATAGCAAAATTATGGTAGAAATTGTAGCTTAGCAAATCTCAAATAATCAATCTTAACTTCTTGGGTCTAGTGACCCTGCTTCAGAATAGCCACTAGACCCAAAAAATTGACTGTGATTTCTCTCCCTAGATGCTGGCAGACTTGCTAACTTCTTTCCAGCAATTTCCATTTTTGTTTTTGATTTCTAGCATCTGCAGTTTTTTTGGTTGTTTTCTCAAATAATCAATTATGATATCCAGAGAAAAACAGCAATGAGGAGATACACAGGAGAAGTTGAGGAAATTCCAGAGCTAGGATCAAGATTGCTGAAATGTAACAAGTAAAACTAATACAGGGTAGCATGGTGACTCTCAGCGCCAGGTTTGATTCCAACCTCCGGTTTGCACCTTCTCCTGTGTCTATGTGAGTTTCCGTTGGGTGCACTGGTTTCCTGCCATAGACCAGCTGGTGGGATTGGCTATGTTAAATTGTCCGAAGCGTCCAGGGCTGTGCAGGCTAGATGGATTAGCCATTGGCAAATGCAGGGTTATGGGGATCAGGCCTGGTTCTGGGTGGGATGCTCTTTGCAGGGTCGGTGCTGACTCGATGGGCCAAATGGCCTCTTTCCACATAGTAGGGATTCTATGATTCTAAAATCACTGATATACAAAGCAGTCAGATTTGGAGGAGCACCAGTCTTGTGTAGAGTAAGGTTATGAATGGATATGAAAACAAGGAAGAGTGCAAGAACACTTGAGAGTAGCATTTATTATGCTTACATTTTATAAAGGTAGGAGTGGAATTGCAATTGATACATTGCAAGTTTGCAATCTTCCTGCTCAAATGAGACCTGTTGCAAGTGTGATGTTTGTGTTGCAGCTAATGGGAAGCAAAGGTCGTGAAGAAATTAAAGATTCTTCTGTTTTTCCTGCAGTTTACTGGCTGGCAGGGGCAGAGGTGTGTTTCACTGTCACCAGTTTCACCTTCTTGATCCCACTTGCACTTCTTACAATTCCCAAAGTGAAGAAAACAGAATGAAGACCAAAAGGAATGAACTGGCCATGTAAACCTTTGTGAGAACTACACTGGATTCACACTTGGAACAACAGCAGTCTTTAAAGAAATCCTAAAGTATGTAATACTGTATACTTGCTCCAATGGAAGTATCAAGCAACTGAATATCAGGAAAAATGTTTTAACAAAGGAGGACAATGGTAACATTGAGAATATAGTGAATGGTTCCACAGTAAGTGACTTGAGAGTTTAACAATGATAACAACATGGTCAAAGGTTGTTAATATTTCCCTTCCTCAGAGCCACATGTGTGTCAGTTATACTTTGCTCCTTGAGTGGGACTCTGCTATCATTTCAGTGCTTTAATGGAGCTTCAGCTTTATCACGGTTATAAACTATAATTTGGAAGATTAGGTAATGCATCCTCCAACTCTACTCCCAATACAAGATCAAACTAAAATGGTAACACATTTTTCTCACCATTGATGCTACATGACCTATTATGTTTCCTGCATTTCCCATTTTATTTCAGCATCCACAGAACCGGTGCTCCAGTTCTAGGTTCATTGTTTATTTTTAGCCCTGGATGCTGCCTATAATATCCTATTAGAGAGGAGCTTGGATCTACCTGAACCAATTTGCAACTAGGTTTGGACAGACAGCATACCATTTTCCACATCGGTTTCAGAGACAGAGTACAGTCTGAGGCAAGTTGCTATTCAAGCAGCAAGATCCATATAATTAGATTATACCTCAACGTTTTCTATTCAGTGGCATTAAGATTCACTGATACTAATCAATACTGAATCCAAAATAATACAGGATATTAGTATTTAGTATGAATAGTGAAAAACTAAACAGGCAAATGACAAGGAAAGGAATTTACCAGAGATTGAATTGGGAGCGATACATTTACCAAATTACTGAACTCCTTTGAAGGAATTAAAAATCTCATGTGAACATGAGAAACACTGATTTTGTAAATTGTATCTCATTTTGCAAAAATACTGTCAAACTGGGCTACCATTCCAAAGTTGAACATCATTGCTGTAATTGACAAGAGGAATGGACATGGGATTAAGGTCTGCAAAGCTTCAGCTATTTGAACCTTCACTACCTAAGCAATTGCAAATGTGCCTTTTTAGGCCTCATACTAAAATATTACTGAGGGACTGCTGCCCCATCATTTCTCATCCCAAAATTGACAAATTATGCCTTCAGCTAAGATTTAAGCTCAAATTCTCTCTCAACTTCTGCCCAGCTACCTCTTCCAATACCTTTCGTACAAAGCTTTCAGTCACCCCATCTAACATTCCTTCCTTAGCTTGATATAAATGCCTGATTCAGTTTCTTTCCAAATACGCCATACAGACAGCTGAGTATTCCAGCATCTGCAATATTTTCTGTTTTTTAAATTTGTTAGCTGATCATGTAATCAATACCAAAGACTCAATGGTTTGACAACATAGCCTCATGCAACAACTGTTTTGAATTACGATTATTGCAGTGTTATCAGAAAGCTCCAACCGCATTGAAATTACAGGTTTCAAAGTGAAATGTGTAATATATATTAACTTGTGGGGATTAATCATGAAACCAACTGCCTATATGAAATTTGCCACTTCATCTTATAACTAAAATGATAAATGTACATGTATATTGTGGCTGTCTATTGCTGTATTTTGATATCAAATTGAAATACTGTAGTTGCATTGTTTTGTACACCAATTTATAAATTTACTTATTGTATTTGTCTATCATAAGTCAAATGACTTCATAAGAAAACTAGAGGAGTCTATTCGAACTCATTCTTACAAGAACTTATTCATGCCAGTTGCAGCAAGTAGCTTATTACATTATTCCAGGTTATTGGCTCCACTTTCATACCTAGAGTTATTTCCATCGTGAAGAATGGACTTCTTCTCAGTCCTAAATTTCTTTTGGTCATCCCTTGATCTGCTTCGTCATCTTGCCTTCTATTGCATATTTTCCCTGTTCTGGATGGGTATTTGAACAGGAAGGGTTTGGAGGGATATGGGTCGGGTGCTGGCAGGTGGGACTAGATTGGGTTGGGATATCTGGTCGGCATGGACGGGTTAGACCGAAGGGTCTTTCCATGCTGTACATCTGTGACTATGACACTACTAGTTTTGTGCCCTCATTTTAATTCACGTCCCTTGTTGTGTCCTCCAGTCTAGAGAACTTTTGTTCCACATTCATGTCTGATATGAACTCATTTTCCATCCACACCCCCTCAATTAGTTTCCTTTTGTTTTAGCCCATATCATTACCATGCTTTAACTAGTATATTGCTATCTCATTGCCAACGTTTGCATTTTCCCATCTTCGTTCATGACATGTGACCTCTTGAACATGGTGAGTCACTATCTTAAGTTACTGTAGTCTGTTTGGTGGAGGTACATTACAATACTGATAAAAAGGTAGGTCCCTCCTGCTGGGGATATGCTCTGAAAACTCTGGTGTGTCTTTCTCTTTTGGAGACTAGGACAGCCTTACACATCCAAAGTTCCACCTGCATTTCCACATATCATTTATTGTATCCGTTGCCCCGATGCGGAGACTGGACGCCTTCTTGCAAAGCGTTTTAGAAAACATCTCTGGGACACTCGCACCAACCAATCCTACTGCCCCGTGGCTGAACATTTCAACTCCCCCTCCCACTCTAGAGGACATGCAGGTCCTGGGCCATCTCTATTGCCACTCCCTCACCAGCCGATGCCTGGAGGAAGAACACCTTATCTTCTGCCTCGGAACCCTTCAACCCCAGGTCATCAATGTGGACATCACCAGTTTCCTCATTTTCCCTCCCCCCACCTTACCCCAGTTCCAACCTTCCAGCTCCCACTGCCCTCATGACCTGTCAAGCTTCCTTCCCACCTATCCACTCCACCCTCCTCTCCAACCTATCACCTCCATCCACCTATTGCATACTCAGCTACCTTCTCCCCAGCCCCACCCTTCCCATTGATCTCTCCATTCCCAAGGCTCCCAGCCTCATTTCTGAAGGAGGGCTCTGGCCCGAAACATTGATTTTCCTGCTCCTCAGCTGCTGCCTGACCTACTGTACTTTTCCAGCAACACACACACAACTCAGGCTTGTGCAATTTCAGTTTCTATCTTTAATTTCAGGTTTATTTGTTTTTTTAAATCCTCCTATCCAGTAGAGGATTAAATCCTAGAAGATCGGTTTCCTCCCTCACTTTATGGTAACTATTTCACAGCAGCACTGGTTGCTTTTGGAGCAGGATGGTTGTTCAATAAAGAGAAATAAAGGAGACTGCCTTTAATAACTGCCTCTGCCTCAATGAAAGGAAACAGGGTTACACTTTAAAGTTTAAAGAAAGAATTTTATTCATAGATGAAACTCAAATGTTACAATGAAACTTAAAAACAAAATTAATAAATTTCTTCAAAAGTAATAAATTCTTATACTTCATGTAGTGATACAAGAATTGGAAAGAGAATAAAAATCAGAGTTTACAAATCTTTCATATAAGTGGAGATGATTAAGAACTGAAACAAGAATCAAAATTGGAATAATTAGAAGTGGCATATGGTTAATACTCAAGTCTGACAAGTCTAACTGTTTAACAAAAATGAGCTTAAAATTGCTGAGTGTACAGAAGTCATACAAGGGTAAAATACAAGCGGAAAGCCAGCGATGCCATGCAGTCCTCATTACATATCTTATTTGCAAAATATACTCCTTGCTTTTTGTTTTGCTGCCACTTCCACTATGGCCCTGCTCAACCCACCAGCAGACCTGCTTCGAAAGGGGAAGTCAGCAGCTGGGTTTCAACATATCAACCATGTTAAGACTCCAGCATAAAAGTTACAGATACCCAAACCAAGGCCTCCCCAATGGGAATGGAGGAATTTCAGCTAGAAGCTATAGGTGGTGCTACCTGATGTTCTGTGTAAAGGGAGTAGGGAGTTGGCACCAAATGATGCAATTTATTTGCACCAATACCTCCCCTCGTGGGTTTTGTTGGTTTCCATCAATCTGTTCAAAAGTTTTAAAAGCAATTTTCTTCATATTTATCTGACAAATTCAGTTGATCAGAACATTAGTTGTTAGAAATAAACCATATGTTTTAATTATGTGGAACTGTGACATTTTCATATCAGTATCAAAACCATGAATTAAGGACATTCAGCAGAGGTTGTTCTACTCCCTGTTTAGTGAAGATAGAATGTGTCAGGCAGCATGTACATGGCATATCCTAAATAGTCTTGGCTGTTGCCATTTTTAACAACAGGCCTCAAGTGGCTTTATTTGTATTGTTCACATTGTAGGATTTATGAATTTCCTTTCCTCCATTAGTAACAGTGGAGGGCCTTGGCACAGGGCAAAAATTGACCCCCTCCTTTCTATCCAATTTCTTATTTATGTCAATTCTAGGAAACATAATAACTGTTGCTGAATCTTTTATATTTTAAAGCAATACATTAAAAAAAGGGACACAACATGTTGGCCATTACACAGAATTTCTGACTAAACAAAACATCCTTTAAATGCCACATATACCTACATAAACAATCACTGCACTTCAAAATAATTGGAGCGTTTTCTCTAGAGATACAATAGAATACTACAGAAATGCAAGTCTAAATTTTGTTTTACATACAATTCCAGCATTTAAGCACAACTTTACCATCATCTTTATCTAACCTGTATTTTACTAATAGAAGAGTATGTTGTGTACCTTTTTTTCCTTCCCTTACAAACAACCACACAATGTACTTGGACTGGTATAGCAAACAAAAATGAATAAATGTGTCACCAGATCCGCCCAACCAATTCATGTTAAGCTCCTGAACATAAAGCAATAAAGATTGGTCATGCCAAAGAACTTGCTCTGAGAAATATCCAAAATGTGGAAACTCATTGTGCAAATATTCTCAGGATAGAACCCAGCATTGTTGACAGATACCGTACCAAGTTTACCAATGGGCTGCAGTCAACAATTGCTTTAAAAATTGTGCACAGACAAAACAAGGAGAGAAATTTGCCTTAAACTGAAAAGATGATAGTCACGATTCAGCAATTTACCTAGAGCATTCATTTATAAAGTAAGCAACTCATGATCTGTGCCAGTTTACAAGTCACATGTAATAACCTTCCCTTAAAACACATCCCCACACCATTTAGGCAGCATTGCAGATGGCTGGCATTTAACAGTCACAAGCAGGATGTCTCACCTGTAGTAAAATGTATGTCATTACTACAATATCTGCATATTACGTCAACAAAGCAATTAATTCATCATTACAATATAATCTTATTAAAAAAGGCTTCCTCTGGTTCATTATTCTTCTACCTCACCCCAAAGTGGCAAACCATGCTGCAATTAAACACTTAGCGGGTTGCACCTACTGCACTGAAAGGATTAGCACCTTTTTTTTGTTTTATGTCAAAAAAATGTCCTGTTACTTTCCATATCAATCAAGCTATACTAGACGTTTCTTTGCATTCCATTACATGGATGTTTTTAATAAGACATAACACTAAACGATACAACCTTGTACATTCTAGAAATGAATTAGAATCGATCTGCAAAATGAGGGCATCCTGCCTTCCCAGGTAAAAAACTTGGTATTATTTAGGATTCACTTTTCTTCTTATTCTTCTTCAGGAAGGAGGGAGTGCGGAATTTTTTCTTCTTCTTCGAAGGTGACTTGCTGGGAGACTCATCGCTAGCTGCATCTGCCACATCCTCAGCTGGTGGCGTTGGCACCTGCTCAGGTGGTGGTGTGGAGGGCACTTCTTGGAGCTCAGCTGTGGTCAGCTCATCAAGCTTCCTACTCAGATCTTTGCTTGGGCTGTCCGACTCCTCTTTTCCAGAAGTCGGGAAGGTCAGCGCTTCCGAGGGCTCATCAGGGGTGAGGTCTGGCAGGGACTGTTGGAAAGTTGCAGCACTATCATCCTTGCATGTCTGTTCCACTTGCAATTCTGAAGAATTTATGACAGAACAAAGTAAACAAGTGAGAATGCAGGTTTCAATTCAATTCAATGTCTTCATACTGTTGTGAAGCACAGTATTCCTCTGGAATCCATTTAAGCATTCTAATATGAAATGGTCAATTACTAAAAAAAAAGTTTTTTTTAAATTCAGCTATTGTCTAGTGCCTCAAATAGTTCATAGTTCACTGCTTTATAATAGTTACAATGCTCTCCTGGCTAGCTTCCTATCTCCCATCCTCATTCATGCAAAGTTCTGCTGCCCGAATCCTGGCTCAGAGTTTTATTCATCCATCACTATTGACTCAGTTTGGCAGCATCAGAATTTTAAAATTCTCATTTACATATTCAACACACTCCATGCCTTGCTATTTCTAGTGATCTCCAAGGTTAATTCTGACCTCATTATGCCCACTGCCTTAACCCGAAAACCGACAGTCATACTTTAACTGTCTAAACAACAAGCTTTGAATTTCTCACTAAAACTCTTTGCCTCTGTCTATCTTTAAATCACTCATTTGAACCTACCACTTTGACTAAGGTTTTGACCATCTAGCTATCTGAATGTGGAAATTACTATCATAAGGAGTGGTTGAAATGGATCGCTAACATGAAGAGGAAGGGGACAGAGAATTACAGTGGCGAGTTGATGTGAGCAAAGATGGGAGAACACTCAAGTGAAGAGTTAAACTAATATGCAGCGGTTGCATAAAGTGCTTATTTCTGTGCTTAAATTCTATATAATGCCACTTAATTTTTGTAATACCTTTTTGTGCAAGTTGTTGTTTTAACCAGTCTGTAACACCAAAGATGATCTGCAATCTAGAACGGTTTTAAACCTAACACAGATTATAAAATACTTTTTTGGAATTGTCACTTTAACATCAAACATCTCCTCAAACATCAATAATTAAATATAAGACTGCACTGAGAAGGTCCATTGACAAAAATCATTCGTCCCATCTTGTGAAGAAGCATCTTGACTCCAATGAGAAACTGCCAAGAATGCAATATCCCTGCTCAAAGTATTGCAAGCACAAATGTTCATACAGCCACAGTATCAAGTAGAATACTCAGTAGCATACTTTTATAAAGTATATGCAATTCTATGCTTCTGAAAAGAACAATTCCAATCTGTGGCAAAGATTAACATCAAAAGTATACAGGAATACTGTATTTGTAATATGGCTTGGAATACTGAAACACTTGTCATTAGTAAACGTGTAAATTACTGGTACTGTAGCATGGTCAAGGAAAATGTACAAATTTAAATACTTTCATGAATTGGCTTCCAGCAACTCATGACAAAATGAACTGACCTGAAGGTGCACTGCCAGAGGTACACACATTTCAAAAAGGCATTTTAAATTGGTGTCCCGTCTGCCCTCTTAGGTGAAATAAAGTAAAAATCTTGTTCTTGAAGATGAACAGGGAAATTCTCCCTTGTATTCTGACCAACACACTGTGGTTATTACTTTAGTATTGTCTGAGAGGTTTTGTTAAGCGCAAATTAGTTACCAAATTTTCTAAGTTACTACAGCAACAAAATTTTTATAGAGGTATTTTATTTGCTGCAAAGGGTGGATTGAAATATTAATGCAAATCCTCTCCTGCATGGCATCAAAGCGCATCAGGACTGGGTTTAAATCCAGCCCGGATGAGTGGGTTGATGGGGGACTTATTTTTTAAAAAAAAGTTTTTCCATGTAAAAGTTCTTCACTGCAGAAATATCCTGAAAGGAATTTTAAGCCAAATTACACTGCATTAGTAATTAGAAGGATTCAATATACCAACTGCCAAAGGCAGTATTTGAGAATCTTTCCAATATTTTCAACCCATTACCTGGCACTGTGCCATGGTTCTTGAAAGCTGATGGCTTTAATTCTATGTTAAAGATGAATGTGGGCAAGAAAGCTAAATCAGTCGATGATATTTCACTCACCTACAACAGACCAATGTCTCAATACAGCAAGAAGCCATTTCTGAAATACAGTGAAAAATTTTGCCATCCTGTGTGCTTGTTACTCTGAGAAAAACTCTTGGACATAAGCTCTGAATTTGCATTCTATTAAAGAATACCTGCTGCCTCATTACGCACTCCTGTTTCTTTCTCCCGTCTCCAAATCCATCCTACCACAATGCAACTGTTACAAATATTTAATCTTCAAGACTTGTACAATAGACATTCTTGACAACTCTGGTTATAAGCAAATCTACATTTTCTCAATTCAGGATCATAGTGCTCTTTTCTCTAACTTGAGGTAAAGACAATAGATAATAGAAAACAAAATAGAGGAGCTTTGGTATAGGCAGCAGCAAGCTCACAAGGGCACTGTGGTTAGTGGAAATTCTTGGTTTAGTCACTTGTTTTTGCAGAAAGATCAAATTATTGCACTTTTAATTAATTTTAGTGTAATAAATCTAGACGTATGGCCTTCCTTTGATGGCAAATAATTTCTAGGCTGGATATATTCAGGCGTTATAGCAACAAATTTCAAGAAGTTATTGCTTGAATTGGAAAGGGATTAGACAGGTTTACTGCCACTTTCTAAAACCTGATTCAGTTAGCTAGTTTTGGTATTTATGAACTAAAGAGTCAGACAATTTTAGTATTTTGTTCATATTCCTGAAATATGACAAGTAGACATGTAAAATAATATTGAAAAATGTGAGCTAGAAACACAAACATAAAATATTCAGCATCTTAGTATGTTTACCATACAGACTTATGCCGAATACCAAGTGCAGACTTTATCTCATCTTTCACAGCACACACTATTCAAAAAATACATCAAGGAATTAAAATTAAACAATATTAACATTTTTTTCATTTGAAAGGTATAAATTCTCATCAGATTACAAGACATCTAGATAAAATGAAACAAGAAATTTATTGATAGTGCACAATTCTCTTTCCTGTCTATTCAGAATATACATACTCTGACTCTTGTGAGAAAACAATGGAGTAAAATCAAACGGATTTCTAAAATTTCAGGTGGTTTGCAGTTTAAAGTAGGCAATTAACCAGGAGGAAATGGAAGTGGGAACAGGAATGCGAAAGCTGGAAGCCATGCACGCAAGTTTCGCAGGGTTAATTGAAGCAGCTCTAAACATGAACGCACAATACTTACTATGGTAACAGGTACTCTTTAGCACATCCAGCTCCTGTTTGTAATGCAGCCACAGGAAGGCGGGTGGAGGAAAAAAAAGCACAAGAAGAAAAATCTATGCATTCATAACAGCCATTTGTGTTAAACAAAAAAAAAGAACAGAACAATTATTACAGAACAGAGAAATCAGATGAGATCAGTGAATGGAAAAACTACAACAGGACAGTGACTAACATGACAGAAGGTTGCACAAATACATAAATCAGATTACACCATTTTTTTAATAACCATTACTATAATTAACTACTGAGAACAGAGTAAATTCAACCCATTTCATAGAATAATAAAATATTTTTATTCTGGTCCAAAGTTAAAGTTGGATTTGACATAAATTAATATACCTGTGCTTTTTGGTGTTATATAAAGCACTCTGCAGGTCAAATTGCAGACAGGAGATACTTTCCTATATTCCCTTAATAAATCTTTAGATTTTCCCAATAAGAACTGCTGCTCAAAACCTTTTCTAAGTAGCCAGGGAATGAAATTGATTTCTTCTGCAGCCCGAATATGATTCACTTTATAACTGACTTTACAGTACAAGCGCAAGGAGGTGATGTTGAAGTTGTATAACACACTTGTTAGATCTCAGCTGGAGTTATGGATGTCACATCATAGAAAGATGTGAATGCATTGGAGAGAACACAAACAATTTACAAGAACGTTTCAGGAATTAGAAACTTCAGTCGAGGATACATTGAAGAGAAGACAGAGGAGATTTTATAGACAATTTCAACATCATGACCAAACTGGATAGAGTAGGTAG
Source organism: Chiloscyllium plagiosum (assembly GCF_037043375.1). NCBI lineage: Eukaryota > Metazoa > Chordata > Chondrichthyes > Orectolobiformes > Hemiscylliidae > Chiloscyllium > Chiloscyllium plagiosum. The sequence goes on from NW_028270140.1 coordinate 148,192,525, forward strand.
GGAGAAGGTGTTCCTGCTTGAAAAAGGAACAAGAGGGCACAGATTCAAAACGATGTGCAAATGAAGGAAGGATAATGTGAGACAACACATTTTTTTTTCCAGAGTGACTGATTAGGGTATGAAATGCACTGCCAGAAATTGTGGAGGAGGCAGGTTCAATTGAGGCATTCAAGATGATTATATGGGTGGAAATAGTGTGCAAGGGATGTGGGCAAAAAGCAGAAGATTGGCACGAGACCAAATGGCTTCCTTCTGCAGCATAATAATTCCATGATTCGAATCCATCTTATTCTGTGGAAGCATAGTTCTAACAAATGTTTCCCAATCAATGAAAAACAGATAGAAATTTATGGATATTAATAACACAACTTGTTTTTGTCTTTGTTATTGACAGGAGAAATTAGGAATAAGGAGGTTTTGAGAAGTGCCCATGATTGAATAGTCATTTACAGACTAGGCTGGAATTGGTCCAAAAGACTAAAATGATCTTTACATGCACCCAATTGCTAGGTTCCTTAGCTTAGCTCAACTGAATTGCATTCTTGCTTCTAAGTTATTATACTATGGATCAATATCTACACTAGAATTTTTAACTAGAACTAGGCAGGCACTTGAATGCAGTGAAAACACAAGAACCACGAGCAGGCATGGGCAATTCAGCCTCTCGAGCCTGTTCCACATTTAATAGGGTTATGGCTGATCTCATCTTAGCTTCAACTCTACTTTCTTGCCCATTCTTCAATACCCTTCAAGACATTAATTAAAAATCTGTCTCTGCCCTCCTTAAATTCACTCAATACCCAGCATCCACTTCAGTTTGGGTTTGTGGAGTCCATAGATTTACAACCATTTGAGAGAAATAATTTCTTCTCAGCTCTTTTTAAAATTTGCTACCACTTACCCTAAAACTATGACCTGTCGTTCTAGATTGAATATCCTCTCTACGTCTATCTTGTCAATCATCTTTAGCACCCTGTATACCTCAATTAGATCTTCTCTCATTCTTCAAACACTCGGTGACATTGTACTTTAGAGGTGAGCCTATGAATAAGATATTGCTGATTTCAATAGGTCAGGTGAATTTTATATACTTTGATGGTTATTCAACAGTGCAAAGACTTCTTATAAAGTGCCAAAAGTTCTCTATTGTTGCAAACCAATACTGCCTAATATGTGTGTTCATTTTTGTTACTGTTTATATAAAGTTATTTATGGCTGGTTTGATTGCATAATATGGATGTATAGATGAAACAAGAGAAATAGCTCATCTTCCACCATCCTATTAGTCATAGGATACAATTATAATGGAATTGTTAACTAAGCATGGCACTCTATCAGTTAGATTCCAATACACTAACCTGAGTGACTTATTAAAAATCACCCATTTCACTAAACTAAAATATCATCACTAAACTTAAAACACCGGCATCTCCAAATCAAACCCTAATGGAGACTTTGTCAATTGTTACAAAAAAAAAATCTGGTCTCTAATGTCCTTTAGGGAAGGAAACACGTCATCCTTACCTAATCTGGCCTACCTGCAACTCCAGACCATACCCTAAATACATTTATACAGCGGAGCTCTTCTTTCCGATCCCACCCACCTCATCAAAAAGTCAGCCTCAATTGCTTTTGTCAGCTAAAAAATTCTGACAAAGAGGTGTAATCCAATAGCAGCAATGAACAAGATGTGCACATTATTGTATTCTTCATGCTTAAGACTACTCATATTTTGGACTGTGCTTTGGAATTAAATCAGTCAGCAATTCTTAAAATCGACAAACTCTTGTAATTGACCAAGTCAAAGCACAGCACTGATCATGAAGTTATACTTGCAAGTATGCAGGTCCAATTTCAATTGGAATTTAGTTTATTGCTAATTTTATAACTAGTTTCACAGCTGCAATTATAGTTTTCCAGTTGTTTGACAATTAGATATAATTTTATTTTTTATGCACACTTTCTTGTACACTTTTGCTCAATTAAAAGACGAAGCAGTTTTTTGAAAGTTACACAAGCACAAATACCTTTATCAAAATTCAAACAATCATAAATCACCATACTTTAAAGTTAGACAACCTGAACTGCTTGGTGGATCTTACCATCATCTAACTTTGTTGGAGTGCTGGGAGGAGTGCGGGTAGGTGTGTGGTCTGTAGGACTCTGTTGATCATTTACTTTTTCATCCACTGACTGGGACTCTAAAACCTCTAGAGATCAATACGAGAGGAAACAAGACAAAGGTTTAAATTCAGCACAATTCATCAACTCCTTGATTGCAGAGTTTTCTTTCCTCCATTGTGGTTACACAAAGATCATAATTTCCTGTTTTTGTCAGTCTCTGGTGGATGAACCTCAACATCAATTGTCATTTAGATCTGGGATAGCAGGAAAATCTCAGTTGTCTACCATGATGGATAGCAATCCACTATATAATTTAGATACATAGCCAGCCTCTCTCATTGACAAGGTTAGCTACCAAAGGAATAAATAATCTAATAGTTTACAGTTTCTGTCTTTTTACATGCATTTTCCCTACCTACCTCCAACGTCCACTGCAAATTATTAGACCAGAGAGATTGAAAAATACTTTGCTTCCCTCACTAAAGCATACAGATGGGCATTAACGGAAGCAAATGAACTCAACTGCAGTAATCCCTTTAGCAGTCTCTATAATGTTAAATTTGATAAAGGTGCTAACAATTCAAATCAGTACGTTAAAGTTGGCATTGTGTGGGGTTGAAAATTCAATCACCAAATTGATATGTTGTAAAACACTATTTCATCAAATCAAACCAAATGTCATATGGAGCATTCTGATTCCATAAAGTTTTTGCAAACATTTGCAGCATGTAAACTAGACAACACTAAAGCAAACTGTAGAGAATTGCATCCAAAATCCTTCGTCCAAATTAAAATGTACAAATTCCTTCAGTCGTGCCTAAAAATGTATGAAAAAAAAAATGCTGTTTTGAAGATTAATGACACCATCACTTTTTTTCTAAACTCTATAGCATGCAAAGGAAGATGAGAAGTGTGCATCATTTCAAGAGTCCAAGGAAACCAAGAGCGCTCAAGGGTGATTATTATTTTAAATTGAGACAAGAATTGTAGAACTGCACAGACCAAGAGAAAATCCAGACCCGAAAAAGAACAAATTCAAATTAGTCCTGAGCAACCAGATACTCTAACAACCGATCAAAAACTGAGTCAGAGGTCAGTAATAGTCAAGATTCAGCATGTCAAGAAACAAAAAGGTAAATCAAGTTCAGGATCCCAATGTTTTGGATTAGAGGGTATTGTGCTTCTTCATTCAAAAAGTCTGGCTCTTACCCTGCTGACCAGTACCTGAAGGGTCAGATGAAGGAATACGGTCACCAGAACTGGCAAGTGCCTTGACAACAGCACTGTGTAACTGGCTATGTAGAGATTCTTTTCTGTCCACATGTTCTGAGCTGAATTGCACGGAGACCTGGCCTACAATGCAGGAAGGTTCCTGATCCAACATCTGCATGTAACTGTAATGAGACTCTCCCTTTGTAGAGTTTCCTTGACTGATGTGAGATTTTGTTTCTGTTGTAATACCTTGGTTATGAACAAGTTCATGCACTGAGGACAGACTTTGGTTTTGATCGACTTCGGTATCAGTCACTTTCTCCAGGATAGGGTGCATTTGCGATATAATTGCCATGTCATCTGCCTTGCCATCAGGACATTCTTGATGCACTTGAGTGAACTCAACTTTTGCCAAGGTCTCACCAATTTGGGCTGTAGCATTCTCAACTAGGTAAGATAACAGGTTTCATGCAAATAAAAAGTTTCCAAATATTATATACACAACAATTTAATAGACCATAAGCTTGGTTAATAAAAGTACAATGGATCACACGTGAAAGCTCTCTTCATTGAAATAAAAGTCTATGGTTAACGCATTTCTTGATTTTTCACCGACAACTAAAAGGCTAGCTGTTTAACTGCATTTTACTACATCACAATATTTTTTCAGTTGGTTCAAAGAGCTTCATGCATTTCATCCTCCCCAATTACTGCAAATCAAAACAAACAAATAGGGTGAATATTTAAAAATTAGAGGCTAGTTTGTGTTATGGAATGAGATTAGCATTCATAAATACTAATTTCAATGGGTGAATCTTTTTTCATTTAGGTCTGAAACAATGAAGGCAATGCTATTCATATCTATGCATATCATTCTACACAGTATCTGTTAGGCAGATTCCATTCCAATGTCAGTTGAAGTTGTGTAACATTATAGAGTTTTAAAATTGAATGTAAACTGCAGATTTGTTTTATATTCGGAGGATGCTGTCACTTTTAAAAAGGTTATTTTGTTCTGTTTTTTTTTTTACAAAGAGAGGTGTTAAAGGCAGAGGTGCTAAAGTGTCTACTGGAGCCAGCCTAAGTCAATAATTTAAGAGTTTTTTTTTAAAAAAAAAATAGATGGCAACAATGGAAAGGGAGAGTGGCCAGTTCCCCCAGCTTTCTAGTTTTTTTAAACTATAGAGTTGGAAGCTTTTTTGGATCCCTGAAGGATTTCAAGGTTCAGTAAATGATTCCTAACTGACTTTCTCTGAAATCTCTCAAATGTTGTTCCTTCCTGCATGTAAGAACCTGTGTCTGAATTTACCTTTTGGCCAAATGGTGTGTTTATGGGATGTTATTATATTGGAACAGTTAATAGTAATAGGTACTGTATCTATTATTCGGTTAGGTTTTCCACTGGTAAGTTATTCTAGAACATAGAATATAGGACAGTACAGGCCCTTCGATGCTGAGCCAACCTTCTATCCTACAAAGATCAGACTAACCGACATACCCTTCATTGTACTATCTTCCATGTGCATATTCAAGAGTTGCTTAAATGTCCCTAATGTGTCTGACTTTACTACCACCACTGGCAGGGCATTCCATCCACCCACCACTGTGTAAAGAACCTACGTCTGACATCTCCCCATAACCTTCCTCCAATCACCTAAAAATTATACCCCATCGTGGTAGACATTTCCACCCTGGGAAAAAAAAGTCTCTGGCTATCCACTATCTATGCCTCTCATCATCTTGTACACCTCTATTAAGTCACCTGTCATCCTTCTTTGCTCCAATGAGAAAAGCCCTAGCTCTTTCAACCTTTCTTCAATAAACAAGCCCTCCACTCCAGGCAGCATCCTGGTATATATCCGCTGCATCCTCTTTAAAGCTTCCACATCCTTCCTATAATGAGGCGACCAGAACTGCATACCATATTCCAAGTGTGGTCTAACCAGAGCTCTACAGAGCTGCAGCATAACCTTGCGGCTCTTAAACTCAATGCCCCTGCTACTGAAAGCCAACAAACCATACGCCTCCTTAACAACTCTATTAACTAGGGTGGCAACTTAGAGGGATCTATGGACATGGACCCAAAAGATCCCTCTGTTCCTCCACACTGTCGAGAACCCTGCCTTTAGCTCTGTATTCTGCATTCAAATTCAACCTTCCAAAATGAATCACTTCACACTTTTCCAGTTTGAACTTCATCTGCCACTTTTCAGGCCAGTTCTACATCCTGTCAAATGTCCCGTTAGGAACCTACCAGTAGCCCTCCACAGTAACCATCACTCCACCAACCTTTGTGTCATTAGCAAACTTACTAACACATCCTTTCAAATCATTTCTAAAAATCAAACAGCAGAGGACCCAGAACAAATCCAGAGACCCGGGTTCGATTCCCGCCTCAGGCGACTGATTGTGCGAACTCCAGACATTCTCCCCGTGTCTGCGTGGGTTTCTTCCGGGTACTCCGGTTTCCTCCCACAGTCCAAAAATGTGCAGGTCAGGTGAATTGGCAATGCTAAATTGCCCGTAGTGTTAGGTGCAGGGGTAAACGTAGGGGAATGGGTGGGTTGCGCTTCAGCGGGTCGGTGTGGACTTGTTGGGCCGAAGGGCCTTTTTCCACACTGTAAAGTAATCTAATCTAATCTATAAGATCCCTGTGGAATTCTAGATTCTTGGCTTATATTTTAACTATGGTATTTAAATAAATAGAGTTTTGCTTAATGTTGAGTGGTTTGACCAGTTGTACCCGAGTCTGGAGCAGGCATTTCACATCTACCTTTAAAGAAAAAGTTAGGGTCTAAGCTAACTTTTTAAACTATTGAGAAGGGTCTGATCTGGTCCATAACAATATCCCAAACACCAGATGTTTCTACGAGTTGCTAGTCAAACCTGAGCAAGCTTTCATTCATGATGAAATGCTTGCCAGTTATGCTATTAAGATTTGTTGGAACTTTGAGGTTTCTTATTCATTCAGCAGATATGAGCTTTGCTAGCCAGGCCAGCATTTATTGCCCATCCTAACTGCCCTTGAGAATTGCCCTCTACAGGTTTCATTAAAAATGTAATTGAATGTAGATCTAGCTTATCTCAACAATGAACACTGGCTAAATTTGGACTTTTCTAGATGCGCTCTAAACTGAAAGATTAAGGCATAGTTCTTCCAAATTCCCATTGATGCTTCCTGGCTGCATAGAGAGTTGTGTTTTATTTTTATTTCTTGTGCAAGATCAGCATGCACACCAATCTGGCAGTGGTAAAGGTGTGATCTGGCCAGCGATTTTAAATCAATTCGGTATAAATCAGACAAGAAAACTAGGCACCAACCTAGAAATCTGTAAGCTGATTATGCAAACCAGCTGAAGTCCCTGCCATTTCCTGAAACATTCTAAAGGACCAGAAAAATGAATTTCGGAGGATTAACTTTTATCCCCACACCCCCACCAAAAAAAGAATTCGGGTCTGTAGAAGGTTATTTTTCAGCTTATTCATGGATCGTTAGCATCACAGAGCAAATTATTACTCATCTTATTAACTGATGTAGTACAAATCCACAGTGCTATTCAGGGGAGGGTCAGCGAGGGCAGATTTTCCCCTATTGAGTGAAGGAAAAGTGATACAGATTAAGTTGGTTTAAAGGATACTAAAGTGGACAAATCCCCAGGACTGATGGGATCTATCCCAGGTTGCTGAGGGAGGCGAGAGAGGAAATAGCTGGCGCCCTGACAGATATCTTTGTAGCATCCTTAAACACAGGTGAGGTGCCAGAGGACTGGAGGGTTGCTCATATTTTCTTCCTATACAAGAAGGGTAGTAGGGATATTCCAGGTAACTACAGACCACTGAGCTTTATGTCAGTGGTGGGAAAGTTGCTGGAGAAGGTGCTAAGGGATAAAATCTATTTATATTTGGAAAAGAATCAGCGATAGACAACATGGTTGTGTGCAGGGGAGATCGTACCTGACCAACTTAATAGAGTTCTTTGAGGAAATGACCAAGTTGATAGATGAAGGAAGGGCTGTAGATGTCATATACATGGATTTTAGTAAGGCATTTGATAAGGTAGACTAATGGAGAAAGTGAAGTCACATGGTGTGCAGGGTGTTCTAGCTAGGTGGATAAAGAACTGGTTGAGCAACAGGAGACAGTAGTTGTTGAAAGAAGTTTCTTGAAAAAAAAGTGACTAGTGGTGTTCCACAGGGATCAAGCCATTGTTGTTTGTAATATACATAAATGATCAGTAAGTTTGCAGATGACACAAAGATTGGTGGAGTAGCAAGAATAGGGGTCTGTCAAAGAATACAGGAGAATATAGATAGACTGGAGAGTTGGGCAGATGGAGTTCAATCCAGGCAAATGTAAGGTGATGCATTTTGGGAAGTCTTATTCTAGAGCGAACTATACAGTAAACGGAAGAGCCTTGGGGAAAAGTTGATGAGCAAAGATTTGGGAGTTCAGGTCCATTGTACCTTGAAGGTGGCTGCACAGGTGGATAGTGTGGTCAAGAAGGCATATAGTATGCTTGCCTTCACTGGGCAGGCTATTGAGTATAAGAGCTGGCAGGTCATGTTAAAATTGTACAAGACATTGGTTCGGCTGCATTTAGAATACGGTGTACTGTTCTGGTCGCCACATTACCGAAAGGATGTGGACGCTTTGGAAAAGGTGCAGAGAAGGTTTACGAGGATTTTGCCTGGTATGGAAGCTGCTAGCTATGAAGAGAGGTTGAGTAGGTTAGGATTGTTTTCATTAGAAAAAGGAGATTGAGGTGGGAACCTGACTGAGGTCTACAAAACCTTGAAGGATATAGACAGGGTGGATAGAGATCAGCTTTTTCCCCAGGGTGAAGGATTCAATAACTAGAGGTCACGTGTTCAAGGCGAGAGGTGAAAAGTTTAAGGAGGATACATGCAGCAAGTACTTTACACAGAAGGTGGTATGTGCCTGGAACACATTGCCAGCAGAGATAGTAGAGGCAGGCACAGTAGATTCAATTAAGGTGCATCTGGACAGATGCAGGAGTAGGTGGGGAGCAGAGAGATATATAGATGCTTAGGAATTGGGCGATAGGTTTAGACAGTGGATTTGGATCGGCTCAGGCTTCGAGGGCCGAAGGGCCTGTAACTGGACTGTAAATTTTCTTTGTTCTTTGGTCACGTTCCTTGTTCTTCTAAGTAGGAGAAGCATCAGATTTGTAACGTGTTGTTGAAAGAACCTTGATGAATGCATATTGCAGACATGGTACATGTGTGGAAGATGTGAATTTTCAAGATGATTGTTGGAGTGCCAATAAAATGGACTGCTTTATTCTGGATGATGTTGAGCTCCGCAAATGTTGACAGAGCTGCACTCTTCTAGGCATGTGGACAATATTCTAGTAGGATACAGCAAACAAAAAATGGGTGGGGGGTCAGGTTGTAAGTTACTCACCTCAGAATATTCAGCCTCTGCTTTGCTTAGTTCTGGTCTTTAAGAACCACAATGATGTTTATGCTGAGGAATCACTAATGCTAATCCAATTGAATATTAAGAGAAGATGCTCAGGATCTCAATTGTAGAAGATGCCTCTTGCGTTTTACTTAAGTATATGAATATTATTTATTACTGATGAGCATAAGCTTGAATTTTGTACATTTAGGCACTGGCTCTTAATTCATCTGAGGAATTGTGAATTGGACTGAATGGTGATATTATCCCAATTTCAGACTTTAGGAAGAGGAAAGGTCGTTGATGAAGCAGTTGAAGACGGTTTGTTCTACAATGCTTTCAATAATTGCATTAGATTAGATTACATTTAGATTACTTAGTGTGGAAACAGGCCCTTCGGCCCAACAGGTCCATACCGACCCACTGAAGCGTAACCCACCCAGACCCATTCTCCTACATTTTCCCCTTCACCTAACACTACGGGCAATTTAGCATGACCAATTCACCTAACAGCTTCCAGTCAGCGCACCAGATTTTTCTTACACCTCAATGCCTTCAATTTGTCTAGGGTTCCTCGAAGCCACACCATGCCAAATGCTACCTTGATGTCAAAGGAAGTCACCATCACCCTACTTCTGAAATTCAGCTCTTTAACCTGTTTGGACCAATACTGAGGAGAAATGGCAGTGGTATTGGGCTGAATCCTTCTGCCCACTACTGGGAATGCTCTCCAAGGCTTGCAAATGTAAAGGGAATTTGCAATCTTTCTTGTCATCGAGATGGTCATACAGCACAGAAGAGGCCCTTTGACCTAATGAGTTAGTGTTGACCTATCTACACAAATCTCACTTTCTAGCACTTCTCCCATAGCCAATCTAAGTTCAAGTGATTATCCACATACAATTGTCCCCTATTGACGTGGTTTTCTGTGGATTCTGAAATATTACCAGCAGTTTGGAGGGTAACAAATGTAATGTAACTTTTTTTTTTAAAATAGATAGGTTAATCAGTCTGGAATTCAGTTTCCTTCTCTCAGCAATTCCCCAGTTAGCACCTTCCAAACCTACTATGGTTCCGACCTAAAAGGTCAAGGGCCACAGATTACCACCACCTGAAACTTTGCTTCCAAGCCACTGACCATCCAGACTTGGAAATACACAGGTTGGTCCTTCAATGTTACCAAGCCAATATCCAGGAACTTTCTCCTTAATGGCACTGAGTGTACCTATACCAAATAGACTGCAGCAATTCAGGAAGGCAGGTTACCACCACTGACTCAAAAGGTGACTAGGGACGTGCAATGAATGCTGGCCCAGCCAGTGTTGCTCATATCCCAAGACTGAAAGAAAAGTAGGGAAAATGCCAGAGTCTATTATAAAGGCTGGAATAGTATGACACTTGGAAAATACCAGCTGTATTAAAAAATATTCAAAACAGACTGTTGAAAGGGAAATCATGTTTGACAAAGCTAATATGACTTTTGGAGGACATAACTAATTAAATAGAGGAGGGAGAACCAGTGGATGTGGTGCACTTGGATTTTTAAGAAAGCCAACAATTTTGGTCCCTTTGAGGAAAAATATTCAGGCATTGGAGGCAACCCACAGAATGCTCACTAGGTTGATCTCTAGTTCCAAATTGTAGAATTCATGGCTTGCAGAATACATGAAACTTCATGATCAGTAGCTTCTGCCATGTTCTGAGTTCAAAAATTCATAATTCATTCCCACTATTCATGCGTAATGGGCTTTTATAATGGGATTTTTGTGTTGTAGCACAAGTTTCCCATCACATGCAATAACCTTTTCTAGGCTGTTCCATGCCAAGTCCTTCTCTCATAGTAAACTATGTTACCATGGAGTCATAGAGATCTATAGGAAAAAGGCCTTTGGTCCACACAGTCTGTGCCAGTTAAAAACAACCTAACTAGTCCAGTCCATGATCTAGCACTTGGCCCATAGCCTTTATGTCCTGGGATTGCAAGTGTGCATCTAATTGCATCTTAAATATTATGAGGATTTCTGCCTCTCTCACTCCTACAGGTGGTGAGCTCCGGTTTGCTACCACCCTCCATAAAAAAGCTTTTCCTCCTCTAAATATTCTGCTCCTTACTTTAAATCAATGCCCCCTTGTCATTGATTCCCTCCACCGTAAGGAAACGTTCCTCCCCTTTACCCTGTCAATGCCCTACATAATTTAATATATTTCAAATCAATCATATATCCTGTCCCCTCCATCACCCACCCTCAAAGAAAACAACCCCAGACTATCCAATCTCTCTTCATACTGAAGCTCTAGAGCACGGCAACATCCTGATAAATCTCCTCTACATCCTCTGCCATGCAATCACATCCCTCCTATAATGTGGATTCCAGAATTGGACATAATACTCTAGCTGTGGCTTAACCAACTTTTTATAGAATTCCAGCACAACCTTCCAGATCTTAAAGTCTATGTTTGGGCTAATAAAGACGAGTATCCAATATGCCTTCATAACAATTTGATCTATCTGACCCATTACCTTATGGGACTGGTGAAAACACACATCAAGGTGCCTCTGATCCTTGGTGTTTCCCAGGGTCCCACTTTTCATGGCATATTCCCTTTCCTTGTTTCTCCTGCCCAAGTTAATCACCTCTCACTTATTTGAATTGAATTCCATTTGCTACTCATCAAACCATCTAAACAAGAGTATAAGGAATGTTCTGGGATTGATGAGGCCATTCAGCCCCTTAAGCATACTCCACCATTCAATAGCATTCCTCACCTCTATATTCCTTCCCTTTCCCTGTAACCCTTGATCCCATTTCAGATCAGAAATCTCTCTCAGCCTTAAATATATACAAGGACTTAGACCCTGAAACTCTCTGCGCCAAGAGTTTCAAAGACTCAACCCTTAGAGAAGAAGTTCCTCCTGTGTACAGTTTTGGTCTCCTTACTTGATAAAGGATGTACTGGCACTGGAGGGGGTCAAGAGGAGGTTCGCTAGGTTGATTCTGGAATTCAGAGGGTTGGCTTACGAGGAGATATCGAGTAGACTAGGACTATACTTAGAATTCAGAAGAGTGAGGGGATATCTAATTGAAACGGATAAAATTATGAAGGGAACAGTTAAGAGCAGGGAGGTTGATTCCACTGGTGGGTGAAACTAGAACTAGGGGTCATAGCCTCTAAATAAGGGGACTTGGGACTGAGTTGAGGAGGAACTTGTTCATCTAAAGGGTGGTGAATCTGTGGAATTCCCTGCCCAGTGAAGCAGTTGAGGCTACCTCTGATCAGGTGTACCTGAGAACTCTGTGGGAAGCTAGAGAAATAATTGCTGGGCCTCTTGCTGAGATATTTGTATCATCGATAGTCATAGATGAGGTGCCGGAAAACTGGAGGTTGGCAAAGGTGGTGCCACTGTTTAAGGAGGGCGGTAAAGACAAGTCAGGGAACTATAGACCAGTGAACCTGACCTCGGTGGTGGGCAAGTTGTTGGAGGGAATCCTGAGGGACAGGATGTACATGTATTTGGAAAGGCAAGGACTGATTTGGGATAGTCAACATGGCTTTGTGCATAGGAAATCATGTCTCACAAACTTGATTTGAGTTTTTTGAAGAAATAACAGAGGATTGATGAGGGCAGAGCAGTAGACGTGATCTATTTGGACTTCAGTAAGGTGTTCGACAAGGTTCCCCATGGGATACTGATTAGCAAGGTTAGATCTCATGGAATACAAGGAGAACTAGCCATTTGGATACAGAATTGGCTCAAAGGTAGAAGACAGAGGGTGGTGGTAGAGGGTTGTTTTTCAGACTGGAGGCCTGTGACAAGTGGAGTGCCACAAGGATCGGTGCTGGGCCCTCTACTTTTTGTCATTTACATCAATGATTTGGATGCGAGCATAAGAGGTACACAGTTAGTAAGTTTGCAGATGACACCAAAATTGGAGGTGTAGTGGACAGCAAAGAGGGTTACCTCAGATTACAACAGGATCTGGACCAGATGGGCCAATGGGCTGAGAAGTGGCAGATGGAGTTTAATTCAGATAAATGAGAGGTGCTACATTTTGGGAAAGCAAACCTTAGCAGGACTTACACACTTAATGGTAAGGTCCTAGGGAGTGGTGCTGAACAAAGAGTGTAGGTTCATAGCTCCTTGAAAGTGGAGTCGCAGGTAGATAGGATAATGAAGGCAGCGTTTGGTATGCTTTCCTTTATTGGTCAGAGTATTGAGTATAGGAGTTGGGAGGTCATGTTGCGGCTGTACAGGACATTGGTCAGGCCACTGTTAGAATATTGCGTGTAATTCTGGTCTTCCTATCGGAAAGATGTTGTGAAACTTGAAAGGATTCAGAAAAGATCTACAAGGATGTAGCCAGGGTTGGTGGATTTGAGCTATAGAGAGGCGCTGAACAGACTGGGGCTGTTTTCCCTGGAGCGTCGGAGTCTGAGGGGTGACCTTATAGAGGTTTACAAAATTATGAGGGGCATGGATAGGATAAATAGACAAAGTCTTTTCCCTGGGATCGGGGAGTCCACAACTAGAGGGCATAGGTTTAGGGTGATAGGTCTCTTTTTTATATCTTTCCCCTAAGGGGCAACTTTTTCACGCAGAGGGTGGTACGTGTATGAAATGAGATGCCAGAGGATGTGGTGGAGGCTGGTACAATTGCAACATTTAAGAGGCATTTGAATGGGTATAATGAATAGGAAGGGTTTGGAGGGATATGGGCCGGGTGCTGGCAGGTGGGATTAGATTGGGTTGGGATATCTGGTCGTTGTGGACAGGTTGGACCGAAGGGTCTGTTTCCATGCTGTACATCTCTATGATTCTATAACTCTATAGATGTTTTTAAAGCAAAGATAGATGAATTTTTGAATCCATTCATTTTGAAAAGGAATTAAGGGTTATGGTGAGCTAAGTCCACGCAAAGATCAGCCTTGATCTTATTGAATGGCGGAGCAAGCTTGACAGGCCAGAAGACCTACTCCTCTCCCATTTCTTATGTAGAAAGGACTAGAGGGGCAACTTTTTCACAGAGGGTAGTGCATAAATGGAACAAGTGGTCAGAGAAAGTACTGGACGCAGGTACAATTGCAGTGTTTATAACACTTTTAAACAGGTACCTGGATAGGAAAGGTTTAGAGGGATATGGGTCAAATACAGGAAAGTAGGAATAGTTAAGTTTAGGAAACCTGGTCAGCACAGACGAGTTGGGCCAAAGGTCCTATTTCTGTGGCATATTACTGTATAATCCTCCTGTAATCCAAGACACTCTCTTTATTATTTACCACATCACCAATTTTTGTATCAACCTCACATTTACTGATTAGCCCTCCCTCATTTAAAGTCTAAATTGATTATATATATAAGCTACAACCTGCAAAGGCCCAGCACTGATCCCTGCAGATCTCCAGTAGACACAGGCTTCAAGTCACAAATATACTTAAATTATCCTACTAATCACGACCTTATTAATTTTACACTTCTCTGAAATTTGTCCACATGTGCACTTCTGTTCTTCTATTTCTCTTGGTCTGTTAGGTGGTTTTTTAGTACACTCCTCCCAATAGGATTGCTACTTTTTAGTTTTTAGGTTTATCCATACGGCTTAATTCGAAGAGCCTTCTAACACGTCATTCCTCCTCACTGCTGTAATAGATTCCCTGATCGTTGTTGTGACACCCACTCCTGTTTTAGCTTCTTCCCTGAAGACTCTACATTCTGGAATATTGAGCTGTCAAATTTGCCCCTCTCTGTGTCTCAGTGACAGTAATAATCAGATCTGAAATCAACTTAAGTAGGAAGCGATACCTCAATGTTCTCCCAATTTTTTGTAACGCTTCAGCTTTGATATAGTAAGTTCTTCTTTTACATGATGGTTGCGTTCTTGTGCAACACTGCGTTATAGAAAAATCGCACTTTAGAAACAGCGTTTTAAGTGTTGGCATTGTAATCGTTTATAGCCAACACACATTTAAAACGTTTGCGCTGTAGAAACAGTGTGCCCCCAATTCATCAATCACGTTACAGCGCATTCGCACTGTCGAAACACACATTACAACAGGATGAGCTTTTTTAAACCAGTATATAAACACATTCAAATAGGTGTAAATGAAAAGCCAATCAATTCCTTTCAGGTATAAATTCAATAGAAAAGACCCAGTAACAAAAAGTAGCTTAACAGCAGCCATATACCCATCTGGTTCACTAAGGTCTCTTAGAGAAAGGAATTTTTAATGGTAATCTGCTTTTGATGTAAAAGTGTTGAGCAGTACCAAGTAGCATTTTCATCAGGGGTAGTGCACTTATGCAATCTGCAGCTATTTGACTGCACCACAATTTAATAAAACAGAAACTGAACAACCTCTTTCCCAAATAGATGTTGTCTCCAAGTTGCCAGGTGGAAATAGCTGCTATTGGGACAAACGGTCATGGCAAATAAGTGACCAAAATAGATTTACATTTTTTGTACTAAACTGCTTTAGATATAATAGTGCTGAAAAGTACCAATTTGCAGCTGTTTGATTGCACCAAATGTACAAAGTATATTTGAACAGGTTGTTAGTTAAATCAGATTTCTAAAAAATCAAATCAATAGGTTTTAAAACAACTATTAACAACTTGCCTTCAGGCCCCTTCTGCTTTCGTTCAACTTCTTTCCGGTACTCATCAAGTTCACGGTCTGTCAGTTTGTTGAAGGGATTTGGTGCAGTGCTCACAATCACCCGTGGTTGATATTCCTTCTCAATGATTGCCTTTGATGCGGTCACCAATTCGCCCTGAATAAACAGAACAAAATTACCATCAAATGATTCAATGACCTACACAATTCGATAACAAGGAACTGCTCAGATGATATTGGAAATACTGATTGTCGTACACGATCATTTTCACAACCTGAAAGAAATTCTTGGGTCAATAAGGCACTGTATAAAAGACCATCATCCCAAAGCAAACTAGATAGGGTGGGGTTCAATGTGGCCAGAAGATACTTAAAGACCACCTTTAGTTTGCCTGTGATTTCATGCAAACTTGTGTTATGCACTTTGGATTTAAGTACAGCCTGCCCTGCTGTCAGACATTAACTGGCCTGAAATTCAATATTGAATTCTCTTACTTTCTGACTCTGGTTTCCAGGATCTGCAGTCCTCACTTTTGCCTAGTTGATTTTAATCTTACTGCAAATCCGCTTGCAAGGATGCCTACCTTGAAGAAGTTCTCCTCTCTCCACAAGAATCTTTGCTACCTTCTCCCCAGCCCCACCCCATCATTCATCTCTCCACCCTGGAGGCTCCCTCCCTCCATTCCTGATGAAGGGCTTTTGCCCGAAACGTTGATTTTCTTGCTTCTTGGATGCTGCCTGACCTGCGTGCTTTTCCAGCACCACTCTAATCTAGACTCTGGTTTCCACCATCTGCAGTCCTCACTTTTGCCTATATCAGCAAGAAGCTGATTTTAGGAACAGATCTCCAAACTTTCACATAGCAAATGATATAGTGCAACAAAATTGAGCTAAATTAAAAAAAAACTGTTGCTCTTCTAGATTTGTCCAGTTTTGGCAACCCAGTCTCTTATCTTCTGAAGAAAAAGTGGCATGCACTTAGCAAACCTTTTAAAGAATTACTCAATTTAAAAATTCACAGTTGGGCAATTGCAGGCAGTTTCATAGTTCATCAGCAAAATATGATTAGGGCTGTCTATCTTAAATGAACATTCAAGGTTAAATCACATGGAATATAGGGAGAACCAGCCACCTGGATACAAAATTGGCTCGGTGGTGGGGGAGGGTTGTTTCTCAGCCTGCGACCAGCAGTGTGCCACAGGGATCAGTGCTGGGTTCACTGCTTTTTGTAATCAATATAAGTGATTTGGATGTGAATATAGAAGATACGGTTAGTAAATTTGTAGATGACACCAAAATTGATGGTATAGTGGACAGCAAAGGAGGTTACCTCAGAGTACAATGGATTCTTGATCAGATGGGCCAATGGACTGGGGACAGGCAGATGAATAAAATTGAAGTGCTACATTTTGGTAGGACAGATCAGGGCAGGATTCATACACTTAATGGTAAGGTATTTGAAAGTGGAATCCCAGGTAGATAAGATAGTGAAGGTGGTGTTTGGTAAGCTTGCCTTTAGTCAGTGCATGGAATATAGGAGTTGGGTGGTCATGATGCAGCTGTACAGTTCTGGTCTCCTTGCTGTAGGGAAGATGTTGTATTTTTTTTTTTATGAACCCTTTCAAGTTTAACAAGGATATTGTCAGGGTTGGAGGGCTTGAGCTACAAGGAAAGGCTGAATAGGCTGGGGCTATTTTATATGGAACATCAGAAGCTGATGGGTTACCTTATAGAGGTTTACAAAATCATGGGTAGGGTGAATAGTCAAGGTCTTTTTCCCCCACAGTAGGGGAGTCCAAACTAGAGGGCATAGGTTGAAGGCGAGAGGGAAAGATTTAAAAGGGACCTAAGGGATGGTGCATATATGGAACGAATTGCCTCAGGAAGAGGAGAAGGCTGGAACAATTACAACATGTAAAAGGCATCTGAATGGGTATATGAATATGAAGGGTTGAGGGATATGGGCCAAATGCTGGAAAATGGGATTGGATGAATTTTGGATGTCTGGTTGGCATGGACAAATTGGACCGAAGGGTCTGTTTTGATACTAAATATCTCTATGCGAGTCTACAAAAGTCATGAGATCTACATGCAACTGATTGAATAAATGGGCATATTTCAATTCTTCACTCATTCAAATATACAAGGTTAGACAGCAGTTAATGGTTAGAAACCAGATAAAATTCAATGCAATAAATCACAGAAGGAGCTGGTTAGCTCAGTTAGCTAGATGTCTAGTTTGTGGTTCAAAATTATGCGCAGAATGTAGATTTGATTTCAGTTCCAACTGAGGTAGATTTGAGGACCTCCTTATCCTGCTCCTTAAAGTGGAAGATAATGCCAAATAAGCATTGACAAAGTTGCCAAAATAGTGATTCTTCTGCAGATGATGGACCAAGGACTTGCCTTCAGGCAGAGCACAGATGACAACATGAATTAAGTCAGTAGTCAAATGCATTTGAACTTCTTAATTATTTCAAACTCTGATTGCCATCAGAAACTTAAGTCCTTAACTAATCTGCATATTATATAAACATGTAAGTCAATTGAAGAGTTCTTACTAATAATTAGACATATTTCTTGCCAGAAAGACAATTGCGAAATGGGATTTTACTCTCAATATGGATTAGTTTATAGAAAATGCAACATTTAATTTTTTGAAAAAGTATAGAAAAGAAAACTTAAATTTTTATTCTTAATATTCAAGCATACCATGCCAATTAAAGCAAAATATCCAGCTACAATTTAGAAAAGTAAACTTTATTTTAGCTAATCAAACTAGAACCTTCATTAAAATACATACAATAGGCATGTATAGCATTTCTAAGCTGATTCAAGAACATGAAAGCGTGCAACCATCAATATTAGATTGTGTATTGAACTTTGCTGCCAAGCGCCAAGACATCAAATTTATTAATCACTTATTTCAAATATTATACATCACACCAAGAGTAATAACTTAAGATCTTGGAGCAGGAGTAGATAACTCACCCCTTCAAGCTTGCTGCGTTATTTAATAGGACCATGGCTGATCTCATCATGGCCTTAACTCTACTTTGTCTGCTCTTCATTATCATTCAAGCCATTTGTAATATTAATAACTAACTAACAAACACCTCCTGAAATTTACTCAAATTCAACATCCACTGCACTCTGGGGTAATGAATTCCAGATATTCATGACCCTTTCTGTTTTAAATCTGCTACCACTTATCCTATAATTATGGCCTCTTGTTTTAGACTGCCTCACATAAGGAAACATCCTCTCTACATCTAATTTG
The DNA here is from genome assembly GCF_037043375.1 of Chiloscyllium plagiosum. NCBI lineage: Eukaryota > Metazoa > Chordata > Chondrichthyes > Orectolobiformes > Hemiscylliidae > Chiloscyllium > Chiloscyllium plagiosum. Next base: position 148,211,173 of record NW_028270140.1, read on the forward strand.
TCAATCCCATTTAGCACCTTATATATGTCAATTAGATCTCCTCTTATTCATGTAAACTCCATAAAGAACAAGTCTAAACTGCTCCACCTCCCTTCATAAAACAAACCCACCTCTGAAAGCAAATCCATTAGACCTTCTCAAACATCTTTATTACAGCTACATACATCCTCTAGTACGGGGACCAAAATTGTACACAATGCTCCAGGTACAGCCTCAGTAATACCTTGTACAATTGCAGCAATACTTCCCTACTTTCATATTATATATTAGCAATGCACAGCAAAGTTCAATTTGCCTTCCTTATTACTTGCTGCACCTGCATACTCATTTTCTGCAATTCATGCATGATGACATCCTGATGTCTCTACACCATAGCATTTTTGAAGCTCAAAAAAAAGTTCTCATTCCACATCTGCAATATGCTTCTGATGTCATGCAAGTACATCTATCACATGACTCTTTTTCTGCCATCTGACTTCTTCACAGAAGAGGGGCAAAATTGTTTCATTGTTACACAAAACAGACCTTGCAAGGGATACTATACATCCAGGGAACAGGAGAATCGACGTTTCGGGCATAAGTCCTTCTTCAGGAATGAGGCCTCATTCCTGAAGAAGGGCTTATGCCCGAAACGTCGATTCTCCTGTTCCCTGGATGCTGCCTGACCTGCTGCGCTGTTCCAGCAACACATTTTCAGCTCTAATCTCAAACATCTGCAGACCTCACTTTCTCCCCATACTATACATCCAGTTAGCCCATCATGTCTATACCACCAAAAAATATAGTACCCTACACTAATCCCACTTTCCTGCACTCGGCAAATAACCTTGGATGTTATGACACTTCAAGTGCTCATCCAAGCACTTTTCAAAGGTCACAAAATTTCAGAACAATACAGCGCAGAACAGGCCCTTCGGCCCTCAATGTTGCGCCGACCTATGAACTCTTCTACACTATCCCATCATCATCCATGTGCTTATTGAAGGATTGTTTAAATCTCCCTAATATGGCTGAGTTATCTACACTGGCAGGTAGGGCATTCCACGCCCTTACTACTCTGAGTAAAGAACCTGCCTCTGACATCTGTCTTAAACCTATCACCCATCAATTTGTAGTTATGCCCCCTCGTACAAGCTGACAACATCATTCTAGAAAAAAAGACTGTCTACCCTATCGAATCCTTCGGTCATCTTGTACGTCTCTATCAAATCCCCTCTTAGCCTTCTTCTTTCCAATGAGAACAGACCTAAGTGTCTCAGCCTTTCCTCATAAAAGCTTCCCTCTCAACCAGACATCATCCTGGTAAATCTCCTTTGTACCTTTTCCAATGCTTTCACATCCTTCCTGTAATGGGGCAACTGGAACTGCACACAATATTCCAAGTGCGGCCACACTAGCGTTTTGTATCGTTGCAGCATGATATTGTAGCTCCGGAACTCAATCCCTCTACCAATGAAACCCAACATACCGTATACCTTCTTAACAGCACTGTCAACCTGGGTGGCAACTTTCAGGGATGTACAAGGACTCCAAGATCCCTCTGCACATCCACACCATCAAGAATCTTTCCATTGACAGAGTACTCTGCCTTCCTGTTATTCTTCCCAAAGTGCATCATCTCACATTTAGCTGCATTGAACTCCATTTGCCACGTCTCAGCCCAATTCTGCAGTTTATCCAAGTCCCCCCAGTAACCTGTAACATTCTTCCACACTGTCCACTACTCCACCGACTTTAGTGTCATCTGTAAATTTACTAACCCATCCACCTATGCCTGCATTTAAGTCATTTATAAAATGACAAACAGCAGTGGTCCCAAAACAGATCCTTGTGGCACACCACTAGTAACCGGACTCCAGGCTGAATATTTTCCATCAACCACCACTCACTGCCTTCTTTCAGAAAGCCAGTTTCTAATCCAAACTGCTAAATCACCCTCAATCCCATGCCTCTACATTTTCTCCAACAGCCTACCTTGTGGAACCTTATCAAAGGCTTAACTGAAGTCCATGTACACCACGTCAACTGCCCTACTCTCATCTACATGCTTGATCACCTTCTCAAAAAACTCAATGGAGGTTTGTGAGACATGACCTGCCTTTGACAAAACCATGTTGACTATCTGAAATCAAATTGTTGCTTGCTAGATGATTATAAATCCCACCTTAACAACTCAGTCAGTGCATTCCAGAGCCCCCGCCACCTTTTGGGTGAAAATGTCTTCCTCAAATCCAGTCTAAACGTCCATCGTTCACGTTCAAATTATGTCCCCTTGTTCTTGACTCTTTGACTAAAGGGAACAACTGCTTTCTATTCACTTTGTCCATACCCCTCAATCTTATACACATCCCTCAGGTTGCCCGAACCTTCTCTTCTCAAAAAATAAACAATCCAAGCTTATCCAGTCTCTTTGTAGCTGAAACATTCCATCCCACGCAACAACCTAGTGAATCTCAAAGTTTGTGAGAGGATTTGTAGCTTGGATGCTTGTTGTTGTGGTTGTTCGCCGAGCTGGGAATTGTGTTACAGATGTTTCATCCCCTGTCGAGGTGACATCCTCAGTGCTTGGGAGCCTCCTGTGAAGCGCTTCTGTGTTGTTTCCTCCGGCATTTATAGTGGTTTGTCTCTGCTGCTTCCGGTGGTCAGTGCCAGCTGTCCACTGCAGTGGCCGGTATATTGGGTCCAGGTCAATGTGTTTGTGAAAGAATCTGTGGATGAGTGCCATGCCTCTAGGAATTCCCTGGCTGTTCAATGTTTGGCTTGTCCTATAATAGTAGTGTTGTCCCAGTCGAACTCATGTTGCTTGTCATCTGTGTGTGTGGCTACTAAGGATAGCTGGTTGTGTAGTTTCATGGCTAGCTGGTGTTCATGCATATGGATGGTTAGCAGTTTTCCGGTTTGTCCTATGTAGTGTTTTGTGCAGTCCTTGCATGGGATTTTGTACACTAAGTTGGTTTTGCTCATGCTGGGTATCAGAAAACAAGGAAAAGACAAACACACAACCTCAACACCAAGGAGAGGGAAGCACTAAAAACACTAAGAAATGATAAGAACATAATCATACTACCAGCAGACAAAGGCAAAATGACGGTCATCCTAGACAAAGCAGAATACATCCAGAAAACGCAACTACTTGCAGATACCAACACCTACCAAAAGAGGGAGTTTGACCCCACCCCACAGCTCACCAATAGGATAAACAACACACTGAGGAACATGCAAAAAAAAAGACAGATAATCAGGTTTGACCCACAGAGAATGAAACCTGAAAGCAACACCACCCCCAGATGCTATGGACTACCTAAAGTGCACAAACAAGACATCACACTCAGACCCATCGTATCGCTACCAGGGACACCATCACACAAACTGGCTAAAGAACTACAACAGAAACTGAAACACCTGATCAGCAGATCCAGACACACTATACAGTCAACACAGGAATTCTTGGACATCATCAGAAATATACACATAGACAAAGAAGAAACTATGATCTCATTCGATGTAACGGCACTGTTCACCTCTATCGACAAAACCCTAGCCAGAGAAACAATAGCCAACCTGCTGGACATACAGAACAGACAACAAGACGGGGAACCTATCAACAAAGACTGCATACTCAAACTACTGGACCTGTGCCTCACAACACACTTCACATTCAATAACCAAATATATGAACAAATCAATGGCACACCCATGGGCTCACCCATTTCTGGACTCATAGCAGAAGCTGTAATGCAAAGATCAGAACAGTCTTACCGCAAATTCAACCCAAACTCTGGGTCAGATATGTGGATGACACCTTTGTAATCATTAAAAACACAGAAATAGAGAACACACACCGGATCATCAACGCCATACTCACAGGAATCCGATTCACTAGAGAGGAAGAAAAGGACAACCAACTCCCATTCCTAGACGTGATGGTACAGAGAACACCTAACGGAGAATTCACCACAAAGATATACAGGAAAGCCACACACACAGACCAAGTCCTGAACTACAAAAGCAACCACCCCAACACACACAAAAGAAGTTGCATCAAGACACTGTTCAAAAGGGCCACAACACACTGCAGTACACCAGAACTGCAAAAAGAGGAAGAAGAACACCTATACAAGGTATTCGCCAAAAACCGACACCCCACAATTTCATCAACAGATACCTAAGGGAAATACAACGGAATGAGGATATGCCACAACCCAAAGGACTAGCCACACTACCATACATCAAGAACATTTCTGAACTGACAGCCAGACCACTAAGACTCATAACAGCACACAAACTAACAGCCACTCTCAGACAACAACTCACCAGGACCCGATACCCAGCATGAGCAAAACCAACGTAGTGTACAAAATCCCATGCAAGGACTGCACAAAACACTACATAGGACAAACAGGAAGACAGCTAACGATCCGAATCCATGAACACCAACTAGCCACGAAACGACACGACCAGCTATCCTTAGTAGCCACACACAGATGACAAGAAACAGGAGTTCGACTGGGACAACACTATTATTATAGGACAAGCCAAACAGAGAACAGCCAGGGAATTCCTAGAGGCATGGCACTCACCCACAGATTCAATCAATAAGCACACCGACCTGGAGCCAATATACCGGCCACTGTAGCGGACAGCTGGAACTGACGACTGGAAGTGGCAGAGACAAACCACTATAAATGCCGGAGGAAACAACACAGAAGCGCTTCACAGGAGGCTCCCAAGCACTAAGGATGTCACCTAGACTGGGGACGAAACATCTGCAACACAAATTCCCAGCTCGGCGAACAGAACCACAGCAACTGGTGAATCTCCTTTACACCTCCCCACCAGTGCAATTACATCTTCCTACAGTGTGATGACCAGAACTACACACAGTACTCCAGCTGTGGCCTAACCAAAGTTTCGTACACCTCCAACGTAACCTCCCTGCTCTTATAATCGATACCGCAACTGATAAAGACAAGCATCCCAAATGCCTTCTTAGTTACCCTATTAACCTCTCCTGCCGTCTTCTGGGATCTGTGGACAAGCACTTCAAAATCTTTGTATTCTACCATTCATTGAGTACTCCCTTTTGGTTCTTTCTTCTAAAGTGCCTCTCACCTCACATCCGTCTCACCTCAAATTCCATCTGATCAATCCATTTATAACTCTAATCTAACACCTTATTCCTCACTGTCAACAATCTGGTCAATCTTTGAATCATCCGCAAGTTTAGTTATCACTCCCTGACATTGTCATCTACATATTTTATGTAGATCATAAACATAAGGGATGCAGCAGGGATCCCGATGGAATGCCACTGCACACCAGCCCTGCAGTCACGCATACAGCCTTCTACCAGCACCTTCTGTCTCCGTCTCCTGTCACTAAACCAATAAAGGTATTTGAAAAATGTTTCAATCCAACGAAGCAAATGACAGGATTGATCATTAGTTTCCAGTGCATTATTTAGCAGATAGAATGCACACTCTCAAAATATGGGATCCATGTTACAGGAGGAATGTGATTGCATTGGAGAGGGTGCAGAGGAAATGTTTTAGGATTTTGCCTGGGCTGGAGAATTTTGGTTATATAAAAAAGATTAGATTAGATTAGATTACATTACAGTGTGGAAACAGGCCCTTCGGCCCAACAAGTCCACACCGACCTGCCGAAGCGAAACCCACCCATACATTTACCCCTTACCTAACACTACGGGCAATTTAGCATGGCCAATTCACCTGACCCTGCACATCTTTTGGACTGTGGGAGGAAACCGGAGCACCCGGAGGAAACCCACGCAGACACGGGGAGAACGTGCAAACTCCACACAGTCAGTCGCCTGAGGCGGGAAATGAACCCGGGTCTCAGGCGCTGTGAGGCAGCAGTGCTAACCACTGTGCCACCGTGCCGCCCACCACGGATGGAGTGCGGTTGTTTCATTGGAGCAGAGAAGACAGTGAGGCACACAATTAAGAAATATTACAGGGTAGACAGGAAGAAACATTCCTCTTGATGGAGGAATCAATGACCGGGGGCATAGATTTAAGGCAAGCTGCAGGAGGATGGTGGGAAAGAGGCAGAAACCCTCATAACATTTTCGTATTTAGGTGCACACTTGTGGTGCTAAAGTATCTTCATAATCAATGGCCCCTCACAGATGAGGATGACGATGACAATGAATCTTCCATCCTCAAAGTGAGTCTACAGATGGCTATACAGACCAATACAGCTGCTGCAGGCTTGGTTACACTTGAGGCAGGTGATAGTCTCAGGAAGGGGTGGGTGGAGTATTGGTGACAGCATGCTGTTTTCGTCTGGCTTCCGCTTTTCCAGGTCTCGAGGTGCTTGCTGCCTTCCTGGGTGCTCCTGCTCCACTTTGAACCATCTTGGGCCAGTGATTCCCAGGTGTCTATGGGAATGTTACACTTCATCAATGAGGCCTTCAGGAGATCACCGAAGCATTTCCTCTGTCCACCTGGGGCTTGCGTGCCATCTCGAAGCTGGGAGTAGAGCACCTGCTAGGGGAATTTCGTGTCGGTCATACAGATGACATGTCCAGTCCATTGTGGCCAATCAAGGGTGGTCAATGCCTCTATGTTATGGATATTGGCCTGGTCGAGGTGCTGGTGTTGCTGTGTCTTTCTTCTCAGTGGATACACAGGATCTTGTGCAGGGAGCATTGTTGGTACTGCTCCTGTGTCTTGAGGTGTCTGCTGTAGACAGTCCATACCTCTCAGCCATATAAGAGGGCGGGAACCAGCACAGCTCTGTATCGTGATCTTGTTGTTGGATCTGGTGTTGTTCTGGAACACCCTTTTCCTCAATGTGGCTGAAGGCTGCACTAGCACACTGGAGGCAATGCTGGATCTCTTCACCAATAGCTGCTTTGGCCGACAGGACACTTGCAAGGCATTGGAAGTGGCCAATGGTCTCCAAGGCCTCCCAGTGGACCTTGATCATCGAAGATTTGCTCCACGATGCTCGGCCAAGTTGAAGAAGGACCTTCGTCTTGAAGATGTTCAGGGTGAGACCCATGCTCTCATATGGTTTACAAGGCTATGGGCCGAGTGCTGGTAAATGGGATTAGAATAATTGGCTGTTTTTTTTTTAAACCAGTGCAGACTCAATGAGCCAAAGGATATTTTTCTGTGCTTTAGACCTCTATGACTAATTGCTTGCAGCACCTGCCTGCTTTCATTGATAGTATACAAGGACACCCAGGTTCACATTCCCCAATGTATCTCCACTAAATACTGTCTTTCTGCTTTTCTCAAAGTGTATAACTTCACATTCATCCACGCTTTACTACATCTGCCATGTGCTTGTCCACACATTCAACTTGTCTGGATCACCTTGAAGCCTCTTGACATCCCCTTTACAACTCTCAACCCCACCTAGTTTTGCATCATCAGAAAAACTTGGAAATGTTTTGCTTGGTTCCCTTGTCCAAGTCATTTACATACATTGTGAATATCTGGGGCCCCAAGCACCAGAGTACTCTGCTAGTTATAATTCAACCACCGTGAACGAAGACCCTTTTAGTCCTACCATTTCCGGTTTGCCAGCAAGTTCTCAATGCATGCAAATATATTACCGGTGATCTTGTGTGCTTTACTTTTGACCACCAGCCTCTTGTGTAGTATCTTATTAAAGCCTTCTCGAAATCCAAATATACCACATAGAATAGATGAAGGGGAACTAGTCAATGAGTTGCTTTTAAATGCTTTAGTGAACTAGATGGTCATGGTCATGGTCACCATTACTGAAACTGGCTTTTATTTCATTGGGTTAATATCAAGAACATAAATTTGCAGCTCAGCTGCTGTAGTACATCTTGCAATCATCTAAATTTCAAGGCCATAAGCCTATGAATTAGATCTTCTTTGTTTAGATTAGATTAGATTCCCTACAATGCCCAACAAGTCCACACTGACCCTCTGAAGAACAACCCACCCAGAACCATTCCTTTACATTTACCCCTGACTAATGCAACTAACACTTTGGGCAATTTAATATGGCCAATTCACCTAACCTGCACATCTTTGGATTGTGGAAGGAAACTGGAGCACCCAGAAGAAACCCACACAGAGAACATGCAAACTCCACACAGTCGCCAGAGGCCAGAATCAAACCTGGGTCCCTGGTGCTGTGAGGCAGCAGTGACAGCCACTGAGCCACCGTTTATAAATATTTCCTGTTAGTTAAAATTCTAGGACTTTTGTTTTTTGTAAGTATATTCTGCATATATACAAGTCTGATAAACATTTCTAAAATAATAATTTCAGGAATTATATAATTCACTGCCTAACTTTACTTGCAATGAAGCTATAAAAAATCTAATTCAACATTTCATGCAAACACCAGGAAGACGCCTCTGAAAAACAGCCCTCTGAATAGTTGAACATTAACTTGGTCCTTCAGCACCTTTCTGCATTAGTATTATGGATTTTAATAAGCCAGAGTTAATAGCAAGAAACTCAATCTTTATTTTTAAAAAAAACAAGCACTTTAGAGTAGAGCAGAGATATTGGGTTAGGCAAAAGCGATAACAGGCGCAGAGTTCAACAAAACAGGTCAGTAAGTACCTTTCTAACAGGGTTAGCGGGATTTAAGGCTTGCTTTGAGAGATCGAGACCATCAATAAACTCCGTACAGTCTGAGAGAGGTGCATCCTGCAACAGTAAATTGAGTAAACAGTGCAAACCATACCCTCCCTTAAAGACTGGATAACTCAAATCCATTACGTTATCAAGTCATTTTCATGCAACTTACATATTCCAGTAGCAGGATGACTAGGAGAGCATGGCATGCAAGCTATAAACCCAACTCTAATGATGAGCACACAGGAAGCTTTCAACCAGTCAAACTTTCATGATCTCATATACCATTAATTTGTCATAGAAACTTCAAAAATTTTAAAGAAACATAACTAATCCTGTATTGGTACGTGCTGTGAAGAAAAGTACTGTGACGTTTTGATGTTATTAATTAAAATTGAAGTTCCAGTTTATTGATGCTCAAAACAAAAAAAAAATTGTCCCATTTATCAGTCATGTCAGGTAGACCCAAGTAAAGTTTAAAGGCAGTTTGAATCATATCAAGTACATTAAGCATCGCATGACTTAATAAGAAGTCAAGATATTATCCAGCTATTACCAGCAAGTTACAAAGACCCAATGCAGTTATGGTGTAAGACTTTATGCAAAAGACTTCATGGAAACTTTGCAGTTTACTCTCATTTAATTTTCAGATGCTTTGCTATTTTGATTGACAAAACCATTTTTTCACATTATGATTATGTATCACAGGCCCAAGAACTTAAGCTCTGAACTACATTTCAAACAAAGTGGTACCAGTTTAATGAGGTTCTGAAAGCCTGACTAGTATACTCAGCATGCTTACAAATGTGTAACAGCATTATATCTGGAAGTACACAAGACATGCAAAGATGGCTACATTCAGCAATGGTTTGCAGATGCTCGGATTAGCATGCTATTGCTCAACTGTCAGTATTGTTTTTGTGCCGCCATATCTGCATTATTGCTTGAATATTTTGCATATTAAACAATAGAGTTATCACTAGTACTTACCTCCCACATAGATAAATTCTGCCATTTGAAGAACAGTGTTTGCAAAACGTTAGGGAAATTAGTGGCAGATAGACAAACTAGATGACAAGCAGTGCAGAATATTTTCTTTTCTGTAACATTATATTCTCACCTGAGCAAAGGATCTATCCAGTACAACACCACATAGTAATTGAGATTGAGGACCTGCGGTCTTTATATCTTGTAAATTTTGTTCTCGAATCTAAGGGGAGAAAAATGAAGGAAGGAAAAAAATAATTATTTTTCCTTTTATGAATGCAGACAAAGATTTATCTGCTCAGCACATTTTGAGCAACACATTACTATGCGCCCTTTTGATTTGTTTACCAAGAGGTACAATTTTACGCTTCAGTAGGTCTTTTCATAAGAAGAGTGAACCATCAACAGTTGGGAATTACTAAAATGTCAAAATTGTTCATAATTAACCATAGGAATTGCAATGTAAGCTCATTTATGAAAAATACTTTTGTAAAGCCAGAAAAAGGCACAACATCATTTCACAATTGCATAGACATTTATTTATTTCCCCAACAAGGTGCCGTTCTGAACTGAAAGAATACACATGCTTGCAGATATTCAGTAGGATTAAAAATGAAGGAAGAGGAGCTAGTCAAACAGCTCCTTGAATTTGTTTCACTATTCAGTTAGGTCATGGCTGATATGTAAATCAACTCCATTTACTTGCCATTACTACATATATTTCATTATTAAATAACTTGGTCCCAACTTCAATATTATACCTTTCTGTTCTGGACTCTTCCAGCATAATATTTTATTATTTTATCAGATCAGGATGTTCTGGTGCTGCCATACCAAAAGGTCAGAGGGGAGAAATCTATACTTTGGAGCATCAGTCGTGGGAGGCATAGCCACCAATGATGGAACAATTCAAAATCAGGGAAGCTCGAGGCGAATCAGATGAGTACAGACTAAAATTACAAAAGTGAGGGGAGTGTTATGGGCAACTACAAATTAAAAAAAGGAATTTTAAAACATAACGGCAGAGTTGAAATTGGTGGGAGTACAGAAAACAGAGTTTTAGAGGGTTCAAGTTTATGAAACATCAAAAGACAAATGCTGGCTAGGAGTATGTTGGAAACCTTGAAACTCCAAACTAACAAAGTGTGGGTAAGGATTTTGACAGTAGATGACCATAAAGCACAGAATAACAAATGTTATTTGTAACTACTGTCTTTAAATTGTTAGGAATTTTCAACTCGAAATATAGATACAGCCACCTACAAGACATGAAAAAATAAATCAGTGGAGTCTAAAATGGGCAGTCCAATAGAGTTAGTAAAGGGTATGCAACAGTCGATCACAAGATGAATCCCTGGGATGGCAGCATTGCTTTACAAGGAGAGATTGAGAAAACTATATCTGTATTCCTTGCAGTTCCAAAGAATGAAAGGCAATCACATTGAAACCTTCAAAATTCTTGCAGGCCATGATAGGGTGGATACAGAAAGGATGCTGCTATGGAGTAGTGACTGTAGAAATAGGGCATAAAATCTCAATATAAGAGAAGATTGAAACGAGGAGGAATTTCCTCACTACGATGGTGTTGAATCTTTGGAATTTTCTACTTCAGATCATTATGGAAGCTCAGTCATTGCGTACCATCAAGACAAATTGATAGGGCAAGCTCAACTGGCTGAATGGCCTACTTGTATTCCCATACATTTTGGGTAGAGAATAAGCTAAGAGCGAGCAATAAGAGAATCAAGGATTATGGGCAGAAGGCAAGAAAGGTTCAGAAAGATATCAGCCGTGTTCAAATTGTGGAGGAGACTCAGTTGGCTGAATAGCCCCATTCTGCTCACTATCTTATGGTCTAAGAGAGATTTAGAGGTACAACTGGATTTTATTAATAAAGTGAAAGTGTTATACTCCAAAAGGATAACAGCATATAAATGGAATTCAAATCCCCATTTTCATGCGAAAGCTTTACTTCAGTCAGCCACACTCAAACACTCACTCCACTGATTACTAGCTCCCCATGCTTTTACAATCAATTCAAATCCAACCAACATATGCATCTTCTGATGCCTTTTCCCATTAGGTCTCAGGCATTCTTTCAGACTATATTAGATAAGAAGTAGGTGTAAAAAATTTCCCAAACAAGAAAAGAAATCATAGGGTTTTATATTAATATAAATATCAACAACTTGTACAAAATATTTATACAACAGATGGAGCACTGCGAGACATACAATGTAGAAACAAAAAGATTAGCATTTATAAACTCTCTTCCATGACCACAGATCATTTCAAAGCACTGAATGGATTCATGGAAGTCTCACAAAGAGCATCCCTGTTGTAATATGGAAAATGTGGCAAACATTTTGCAAATAGCTGGCTCACTGAACAACAACATGCTAATGACTAGACAATGTTTCAGTGAAAACATGCAGAATTGTACAAGAGTTCAGAGTTAAGGAGATTTGGAATGTTATTGGGTAGGCAGGTTTGGATTGGGGTGGAGCTGAGAATGCTATGGGATGGGGTGCTAAAGCCGATGTGAGGAAAACAGGGAATATTATCTTCTGCAGCTGTGGTCCAATGCACAGAGACACCCTCTGGAGATAGTAATCTTTTCTTGCAAAAATATGTAGGTTGAGAAAAAGGGCTGAATGTTCCTGCCCATCTGCCACACCAACTGTTTTACAACATGGGCAGGGTAAGCTAAACTGACTCTTACTTACATATACTGGCTAGGGTGCTGATTTTGGCAGCATTTTTGCCAATTACCTCTGTATTATGGAGCTCGGCTTGGGGTGAGTGGGATGGGGCAGTATGGGTACCTGCTTTTGATTTTGAAAAAGCATACCTTCTTGCTGAAAACACACCTGCAAGAGCATGTAAAATCAAGCCCACTGACTGAGGGATAAATATTAACAAGAACATTGGGGATAACTTTTATTCAAAACAGTGCCATGCCATCTTTCAGGTCCGTCTGAGGTGGAGAGAGAGACTTGGCTTAAGATTACATCTGACAGAAGGTACCTGACCATTCAGCAAATCCCAGTTTTGCTTCACAGCATAAAATCAAGGCTGATGATCAAGCCTCTGGAAATAAGCTGAGAAACCCCTGAACCAGAGACAAGTGCTACTTGACTGACCCGTGATTTAAAGGGTAGGAATAATCCAGATCATGGTCCAAAGCATTTTAAAAACTAGTGGTTTACTAAGGAAGTGGAATCCCTGGTCAAGAAGGTGGCGGCGGCTTATGTTAGGACAAAATGTGAAAACTCCGTTAGGGCGCTTAAGGGTTACAAGGAAGTCAGGAAGGACTTAAAAAGAGAGCTCAGAAGAGCCAGGAGGGGACATGAGAAGCTGTTGGCGGATAGGATCAGGGTTAACTAAAGCTTTCCATAGGTATGTCAGGAATAAAAGAATGACGAGAGTTAAATTAGGGCCAGTCAAGGATAATAGTCAAGGATAATAGTGGGAAGCTGTGCATGGAGTCAGAGGAGATAGTGGTAGCACTAAATAAATATTTTTCAACAGTGTTCACTATAGAAAATGAAAATGTTGGCGATACAGAGATACTTGCATCTAGACTAGAAGAGATTGAGGTTCACAAGGAAGAGGTATTAGAAATACTGCAGTGTGAAAATAGACAAGTCCCCTGGGCCGGATGGGATCTATCCTAGGATCCTCTGGGAAGGGAAGAGATTGCTGAGCCTTTGGCATTGATCTTCAAATCATCATTGTCTACAGGAATAGTGCCTGAGGACTGGAGGATAGCAAATGTGGTTCCCTTGTTCAAAAAGGGTAGTAGAGACAACCCTGGTAATTACAGACCAGTGAGTCTCACTTCAGTTGTTGGTAAAGTGTTGGAAAGGTTAAAAGAGATAGGATTTATAATCATCTAGAAAAGAATAATCTGATCGGGGACAGTCAGCACGGTTTTGTGAAGGGTAGATCGTGCCTAATGAATCTTATTGAGTTTTTTGACAAAGTGACCAAACAGGTAGATGAGAGAAAACCGGTTGATGTGGTGTATATGGATTTCAGCAAGGCGTTCGATAAGGTTCCCCACAGTAGGCTATTATACAAAATGCAGAGGAATGGGATTGTGGGAGACATAGCAGTTTGGATCAGTAATTGGCTTGCTGAAAGAAAACAGAGGGTTGTAGTTGATGGAACGTGTTCATCTTGGTGTCCAGTTACTAGCGGTATATCACAAGGGTCGGTGTTGGTCCAATGCTGTCCGTCATTTTTATAAATGACCTGGATGAGGGTTTAGAAAGGAAGGTTAGTAAATTTGCAGACAACACTAAGGTCGGTGGAGTTGTGGATAGTGACGAAGGATGTAGTAGGTTGCAGAGAGACAGATAAAGCTGGGCTGAGAGGTGGCAAATGGAGTTTAATGTGGACAAGTGTGAAGTGATACACTTTGGTTGGAGTAATCAGAATGCAAAGTACTGGACTAATGGTAGGATTCTTGGGAGTGAAGATGAGCAGAAGATCTCGGTGTCCATGTACACAGATCCTTGAAAGTTGCCACCCAGATTGACAGGGTTGTTAAGAAGGCATACAGTGTTTTGGCCTTTATTAATACAGGGATTGAGTTCCGGAACCAGGAGGTTATGCTGTAGCTGTACAAAGCTCTGGTACGGCCACACTTGGAGTATTGTGTACAGTTCTGGTCACCGCATTATAAGAAGGATGTGGAAGCTTTGGAGAGGGTGCAGTGGAGATTTACTGGGATGTTGCCTGGTATGGAAGGAAGGTCTTACGAGGAAAGGCTTAGGGCCTCGAGGCTGTTCTCGTTAGAGAGAAGGAGGTTGAGAGCTGACTTAATAGAGACATACAAGATAATCAGACGGTTAGGTAGGATGGGCAAGGAGAGCCTTTTTCCAAGTATGGTTCAGCAAACACGAGGGGACACAAAAGTGAGGGGAGATAGGTATAAGACAGATGTCAGAGGTAGTTTCTTTACTCAAAGTAGTAAGAGTATGGAATGCTTTGCCTGCATCGGTAGTAGATTCGCCAAGTTTAAGTGCATTTAAGTCGTCACTGGACAAGCATATGGACGTACATGGAATAATGTAGGTGGGATGGGCTTCAGATTTGTATATCAGGGCGGCGCAACATTGAGGCCCGAAGGGCCTGTACTGCGCTGTAATGTTCTATGTTCCATGTTTCCTCCAGTGTAACAATAGTTGAAAGAATTTAATGGAGGCACTTACAATTAAAAAAATCTTTTGAGTGGATAATTAAAATGATTTTTATTGATTTGCGAACCCATAGCATATTCAATCACAGATTCAGTATTGTATCAAGAACAAGAACTGAAGTTAGAAGAAATGAAATACTGGAAAATGGAATAATTTACAATTTGGTAGTGAGACACCAGAGATAAGATAAATTAAAAGCAAATTATGTAAGTGTTTACAAAAGACACAAGGAAAGGACAGGAAATAGATATTCTGAAAAGCTGAAGCTTCCCTAATGTGGAGCTAATATACAGGACAAGCAGGAAATTGTTTAACCGGTGACATTTCCAGTCCAGAATCAACACTCTCCTTACTTCTGGCACGAGCGGCAGTGAACAGATGATGCTTCCAAGTGGGCACACTTCGATCTGATCTCCAAACTATGGCCAATGCATTCATAAAACAAAAGCATAAATATCCAGAAAACAAACTGCCTTTATAGCCTGCTCACACCACTCCACAGTGCAGTGTGTTTCTGGCTCCCCATTTGAGTTGGAGACATAGGCACAGTGATGCCTCTCCAAATGGAAGCATACAAAATAGGGCCAGGAGTAGGCAAAAATACTTGCAAAATTATTCAATATTCTCACTGATTCATGAACCTCCAGCCAGATACCACCAAACTGGAGGAGAAACATGCCTCGAAGCTGCCAAGTGTTTTGAGCATCTCAAAGGAGGCCAGATTGAAAACAAGAGAAAACAAAAGATGGAGCATACAAAAACTCTAATAGTCCACCTGCCGTATTCTGAGAACAGCATTTGCCCCACCTGTTACAGGGTTGTTGAATCTAGTATTGGATGATTTAGGCACCTTACAACCTAGAACATTAGAAAGTAATCACTGATCCCAAGAAAAGAGAAAGGGGAGGAGGGAAAAAGAGATGGGAAGGGGAGGGAAATGGAGAGGGGGTGAGGGTGTAAATGGGAGAGAGTATAGAGGTGATGGTATATAATAAGGGAGATTGAGATTGTTCTCTGCAGGAAAAAAAAAGGCAGTCTAACTACTTGTGTTTCCTACCCAATGCCAGAGTTTAGAGCATTTGTTTAGGCTGGAAATGAACCTGCAGTTGGAGGATCCAGTAATCATTGCATATATGAGCACAGTGACATAGGAGGTCTAGAATGTGGTTCTAGAGAGAATGTAGAACTAGATTAAAAAAATAACAAAGCAGAACCACAAGTTTATAATCACTGGATTATTCAAGTTGCATGCAAATTGGAGTATGGTGCATAAAATTAGAATACATCGAACAAAGACTGGCTATGGGAGAAGTGGATTCCAGTTCATCAGCCCCTGGCACCAGTACAGGGTAACGTGGAGCTAGACCATTAGGATGCCTAAAGTGCACTGTGGCCAATGTTCCTGTACACAGTTTACAATTTTTATTAATCACTTCGAGAAAGAAAACAAATGTACCATAGCCCAATTTGCGGACAACACAAAAGCAAGTGGAAAGGCAAGTTGTGGGAGTGATATAAACAGTGAAATATTAACAGATTAATATTAACAGATTAAGTGGGCAAACTGAGTATAGTATTGGAAAATGTGAAGTTGCTATTTTGGAAAGGAGAACAATATTATTTAATTAAACAAAATCTACAGAAAGTTCCAACACACAGGAATTTAGAATACTTGCACACAAAACACAAAGCTATCACAGGTGCAGCTGGTAATCAAGAAGATTAAAGGAATGTCAGCCCTGATTTCAAGGGAGCTGGAGTATAAGAGAAGTCTTACTCCAACTGTACAAGGTGCTGGTGAGACCATAGCCATTGTACTGTAAGCAGCTTTGGTCCCTTTATTTAAGGAAAGATACAAGTTCACTGGAGGCAATTCAGAGAAGGTTCACTAGCATGATCCCCAGTATGGAGGGATTGTCTTATGAACAAAGGCTAAACAGGCTTGAACTGTACACATCGTAGTTTGGAAGAAACGAGAGGTAGTCTCATTGAAACACACACACATTCTTAATAGGCTTGACAAAAAAAAGAGCACATTTCCTTTTAGCTTTCGTCCTTTTATCTTAAACCTATGCCTCCTAAATTTCCACTCGGGGGGGAAAAAGACTGACTAACCGCCCTATTCACGCCTCTCAATTTTATATACTTTTATCAGGTCACTCTTCAGCCTCGGACACTCTAGCAAAAACAATCCAACTTTATTAGTTAAAAGAAGAGGTTGGATAAACTCCAATCTAGGCAACATCCTGGTAAACCACTTTTGCACTCTCTCCAAAGCCTTCACATCCTTCCCATAGTGTGGCAACTAGAACTCCACACAATACTCCAAATATGGCCTAATTAGAGCTTTATAGAGTTGCGAAATGACTTGCCAACTTTAACTCTCAACTTTAACTGTCAATGTCTTGACCAATGTAGACAAATAGCCTTTGTTACCACCTTACCCACTTATGTTGCTACTTTCAGGGAGCTATGAACCTGCACCCCAAAATCCCTTTGTATATTAATGCTCCTAAGGGTCCTGCCATTTATTGTACACTTTCCTCTTGCAGGTAGCTGTCCAAAATGCATCACTACACGTTCATCAGGATAAAACTTCATCTGCCATTTCTTTACCTAACTTTCCAACTGATCTATATCCTGTTGTATCACAGAGTTATAGAGATGTACAACACCGAAACAGACCCTTCGGTCAACTCACTCATGCTGACCAGATATCCGAGAGAAAGCTAGACCCATTTGCTAGCATTTGGTCCATATCCCTCTAAACCCTTCCTATTCATATACCTATCCAGATGGCATTTAAATGTTGTAGTTGCACCAGCCTCTACCACTTCCTTTGGCACCTCATGCCACACACACACCACCCTCTGCATGAAAATGTTGCCCCTTAGATCCCTTTTAAATCTTTTCCCATCTCACCTAAAACCTCTTTTGATAACCTTCCTCACTGCCCATAACTCCACCAAATTTCAAGTCATCAGCAAACTTACTAATCAGACCACCTACATTTTCACAGAACTCACTGGCCTCAGACCTTCAGTCAGCAAAACACCCCTCCACAACTACCCTTTGTCTTCTATGAGGAAGTCAATTTTGTATCCAATTTACCACTCATTGTAGATTCCATGTGACCTAATCTTCTGGACCAGCCTATCATGACAGACTTGTCAAGTGCTTTAGTAACATCCACCTCGACAACATTCACTGCGTCAACCTCGATCATCTTTGTTACACCCTCAAAACCTCAAGACCACACAAAGCCATGATGACTGCCTTTAACAAATCTATTATTTTCCAAATAAGAGTAAATCCTGCCCCTAAGAGTTTTCTCTAATAAGTTCCATACCACTGACGTAATGCTCACTGGCCTATTATTTCCTAGATTAACCCTGCTGCCGTTCTTAAATAAAGGAAGAATGTTAGCTATTCTTCAGTCTTCTGAACCTCACCTGTGGGCGAAAGAGGTTACAAACTTCACTCTCTCTCTCTCATCGCCCAGTGGCTCAACATTTCAACTCCCCCTCCCACTCTGCCGAGGATATGGAGGTGCTGGGCCTCCTCCACCGCCGCTCCCTCACCACCAGACGCCTGGAGGAAGAACGCCTCATCTTCCGCCTCGGAACACTTCAACCCCAGGGCATCAATGTGGATTTTAACAGTTTCCTCATTTCCCCTTCCCCCACCTCATCCTAGCTTCTAACCTCCAGAAACTCGATCCCCTGACCTGTCCGGACTTGTCCGACCTGCCCAGCTCCTTTTCCACCTATCCACTCCACCCTCTCCTCCCTGACCTATCACCTTCATCTCCTTCCCCACTGACCTATTGTACTCTATGCCACTCTCTCCCACCCCCACCCTCCTCTAGCTTATCTCTCCATGCTTCAGGTTCTCTGCCTTTATTCCTGATGAAGGGCTTTTGCCCGAAACGTCGATTTTGCCTGTCCTCGGATGCTGCCTGAATTGCTGTGCTCTTCCAGCACCACTGATCCAGAACATTTTCCTTAATACCTTTGTTTAACAGAAAATTAACTCATTTAAAATTGACAACTGATCCAGCATCAACGGCTGTTTGAGAAAGAAAAAAAAGAGTTCCAAACCTCTACTACTGTGTAGAAGTGCTCTTAACATCTCTCCTGAACAGTCTCCCTGAATTTTTAAAAATATATTATTCATTCACAGGATGAAGGCATTGCTGGCTAGGCCAGCATTTAGTGCCCATCCCTTATTGCCCAAAGGGCAGTTAAGAGTCAACTACATTGTTGTGGATCTGGAGTCACACAGACCAGACAAGCAAGGACAGCAGTTTTCTTCCCTAATGGACATGAGCGAACCACTGGAGACTTTTCTGACAACTGACAATAGTTCCATGGTCATCATTCGACTCTTAATTCCAGAATTTAATTTAAATTTAAATTCCACCATCTGCCAAGTTGGGATTCAAACCCAGGTCCCCAGAACATAATTTGGGTCAGCAATAATACCACTATGCCCTCTAGTACTAGAATGCCCAACCATTTGAAATAATTTATCTTTATTTACCCCTGCCTTTTCATACGATTATCTTGAAGACTTTGATCATATCACCCCTTAAAACTTCTAAATTCCAGAGAAAACAGGTGTAATTTGTGTAAACTCTCAAGAGCCAAACTCCTGAAGTCCAGATATCATTCTTGTAAACTTGTGTTGTACTCCAAGGCCAAGACCAAGTGCCCAGGTCTGCTTTCAGTTCTTCAAGTGGGGTCTGACCAGGGTTTTATAGCTGCACATAGCTTCTGTGTCTTTATATCCCTTAATGAAGAAATTAATGGAACTAAAGAGTGACAAATCCCCAGAACATGAAGGTTTCCATCCAATGGTGTGAAAGGAAGCAAGGAGCACATTATGGATTCTAATGAGATGAGACAGAAACTATCCACAGTTAAACTGGGGAAAATCTGCTAATAGATAAAAACAACTGAAGAACAGTGGAGGATACTTAAAGAAACATTTAATGTAACAATTGAGCCAGTTTATATCAGAGGGAAAAATTCCACAGAAAAAATAAAATCATGGACAATTAAAGAGATAGGGGACAGCATGAGAAAAAAGGACTTAAACTGCAAAAGCATAGATCCTTCCAAATAGCAAGGATACAAAGACCAGCAAAGGGCCATGAGCAGTTCACAA
Source organism: Chiloscyllium plagiosum (assembly GCF_037043375.1). NCBI lineage: Eukaryota > Metazoa > Chordata > Chondrichthyes > Orectolobiformes > Hemiscylliidae > Chiloscyllium > Chiloscyllium plagiosum. The sequence continues at coordinate 148,231,130 of NW_028270140.1, forward strand.
GAGGTATTAAAAGGGTTATGACAAGAAGATTGCAAAGGACATCAAAATCAATAAGAAATTTTAGATACATGAAGGGGTGGCAGGAACAATGTTGGCCTGCTCAAGACTGAAAGTGGGGATATTGTCAATGACTATGGGGAAATGGCAGACATGTTGAATAGTTACTTTGCCTCAGTATTTCCAGTAGAAAAAGAAGAATAGCTTGCTACAAGTCCCAAAAAAATTAATAGAGGACGTGGGACAAGGACTAAATAAAATTAACCACTAGATTTAAAGGCCAGTATTCCATTAGCTGCCTTGATTATTTTCTGCACCTGTTTGTGGCATTTTAAAGATCAAACCACCTGAATCCCCAAGTCTCTTTGGACATGCACTGTATTTAACTTCATACCATCTACAAAGTACCCTGATCTATATTTTTTCAGTCTAAAATGGATAACCTCACAAATGCCTACCTTGAAATCTATCTGCCACAGTTTTGCCCGTTCATCTAGTCGATCAATATCTCTTTGTAAGTTTATGCTATCACTGTCTACAATACTCCCTAACTTTTGTGTCATCAACACATTTGGATATATGAATTTCTGTGCCATTATCCAAGCAGTGAATAAATAACGTGAATAATTGCGGCCTTAACACAGATCCTTGCAGGATACCACTAGTCACATCCTGCCAATGAGTACCTACCCCATATCGCTACTTGTTGCTTCTATCCATAACAATACTGATAAGAATGACTGATGCATACCGCTTTTGGAGACAGATTTCCACCTTCATGTTGAGAATACCTTCCATAGTGTACACTACATTAGTTTTGCTCATGTTGGGTATCGGGTCCTTCGTTCTGGTGAGTTGTTGTCCAGAACGAAGGACCCAATACCCAACATGAGCAAGACGAATGTAGTGTACAAAATACCATTCAAGGACTGCACAAAACACTATATAGGACAAACAGGAAGACAGCTAACAATCCGCATACATGAACATCAACTAGCCATGAAACGACACGACCAGCTATCCTTAGTAGCCACACACGCAGACAACAAGCAACATGAATTCGACTGGGACAACACTACTATCATAGGGCAAGCCAGACAGAGAACAGCCAGGGAATTCCTAGAGGCATGGCATTCATCCACAAACTCCATCAACAAACACATCGACCTGGACCCAATATACCAACCACTACAGCGGACAGTTGAAACTGACAACCGGAAGCGGCAGGGACAGACCACTATAAACACCAGAGGAAACATCAAAGAAGCGCTTCGCAGGAGGCTCCCAAGCACTGATGATGTCGCCTAGCCAGGGGACGAAACATTTGCAACAAAAACTTCCAGCTTGGTGAACAGAACCACAACAATGTCCTCTATACAAAACGCAGCACAAATTTAACTTGGCCAATAATCAGTTTACTCTTGATCATCAGTAAAAGTGGTCTCAAGCAGCACCTTCTTTACAATAATCTGCTCAGTTTGGGTTCTGTTAGGGCCACTCAGCTTCTGGCCTCACTAAAGCCTTGGTTTAAACATGGATAAAAGAGTTAAATTCTAGATGTGAGGGGACAGTGACAATGCTTGACATGAAGGTTGCATTTGACCAAGTGTGACATCAAGGAGCCCTAGCAAAACTGGAATGCATGGGGATCAGGGGCAAACCCACCACTGTTTGGAGTCAGAAGATGGTTGTAGTTACTGGTTGGTCATTTCAGCTGTAGAACACCTTTGCAGCAGTTCCTCGGGGAAGATTCCTAGACACAACCATCTTCAGCTGCTTCAATGAGATCCTCCATGATAAAGGTCAGAAGTGGGATGTTTGCCAATGATTGCACAATGTTCACCACCATTCACAACTCCTCAGGTACTGAAGCAGTCCATGTTTAAATACAGAGCTGAAAATGTGTTGCTGGAAAAGCGCAGCAGGTCAGGAGCAGGAGAATCGACGTTTCGGGCATAAGCCCTTCTTCAGGAATGAGGAAAGTTTGTCCAGCAGGCTAAGATAAAAAGTAGGGAGGAGGGACTTGGGGGAGGGGCGTCGGAAATGTGATAGGTGGAAAGAGGTCAAGGTGAGGGTGATAGGTCAGACTGGGGTGGGGGCGGAGAGGTCAGGAAGAAGATTGCAGGTTAGAAAGGCGATGCTGAATTCGATGGATTTGACTGAGACAAGGTGGGGGGAGGGGAAATGAGGAAACTGGTGAAATCAGAGTTCATCCCTTGTGGTTGGAGGGTTCCTAGGTGGAAGATGAGGCGCTCTTCCTCCAACCGTCGTTTTGTTGTGGTCTGGCGATGGAGGAGTCCAAAGACCTGCATATCCTTGGTGGAGTGGGAGGGGGAGTTGAAGTGTTGAGCCACAGGTGTTTGGGTTGGTTGGTCCGGGTGTCCCAGAGGTGTTCTCTGAAACGCTCCGCAAGTAGCCGGCCTGTCTCCCCAATATAGAGGAGGCCACATCGGGTGCAGAGGATGCAATAGATGATGTGTGTGGAGGTGCAGGTGAATCTGTGGCGGATATGGAAGTTTCCTTTGGGGTCTTGGAGGGAGGTGAGGGGGGAGGTGTGGGCGCAAGTCTTGCACCTCCTGCGGTTGCAGGGGAAGGTGCCGGGAATGGAGGTTGGGTTGGTGGGGGGTGTGGATCTGACGAGGGAGTCACGGAGGGAGTGGTCTTTACGGAATGCTGATAGGGGAGGGGAGGGAAATATATCCTTGGTGGTGGGGTCCGTTTGGAGGTGGCGGAAATGACGGCGGATGATGCGCTGTACATGGAGATTGGTGGGGTGGTAGGTGAGGACCAGTGGGGTTCTGTCCTGGTGGCGGTTGGAGGGGCAGGGCTCAAGGGCGGAGGAGCGGGAAGTGGAAGAGATGCGGTGGAGGGCATCGTCGACCACGTCGGGGGGGAAATTGCAGTCCTTGAAGAAGGAGGCCATCTGGGGTGTGCGTTTGTGGAACTGGTCCTCCTGGGAGCAGATGCGGCGGAGTCGAAGGAATTGGGAGAATGGGATGGTGTTTTTACAGGGGGCAGGGTGGGAGGAGGTGTAGTCCAAGTAGCTGTGGGAGTCGGTCGGTTTGTAGTAGATGTCCATGTTGATTTGATCGCCTGAGATAGAAATAGAAAGGTCGAGGAAGGGGAGGGAGGGATCTGAGACTGTCCAGGTGAATTGGAGGTCGGGGTGGAAGGTGTTGGTGAAGTGGATGAACAGTTCAACCTCCTCGTGGGAGCACGAGGCGGCGCCGATACAGTCATCGATGTAGCGGAGGAAAAGGTGGGGGGTGGGGCCAGTGTAGTTGCGGAAGATGGACTGTTCCACATATCCTACAAAGAGGCAGGCATAGCTGGGGCCCATGCAGGTGCCCATGGCTATTCCTTTCGTTTGGAGGGAGGATTGGAAAGAGAAGTTGTTCAGGGTGAGGACCAGTTCAGTCAGTCGAAGGAGGGTGTCAGTGGAAGGGTACTGGTCGGTACGGCGGGAAAGGAAGAAGCGGAGGGCTTTGAGTCCTTCGTGATGGGGGATGGAGGTGTACAGGGACTGGATGTCCATGGTGAAAATAAGGCGTTGGGGACCGGGGAAACGAAAATCATGGAGCAGGTGGAGGGCATGGGTGGTGTCCCGAACATAGGTGGGGAGTTCTTGGACTAAGGGGGACAGGACGGTGTCAAGGTGTGCGGAGATGAGTTCGGTGGGGCAGGAGCAGGCGGAGACAATGGGTCGGCCGGGGCAGTCAGGTTTGTGGATTTTGGGCAGGAGGTAGAAGCGGGCAGTGCGGGGTTGTGGGACTATGAGGTTGGAGGCAGTGGATGGGAGATCCCCCGAGGTGATGAGGTTATGGACGGTCTGGGAGATGATGGTTTGGTGGTGGGGGGTGGGGTCATGGTCAAGGGGGCAGTAGGCGGAGGTATCTGCGAGCTGGCGTTTGGCCTCAGCGGTGTAGAGGTCGGTGCGCCAAACTACTACCGCGCCTCCCTTATCTGCTGGTTTGATAGTGAGGTTGGGGTTGCAAATGGAGGGAGTGGAGGGCTGCATGTTCCGAGGGTGAGAGGTTGGAGTGGGTGAGAGGGGTGGGGGAGTTCAGGTGGCGGTTAATATCGCGGCGACAGTCGGCTATGAAGAGGTCGAGGGCAGGTAGGAGGCCAGCACAGGGTGTCCAGGTGGATGGGGTGTGTTGGAGGCGGGAGAAGGGGTCGTCAGAGGGTGGGCGAGAGTCTTGGTTAAAGAAGTAGGCACGGAGGCGAAGGCGGCGGAAGAATTGTTTGATGTCACGCTCTCTCATTAATCCGAGAGCGTAGGTGAATGAAGGCGAGGCCTCTGCTGAGGACTGATCTTTCATTCTCAGAGAAGGGTAGGCAACACATTTTCAGCTCTGATCTCCAGCATCTGCAGACCTCACTTTCTCCATGTTTAAATACAGAAAGACCTTGACAATACCCAGGCTTGGGCTAACAAGTGACATTCGCAGGCAATGAGAGACAATCTAACCACTGCCCTTGATATTCAAATGGTGTTACCACAAACTCCAACTATCATCCTGGAGTTCAGCATTGACCAGAAACCTAACAACGCAGGACAAAGCAGTTCACTCACTTGGCAATACATCCACATGTACTCCACATCCACAATACACAAATATCTTTTCCCACCACCACTGATACTCAGTAGCAGCAGTGTGTACTATCTACAAGACACACTGCAGAAAATCACTAAAAGATCTTTAGACAGCACCTTCCAAGTCTAAAACCACTTCCATCTTGAAGAATATGGACAGCAGATACAAGGAGACAGCACCAACTGCAAGTTCCCTTCCAAGCCACTCACCAACCTGACTTGGAAATATACCACTGTTCCTTCAGTGTCACTGGGTCAAAATCCTGGAATATTCTCCCTATGGCATTGTGGCCCTACCTATAGCACATGGGATTCCAGCGGTTCAAGGGGGCAATTCAGCATCATATTCTCAAGGGTAACGAGGGATGGGCAATAAATGCTGACCCAGCCAGTGACACCCACATCCCAACAGTCAATGAAAAAAAAAGCTGAAGTTCCTACAATGCTAACATGTAAGAATGCAATGCTTATATAGGACATTGGTGAGATCATATTCCGAAATTTGTACCTGGCATTGATCTCCTTCTAAAAAGGAGGATGGAAATGGATTGGAAGTGGTTTACTTGATTAATGCCTGGAATGAGTAGACTGTCTTTTAAGGATAGGTTGGAGAGTTGTGGCTTTTCTCCAATGGAATTTAGAAAAGTGAGGGGTGAACTTCATTGAAGTGTCTAAGATCTTGAATTGTCTTGACAAGGTATATGTGAAAGGATGTTTCCTCGTGGGTCAGAGCAAAGGGAAATGGTTTTAAAATTGAGGTTGCCTTTTCATGACCCTCCAAGGGTTGTGCAACTTTCGTACTCTGCCTCAGAAGCCAAATTATTTTTAATATTTTTAAGATATTGGTAAAAAGTTGTTAGGCAGGGGAATGTAGAGTCACTGGGTTTTGATGGGAATGTGGAATTCAAAATGTAAATATACCAGCCACGATCATCAGACTTGAGGAGCCGAATGGACTACTTCTGCTCCAATTTTCTAAGTTCATATGATTGGTATTGGCTAAATCAGATTGTTGTCTGGTCAGTATTATAGAAAATTTTTACTTTTTTTTTTAAAATGGAAAGCACGGAGGTTCTTATGAAAAACTTAAATCGGTTTAAATTTAAGTAACTTCTCACCAAATTCGAATTTTGAAAGATACTGTGACTATAGTAGGCATTTCTTTATTACCCAGGCGCCCAAACTGCATAGCATAGCAAGACCCAGAAGTTTGAACACAGAATGCAAAGAACTGCAGGAATTTGGTGGCTTCCATATTTCCTTATCTGGAAAGGTGGAGATGCATGGCTGCAACTTGAAATAAAAGTATCTCCTCAGCTCAGTGTTTGGTTCAGCACCACAAACATAAACATGGTTTCCTTAAAGATAGCAAACACAGACAGTTTCTAGGCAAACCTAGAACAGTTTTTAATTCATGTTTTTGTTACTGCAAGGGCTCTTGCAGATTAATGTTAGGCAAATGTGCAAAACTTCTGCCAAATTTATTTTCTTAACCTTTTTTTTAAATCATCTTTGCTACGTAAAACAAAATGCTAGTTTTTCTTAAAACAGAAACGCTTGAGACAACAGACCAAGACAGTCCACTTGGATGGCAGAATGAAATAAATAGGTGTATTACGATGTTCTTTTTAAAAAAATTGATAAATAGAACTTCCAAAATTCAAATTTCCCTTTATGTTGGACTGCTCCAAGAACTAATCACTTCAACAGCATTAAAAAAGCATTATAGTGGTGCTTAGCTTTAAGTATTCTTGTCTTACCTTATTCCTCATCTCTTTGAACTCACGTGGGTCAGTGTTTAGTGGCACAAACTGATTGGGAATTGGGCCAGCAGCATCCTTCATCCACTATAAACATTAAGAATTTCATATGGTCAGTATGTAGATCAGCTTTACAATGGCTAATCAACATGAGTGTTGAAATAATTCATGCATTTACTAAAAACATTCAGTGCGTAAACATGGATTGCAGCAAGAGCATTGAACCAATGATTTGGTAATTATACATATTATGTTTTATATATACATACATATACACACACACACATATATAGCAGCCCTACACTAAGAAGGTCCAAGCTTCTAGTATTCACCAGAAGTTAGAATTTAAAATATGTTGGCAGTTTGTTTGCCAAAATCATCCAGACATTAGAATTCAAATCAGTGGTTGCATAATTGTTAAAGCATGATACATATAAATATATTCAAGAATTCTCCCCACCAATCATACTTTTTTTGGGGAGTGCACTTTTGAAACCTTGCTAGCAAGGGATTAAGTTTTAAACCATTTTTTTGCTGAATGAAAATAGCTAACCAATAAGATTTTCCCGCAATTTTTATTTGTAAACAATCATTCTGAAAAGGTAATTTTATCACGTGCTCCTATAACTAAAAGGATGTTATTGCTGGGTAAGAAAATATCTTTCCACCAGCTATTAGGATTTAGTACATCCATTTAAGTAACAAATTACTTAAATAGTGATTAAAAATTGCTTTCTAATAACTAGACTCAGAGCTGCAACACTTTAGAGGTCTCCAATATATGGGGTTTCAAGTAGTGAATTTTATTTGCAATAGAACTGAATTTAAAACAGTGATAAATTCATTCTGATTAAGGTAATTTTAATTGCAAGAGGAAGCTAATGGACTTGAAACTGTATCAAAGCCAAGAATGGCTAACATGTGCCTGTACATCATTGATTCATTGCTCTGCAACATTTACACAAAAGCAAAAATTAAAGCATAAAATGACCAGTAAAGGGAAAGGAGGGGTGGTAGTGTGATATCGATAGTCCAGAAGCTTGGTGAAGGAGATTTTTTTTTTTTAAAATGTGAGAATCATGAGTGGGCATCACCAAAGTTCTGTACTGGCATAAATCATTTACTGGAAACTATAATACTAATTTATCTTTTAAAACCTGGACGTGGACACTAGAATTAACAACCCAGATTTTTCAATGTAATCATGTTTAATTTAGTGATTTCTAGCATTACTCATCACTCAAAGTACTTTTTCAAAACCACCCCACAACAAAACCACCACAAGCAAACTTTTAAGCACTTAATGATTTTTTTTAAAGAAAGGCTGGATCCAATCCTCCATGCATACTTTTTTTCTTAAATGAGTGGGTCTGACTAGTTGATCATAACTTGCAGCTGACACAGGCAACAATCAATCTTCTGGGTTTCAATGTACAAATACTGAAGCTTTGACCAGTTGATCAGAACCCACCAAGCATATAAACAATGTGCAGAGAGAATAAGCATGAGTTGCTTCAAGTCCATGGACTTTTATTTTATTCCTCTCAGTAATAATGCATTTAGAATTTATGTAAAATGTTTAAAAAAAAATTTGGATGTTCATCATTCCCGAAACAAAAAAGGTGGGGAGAGAAACTGGGATGGATATGGAAGGATGAATACTCACTCATAACCATTCTTCTGACAAAAAAATTACAGCACCTTTTCACCAGAAATAATTTTAACACAGTCAAAACAAAAATACCACAACTAATACTATATAGAGAGAGACCACCACATTAGAACAGTCAGAATTTTTTTTTAAAATCCTCTCTTTTGCTTTTTAAAAAAAAGGACATGACATTAAAAAAAATTAACTTTAAAAGATTACTTAGTCTTGAGAAATCTTACGTACAAAATGATAGCAAACCAATCAGGGCTATGATACAGCCATCACTCTGTTGTAACCACGCCAAACTTCTGGTTAAAGATGGACAAGACAGACCAAACAGAATGTTCATACATGTGAACTCATCAATAGCTCTTTCAAAAAAAAACACGAGTATTTGAAAAACTGCAAATTTGCTGTAATTTTAAAATTTGGAGCTGGAAATCTTACTCAATGCATCACTTACAATATAAATGTTATTTGTAACAAGGGTTTATAACAGCTACATGAAGCTACATTGATTATTCCAACTCTGATACAGAATAATGTGAGCTGTGACATTATTAATAAATGTAGTATTCTTAGTGACCAACTTCTCTTGGTTTAGA